>NC_087351.1:83533357-83836388 GCF_030014295.1 Loxodonta africana | reverse complement strand
TGCATCGGCATCCTAAATTATCTCTATGAAAAAGTTACAAAATCTCTCCTTGAAACCAAATCAGTCTAAGTCTTCCTTTGGATTGGATGTTTGGGCACAGAATAATGAAGCTCACTGCAGCACAGTTCTCTTGAGGGAGATGTACTCAGGAAAACGATGGTGATAAAACGTGGCTACTTATACCAAGCTGACACGCAGAAAATTGGCACAAGAAATGTTCTGATGACACAATGAGTCATAAGACTGAAGACTGTTCCCATCCTCTCTTTGGTTTAAACTGGACAATCACCAAACCTAGACTTGACCTCTACATACATCATCAAAATACTCTTCACTTTTACAAAACGCACAGTTAATTTTTAGTATTTAACTGGTATTCCCAATCAATCCCTTCCTCCCCAGAATTTTTCCCTATTCAACTAGGTGACAGTTTAGTATCGCTGTGCCCGTTTCTTCTGTCACACAGGACTAGCCTCACAGAGTTGTTGTGAGGCTGACATGAGATAATCCGTATGAGGTACTCAGCACAAGGTCCAGCACAAAAGCTCCATAAGCGTTCCCAATTATTATTAGTCCTAAATAATAAAAGCATGACAAGTACTAGGAAAGCTTAGTGTTTAGACCTTCAAAAAACTTTTTTTTTTTAGAAAATAAGCACTAAAAGCATAAAAACACCAATAATTAATTACCATTGTGATACATCTATTAAAGGATATCATCGGGTTATCCAACTGTCTTCCATATTTATATTTTAATGTCACTTTTTATAATTTAAATGCGAAGTGAGTTGTTCTTAATTACCCTAAACTTGGCCTTCCTAATTGTATACCCTATATCCTGCTGTGACTCCATTAACATGGCCTCCTGAGGTTGATATCAAAAGATTTACGATCACCTATACTTGGATTTCTCCCTCACTAATTTTTAATGGCTTTCCACTGATAAATAATTACTTAAAACAAATTGGCTAACTTCTAGACCATGTAGTTGTTTCCACTAAGAATTCACTGAGCTATATTTGTTTTTTACCAGCTGTCTGGATAATTATATTTAGTTCACATTTTTCAAACTCAGTAAAGAATATATTAATCATTGGCCTCTCTCTTTTAGAATTTCCCCAAGAGCTCTAATTTTTCTTACAGTTTATGCAAAGGGTTCAGAATGAAACCTAGTCAACTCACATTTCAGAGGCAATTCAGTAACTGGATATTGTGCATTTAAAATCATACAATTCTTGATGTAACAAAAAAATGAGAACCACAAAGCAAACAGAACAGTGAATGGTTGCAGACTTCCCAGGTGCATTTCTGCAGGAAAATCAAATGACACTACATATAAATATGCATATGGCATTAAAATGCTTACTTTAAATTGTTTTTGTTATTGTTGCTTTTGTTTTTTTGGTAGGGAAGAAAAGCAAGACAAAGGGCCCACTGTAATCTTACCACAAGATTTCCACAAAGCTGAAAGATTTCCATTTTGTTCACATGTTTTATGCAATATAAATCAATTTAGCCAAAGTAAGATGGCTTTAAAAAAGAAGTTTAGGTTGAACATATTTAATGTCACCAAACTGTATATGTTAAGACTGATGAAATGGCCAAATTTTTTTTCACCTATATATTTACCACAATAAAAAAAAAAAACTAATGGAAGTAGCTATTCACAGAATACCAACTGTTTCAAGATTTATGCAATTCACTCAAGACATTTCTCTAAATTTGAAGTTAAAAAACAACATAGAGGGGTTCCAGTTCCGGGTAAGATTTAGGAAACGCACTCCACCTCGTCAATCCACTGAAGGCTGCTACGAAACCAGGACAGACGCATGAAGCAGCGATTTAAGAGGTCTGCACGGTAAACGGGAGCAGACTGACTGGGGAAGAAGATCTGAAGTCACCGTATCACCACACCAGCAGTGAGTACCATTTTTTCTCTGGTATCTACAGTCTGGACTCAGGTACCAGGTGCGGGGCGGGGGGGGGGGGGAACCAGCTGCGGAAAGACCGCAAATCCTTTAAGTTCTAGCTCGAGGGGCAGGAAAGGGGGTTCCCAGCATTGGAGAGAAGTGAGGGTAACTTCCATTTTTCTTTTTTCCCTCTCTGTTCTCTGCTCCCCAGCCCAGGGCAGCCCCAAAGCATTGGTGTTAGCAGTGACAGCTGTGGCACTGGGACCACAGTCACCTAACACTCAAGGAAGACGACCCGGCCTCTCCCATCAGAAAAGATGTAGGGGCAACATTTGCTGCTTTCCTTCTCTGTCTTCCTGCCACTTGGCCCCAAATGTGGGCAGTCATCGGAAGTGTGCTGCCCTGTCCTAAAGCCTCATCTTCATGTCTGCAGGGCTGACACGGAGAGCCCCACAGAAACAGGATGTACTGGGGAAATCAACCCACACAAATACTGTCAACTGATTTTACACCAAAGTGCACAGGCAATTCAGGGGAGAAATGACTGCCTTTAAAACAAATGGTGTTTGAACAACTGGGCATTCACGTGAAAAAAAAAAAAAAAAAAAATGAGCCTGGGCCTAAACCTCACCCCTTATACAAATATTAGTTTAAAATGGATCACTGATCTAAATGTAAAATTGTAAAACTTTTAGAAGAAAACACAGAAGAAAATCTTTAAGACCTGGAATTAAGCAGTTAGATATGACCCCAAAAACATGGTCCCTTAAAAAAATTTTTTTGATACATTGGACATCTTCAAAATTCTCACTCTGAGAAAGACAGCTGTAAGAGAACGAAAAAAAAAAAATTACAAAGAAAAATATTTGCAAATCACATATAAAAAAGGATTTGTATCAAGAATATACACATTTTAAAAACTCTCAAAACTTAACCAAGAAAAGGAACAACTCAACTTAAAAAATGGGCAAAAGGCTTCAACAGACACTTCACCGAAGAGGATATATTAATGACAAAAATCACATGAAAAGATGTTCAACATCATCAGCCACCAGGGAAATGCAGATTAAAACCGCGATGAGATGCCATTACACATTTACTAGAATATACCATGGACTGTCAGAAAAACTAACAAATCTGTCTTGGAAGAAGTACAACCAGAACGTTCCTTATAAGTGAGGAGGGTGGCGTGACTTCATCTTATATACTTTGGACATGCTATCAGGAAGAACCAGTTCCTGAAGAAGAACATCATGCTTGGTAAAGTAGAGGTCCACAGAACAGAAGAAGACCCTAAACAAGATGGACTGACAAAAGGGCAACAATGGACTCATACATAGCAACGATTGTGAGGATGGCACAGAACCGGGCAGTGTTTACCTCTGTTGTACACAGGGCCACTATGCGTCAGAACCGACTCAATGGCACCTAACAACACAACCGTAACAGAATGGCTAAAATTATAACGACAATGCCAAGTGCTGATTAGGATGCAAAGCACCTGAAACTCTCATACACTGCTGGTAGGAATGCAAAATGACATAGGCACTCTGGAAAATGGTTTGAAACTTCCTTTAAAAATTAAAGGTACACCTACTATATAATCCAGCCATTCCACTCCTAGGTATTTACCCAAGAGACAGGAATGTGTATGTCCATACAAAAGACTGGTACACAAATATTCATAGTAGCTTTATTTGTAATACCTAAAAAGTAGAAACCCAAATGTACTCTAATAAATGAATGCATAAATAAACTGTGATATATCCATACAGTGAGACTCTACTAAGCAATTAAGAGGAAAGAACTATTGATACCCACAACCACTTGGATGAATCTCAAAGGCTTTACCTTGAGTGAAAAAGGCAGTCTCAAAAGGTTACATACTGTGTGCTTCCACTGTTACGACTAACTCACAAAGTCAAAACTATATGGATAGAAAATAGACGGGTGGTTGCCAAGAGTTAGGGGATGGGGAGAGGATGCAGTATAAAGGAATTTGGGGAGGGGAGAAAAGCAATGCTTGTGGTGGTACCTACACAAACCTACACAAATGTTAAAACTCATAGAACTGTACACCAAGGAAAAAAAGGCAATTTTACTTCAATTTATTTAGAAAGAAAAAAACAACATAAAGATATGTCAAATTCACAGTAACCTTTTGCATAACTAAATTACGTAAATACGAAACAGAACACTGCAGCAGAAATGGGTTCCATTAAAGATAATGGAACAGTGCAGTATTAAACATTATTTTAACCAAGTTTTTTTATAAATATTTTAAAACAGACATCATGAAATGGTTTCTTTCCAAAGTTCACCTGCTAAATGTGACTGTTTAATAGCAAGAATGTCAATACTCAACAGAGGCCAAGAGTTCTATTCATTTTGGCACCTGGCCTTTGAGATGTTGATGTTACAAAGCAGAAGGATCTTCAGGAAAACAGCTGCATGGACTCGGAGTCTGGCAAAGTTTGTCTACTACAATCCGGTCACATCTCTATCCTCATGAGGTTTCACACACCGCCCCCCTCCCATTTCCCGCACAGAAAGAATCCAATGCATATACAGTTTGTTTTAAAACTTGAAGAGTATGTATACAAAAGGAAAAGGTCAAGGAAAGCAGCTTCATTGAGAACGCCTGCACTGTGTCATCCCTACCACCACACGCTGCTGGTGCCTCCGCAGTGTGCCAGAAACTGGACCCTAATTTTTACAATCTTCTCATTCGCACTGATGTTCTACTCAACAATGAGAGAAGACAAACAGTCGCCCTCCATCACTGTTAAACTGAAAAAAATCAGACCCATGTTTAAAATGCTATGATAACATCATTGCTCTCTCTGTCAAAATACTGTTAAGTCTTCCACTTCCCCTGAAGCATTTTCACGGAGTCATTTCTACCTCTTTGCAAAGAAAAACAGTATAGCCACCGCTAAAAGGATGAAAGAGACACCAGTCTCATCCCACTTATATGCTCTTTTCCTTTTTCAAGTCTGCCCTGCATGACTTAGGACTGGTCACTGAACTGCCAAAAATAATTGCAAAACGTGTCACTTTAAAAAGATCTAAAACATATTTTTTTTATTTTAATGGCAATGCTATGGATAGTTTTATTCTTTCTGTTTTTACCAATTTTCTGAAGGCTCCCAATACTTAATCAAGACAATGAAAGAATTTCCTTTCTCCTACTCCTGAAAGAAAAGTTTGAAAACTAGAAGGGAGAAACTGGCATCCAGCTAGGTGCGGCCCTTACCGTCCAGCTTACACATACTGTTTAAGTTTCCTCAGACATCTATAAATCAACACGTTATGGTAAAAGCCAGCTGCTAGACACTGAGTCTATCACGCAGTAGTAAGTCACTCGTAATAAAACTTTGTTTTTCCTTTAAGATCATCTTTTCTGCAATCATTCAGTACGCTCTTTTAAAATATGTAATTTTCAGTAATATACACTATATCCCCAGGCAAATTTATCAAAGAAAGAAAATTATGTCAACAGAAATTCTAAAGCTGACCACATATATATACATTACAAAGAACCATAAAGACATGAAACTTTTCTTGGATTCTTTTGTCTCAAAAGCTGACATAATTTGCTAAAAATTATGACTGTATTATGTTTGCATTTTTAATATCTTGGGATAATTATCTTTTAAAGTTGAAATTCATGTAATATAAAAGGAATCATTTTAGACTGTCCAATTCAGCGGCATTTAGTGCATCCACAATGTTGTATCATCGCCACTGCCACCTCGTTCCAAACCTGTCTGCAAACAGCACCACACACATACAGATAAGCATTTAATAAGCCTGCTCTGATTATAACATTTCAAAGCCTAAAGTACATGCCACATCATCCTTTAGAGAGTGATGCTTCTTGGTGTTCTTTCAGACATGTACTTAAAAAGAATCACCTGGCTGAACATAACTGAAGCTTGACTCATGCATACAAGGAATGCTGCCCCTTTTTGCTAGATGTCAAAAGTTAAGGTGATGCCATGTGTCGCCACCATAGCACTGCCTAGGATGCTATCGTTTCTATTATTCTTAGTGGCCAGCAAAGACATTCTGTATCCAAAGTAAAATCTATACACAAAATTTCACACTTACAAAATAAAAAGGTTTAAAAAAAATTCTCATTCCTGTTACATGACTTAGACCCTCAAGTGTAAGGTTCCCGCCGCCCCCCGCCCCACCCACCGCCAGGCTGGAATACATTAGCAATGCCTAGCAAGGCCCTAGCGGTGCAGTAGTTAAGAGTTCAGCTGCTAAGCCAAAGGTTGGCAGTTCAAATCCACCAGCTGCTCCTTGGAAACCCTATGGGGCAGTTCTAAGTTCTACTGTGTCCTATAGGTTCGCTATGAGTCGGAATCAACTCAACGGCAACAGGTTTGGTTGGTATTTTACTGGCAAAAATGCAAGTTAGAAATCAGGACTATGAGTGAAACTACAAACAGCCAAAAGAAAAAAGGAAACACCTAGGTGCTATGATGAGAAGCCTGGTGAAACCTAGACAGGGGAGGAAATCCTACAGTTCATGGGTACTGACAGAAGGGAATGATCAGGGTGGTGAAAGGGAGAGAAGTCCTCGACTGTACAGTTATGCAGTTGGGCAGAGGTTACTCCACAAATACCTTACAACTCAAAATCCTCATTCTATAATTTTAGCGCATGCTATAATTTTAAACTGTGAGCTCCTTGACAGCTTTGCTTTCTCATTACCCTAGCACAGTGCTAAACCAAACAAAATCAAACAGTGCCGTCGAGTCGATTCCAACTCATAGCAACACTATAGGACAGAGAAGAACTGCCCCACAGAGTTTCCAAGGACCACCTGACAGATTCGAGCTGCCGACCCTTCGGTTAAGTGCTAACAGATACAAAATAAATGGCTGCTGAATAGAATGAATAAAAAGAGAAAGTGAACTACATGAAAAGGGCTACAACTCCCTGCGAACAGTACAAATTTGCCGATCCCCTGTAACACTCAGCACATGCCCATTGGAGGATTCTTGTAACTAGTTAATGATTCCAAAAAGAAAGACAGAATTTTCTCAGGCAAAACTACTTTTCAGCTAACTTCGTAATGGGTAATAGCTTGCAGTGGGAGAAGTCTCAGCTCTACCAAGTTTTTAGGAATCATTTGTATTATCAATACTACCTTCAACCCATGATTCTTGCAGGAATCTTTTTAAACCATGTCTCAATTTTGTGGCCTTTTTTTTTTTTTAAACTAATCTGTAAGTCTACAGGGTATACTCAGCCTGCCACCATAGGCTGAAAGCGGACAAGGATATGTGGGTCCCCCGCACCCTCTGGTTATAGACGTTTCAGACAGTTCCCAATGTAGCTTGTGTTCCAAATGGGACACATGGCATGCAACACAGAATCCAAGCAAGGGCCACGGTATCAGTGTTCTTAGAAAAGCTTAATAGGAGCGCTAATGGTTTCCTTCTGCACTCCAACACATGCACCCATTTTGGGAAAACAGGGCCCTGGGTTCCTTCTGATAACATTTCTGCTCCCAAAGTATCTTTTTCTCCTATCCCATTGACCACATCCCTCCATTCCTTAAGATTTTAAAATTACCATTACTCAAAATAGCAAGCCCAGAATTTTCTTCCTATATCAAAGAGAGACTTGTATCTCGTCCTGTTTAATAACCTACTTTCTATCCAAAAGTAGTCTGCCAGTTCAGGGTGGCTACGGATTGAATTATTTCCCCCAAAAAGATATGTTCAATTCCTAACTCTAATGCTTGTGAATGTGACCCTGTTTGGAAATAAGCGTTTTTCTTTTGTTGCATTTATTAGGTCACAGAGGAGTAGGGGGGGGTCCTAAACCTAATCCCTTCTGAGTAATGTCTTATTAAGGAGAGTACAGACACAGAGTCACCTACAGGAGGAAGACCGCAAGTAAGGATCTGTCTACAAGCCAAGGAATGCCAAGAAGTGTCCAGGAGCTGCCAGAAGCTAGACCAGACAAGGAAGGACTTTCCCCTAGAGCCAAGAGAGACAGAGCATAGCCTGTTGATACCCTGAATTCAGACTTCTAGCCTCCAGAAGTGCAAGAAGATAAATTTCTATTCTTTAAAGCCACCCACTTTGTGGTATTTTGTTATGGCCATCCCAGGAAACTAAGACAAGGGCTTTTAAGAAAGATTCTCACTACTTGTTCTTTCAACATCTAGTTTTATTGAGGTAAAGACTGGAAAGCACTACTAGAAGCAGAAAGACCAGTGGATTTAGAATCTGAAAATCTGCGTTAGAATTCTGCCATTATCAACTACACAGCTTGTGGGGGCATGGGGGGAGTATTCTTTCTGAGATTCTGTTTCTTCATTTCTAAAATGAGAAAAATTCTATTTTGTTTAACTAAGTTTGTTATTGTAAAGGTTAACAACTATTATAAACAAAAAATTACTCTAAAAATGAAGTTAATTTTCTTTCTATATTTATATACAATAATATTTCTTAATTATATGTTATAATAATCTATTATTACACAGGAAGTTATATATATATATATTTAAGTAAAGTTAATTTTATTTAAATATTTTATTATAACTAATAGCTTTAACCTAAAAACCTACTGCTGTGGTATTATAAACATTAAAAGTAACTTTTACCGTTTTCATTCACGTTCTCCCAGTAAGTGATTCTATGAAGCACTAACCCTTAACAGAAACCAAAAGTCCCCTTTTTACACTTTCAAGTTACCCATTACAAGAATACTATTTGATTTAAGTAGAAAAATAGAACATCTTGGAAAAGTATACAAATTCAAAAGTCATTCATAATCCTACAACAGAGAGAGAAACCATATTAAAATTATGGTGTATTTTTAAAAACTGAGGACATCCTATATAAAATGTTTTTTGTCTTTCTCTAATACTATACTGTACACATTCCTCCATGCCATTAGGCTTCAAAACTATGATGTTTGATCACTGTATCACTGTTCTCTATACGTGTATATCACAATTCAACCATTTTCAGCACTGTTTGACATGTAAGATCCACTCAAATTTTATGCTACAGGCATCCTTGCACATAAATTTTTCTGAATGTTTAAAAATTATTTCCATAGAATAGAATCCTAGAAGTGGTATATCAGGATATAAACACTTTGCCAGCTCTTGGCATATACTATAAAACTGCTTTTTATAAAGTTTGTACAGTAGAAACCCACTTAACCAAGGTAATAGAACCATAATTGCCTTAGACATTGAAAAGGTGAGTTTCAGCAGACAACCATAAACACTGACACATACACAGAAATTTTATTTGGAATTAACATAAAGCAGATTCACTTACCAATTTTCTGATGCAGGTCAAGATCTCTTCTCAGAACAATCAGTCTCCACACTGACTGTTAGGCTAGTCATTCTTGCACAAACCACACCCAAAAAAGCATCATACACAACTTCCAATTTCCCTTTTTTTTAAAAAAATAATTTCTATTGTGCTTTAAGTGAAAGTTTACAAATCAAGTCAGTCTCTCACACAAAAACCCATATACACCTTGCTACACACTCCCAATTACTCTTCCCCTAATGAGACAGCCCGCTATCTCCCTCCACTCTCTCTTTTCGTGTCCATTTCGCCAGCTTCTAACCCCCTCCACCCTCTCATCTCCCCTCCAGGCAGGAGATGCCAACATAGTCTCAAGTGTCCACCTGATCCAAGAAGCTCACTCCTCACCAGCATCCCTCTCCAACCCATTGTCCAGTCCAATCCATGTCTGAAGAGTTGGCTTTGGGAATGATTCCTGTCCTGGGCCAACAGAAGGTCTGGGGGCCATGACCACTGGGGTCCCTATAGTCTCAGTCAGACCATTAAGTCTGGTCTTATGAGAATTTGGGGTCTGCATCCCACTGCTCTCCTGCTCCCTCGGGGGTTCTCTGTTGTGTTCCCTGTCAGGGCAGTCATCAGTTGTAGCTGGGCACCATCTAGTTCTTCTGGCCTCAGGATGATGTAGTTGCTGGTTCATGTGGCCCTTTATGTCTCTTGGGCTCATAATCTCCTTGTGTCCTTGGTGTTCTTCATTCTCCTTTGATCCAGGTGGGTTGAGACCAATTGATGCATCTTAGACGGCTGCTTGCTAGCGTTTAAGACCCCAGACGCCACTCTTCAAAGTGGGATGCAGAATGTTTTCTTAATAGATTTTATTATGCCAATTGACTTAGATGTCCCCTGAAACCATGGTCCCCAGACCCCTGCCCCTGCTATGCTGGCCTTCGAAGCATTCAGTTTATTCAGGAAACTGCTTTTGGTTTAAGTCCAGTTGTACTGACCTCCCCTCTATTGTATGCTAAAGTAGTTCTTAATTAGTGAATGCCCCTCTCCCACCCTCCCTCCCTCCCCCTTCTTGTAACCACGGAAGAATGTTTTCTTCTCAGTTTAAACTATTTCTCAAGTTCTTATGATAGTAGTCTTATATAATATTTGTCCTTTTGCAACTGACTAATTTCAATCAGCATAATGCCTTCCAGATTCCTCCATGTTATGAAATGTTTCACAGATTCATCACTGTTCTTTATCGATGTGTAGTGTTCCATTGTGTGAATATACCATAATTTACTTATCCATTCATCCGTTGATGGGCACGTTAGCTGCTTCCACGTTTTTGCTATTGTAAATAGTGCTGCAATGAACA
The DNA here is from genome assembly GCF_030014295.1 of Loxodonta africana. Classification (NCBI taxonomy): domain Eukaryota; kingdom Metazoa; phylum Chordata; class Mammalia; order Proboscidea; family Elephantidae; genus Loxodonta; species Loxodonta africana. Next base: position 83,825,818 of record NC_087351.1, on the reverse strand, counting down.
TGGGTGTGCATCTATCTGTTCATGTAAAGGCTCTTATTTCTCTAGGATATATTCCAAGGAGTGGGACTGCTGGATCGTATGGTAGTTCTAGTTCTAGTTTTTTAATGAAGTGCCAAATCAATTTCCAAAGTGGTTGTACCATTTGACATTCCCACCAGCAGTACAGAAGTATTCCAATCTCTCTACAGCCTCTCCAACATTTCTTGTTTTGTGTTTTTTGGATTAATGCCAGCCTTGCTGTAGTGAGACAGAATCTCATTGTCGTTTTGATTTGCATTTCTCTAATGGCTAATGATTGTGAGCATTTCCTCATGTATCTGTTAGCTACCTGAATATCTTCTTTAGTGAAGTGTCTGTTCATATATTTTGCCCATTTTTTAATTGGATTATTTGTCTTTTTGCAGTTGAGTTTTTGCAGTATCATGTAGATTTTACAGATCAGGCACTGATTGGAAATATCATAGCTAAAAACTTTTTCCCAGTCTGTAGATAATCTTTTTAGTCTTTTGGTGAAGTCTTTGGATGAGCATAGGTGTTTGATTTTTAGGAGCTCCAATTATCTAGTTTTTCTTCTACATTCTTTATAATCTTTCATATACTGTTTATGCCATGTATTAGGGCTCCTAACGTTGAACCTGTTTTTTCTTCCATGATCTTTATCGTTTCAGATTTTATATTTAGGTCTTTGATCCATTTTGAGTTAGTTTTTGTGCATGGCGTGAGGTATGGGTCTTGTTTCATTTTTTTGCAGATGGTAATCCAGTTTTGCCAGCACCACTTGTTAAAAAGACTGTCTTTTCCCCCATTGAACTGTTGGGGCCTTTGTCAAATATCGGCTGCTCATATGTGGATGGATTTATGTCTGGATTCTCAATTCCGTTCCATTGGTCCGTGTATCTGCTGTTGTACCAGTACCAGGCTGTTTTGACTACTGTGGTGATATAACAGGTTCTAAAATCAGGTAAAGTAAGGCCTCCCACTTTGTTCTTCTTTTTCAGTAATGCCTTATTTATCCGGGGCCTCTTTCCCTTCCATATGAAATTGGTGATTTATTTCTCCATTTCATTAAAGGATGTCCTTGGGATTTGGATTGGAATTGCATTAAATATATAGATCGCTTTTGGTAGAATAGGCATTTTTATAATGTAAAGTGTTCCTATCCACAAGCAAGGTACATTCTTCCATTTATGTAAGTCTCTTTTGGTTTCTTGCAGAAGTGTACTGTAGTTTTCTTTCTATAAGTCTTTTACATCTCTGGTAAGATTTATTCCTAAGTATCTTATCTTCTTGGGAGTTACTGTAAATGGCATTGATTTGGAGATTTCCTCTTCGATGTTCTTTTTGTTGGTGTAGAGGAATCCAACTGATTTTTGTATGTTTATCTTGTATCCCAATACTCTGCTGAACTCTTCTATTAGTTTCAGTAGTTTTCTGGAGGATTCCTTAGGGTTTTCTGTGTATAAGATCATGTCATCTGCAAACAGAGATACTTTGACTTCTTCCTTGTCAATCTGGATACCCTTTATTTCTTTATCTAGCCTAATTGCTCTGGCTAGCACCCCCAGCACAATGCTGAATAAGAGTGGTGATAAAGGGCATCCTTGTCTGGTTCCTGATCTCAACGGGAATGTTTTCAGGCTCTCTCCATTTAGGGTGATGTTGGCTGTTGACTTTGTATAAATGCCCTTTATTATGTTGAGAAATTTTCCTTCTATTACTATTTTGCTGAGAGTTTTTATCATGAATGAGTGTTGAACTTTGTCAAATGCCTTTTCTGTATCAATTGATAAAATCATGTCATTCTTATCTTTTGTTTTATTTATGTGGTGGATTACATTAATTGTTTTTCTAATGTTGAACCATCCCTGCATACCTGGTATGAACCCCACTTAGTCATGGTGAATTATTTCAATTTCCCTTTTTTATTAGAGGGGAGTACAAACTTATTAAAGGCTCTTGAAAAGCAATCTGAGAATCCTTACAGAAATTATTTCCCCCAATCTTTTATAGCTGTTATGACCATACCTAATTTAACAGCAAATTTTTTGAAGGCTTGCCTTTGGAGGCTGTCTTAGTTATTTAGTGTTGCTATAACTAACAGATACCACAAGTGGATGGCAATAAGAAACAAATTTATTTTCTCACAGCTTAGGAGGCTAGAAGTCCTAATTCAGAGTGCTGGCTCTAGGAGAAGGCTTTCTCTCTCTATTGGGTCGGGAGGAAGGTCCTTGTCTCTTCAGCTTCTGTTGGTTGGTTCCCTGAGATCTCCATGTGGTTTTGCATGTGTCTTCCCCCATCTCTGCTTCTTTCCCTTACTTGTTTAATCTCTTTTACATCACAAAAGAGATTGATTTAAGACATGCCCTACACTAATCCTGTCTCATTAACATAGCAAAGACAACCTATTCCCAAATGGGATTATAATCACAGGCAGAGGTTGGCATTTATAACACTTATTTTTGTGGGACACAATTCAATCCATAACAGAGGCTTTCCAAAGTATGTACTTATTTTTGTAAAAAAAAAAAAAAACTCATATTTAATCAGAGTGCATAAAATTTAAATTATGTAATTACAACAACAAGAACACGCTTTGCTATAAACAAAACCAACTAATGATCAATATTCAACCCAACCAACTGACCCAGAGGATGTGAGGGTGCATAGAGAGAGTGGCTGCCTGACTGCAAATGTCCAGGGTCACGGCATCCGTGTGCTTCACAAGAGGAGAAAGTGAGTAAAGTGGAGGTCAGTGAAGAGGGCTCTCAGCACCTTTCGAGTATTGAGTATTATTGCTTTAAAAGACATTTATTAACCCTTAATAATTGTAACAAAAGCCAAACGAAACCCATTGCCACTGAGTTGATTCCAACCCTACAGGAAAGAACAGAGCTGCCCCATAGGGTTTCCAAGGCTGTAAACTGTTACAGAAGCAGACTGCCACATCTTTCTCCCAGGGAGCAGCTGGTAGGTTTGAACCACCGGCCTTCCAGTTAGCAGCCAAATGTTTAACCACTGCGCCACTGAGGCTTCTGAACAGTAATAAGCACAGTATAAACTTAAACTGACATAAAGCAGTCTATGAACTTAAAGGAAGAGCAGGGCCCACATTAGTGTTTTGCTGAAAAGAAGCCAAGGACTACCAACCAAGATCTCTATCCTCTTTTCTTTCTACCTCCAACCTCACTGTGCAAACTGTTACTGCATTTGGCTGCTAACTGAAAGGGCGGAGGCTCGGAGTCCATCCAGGTCACACTGGAAGAAAGGTCTGGTGATCTGCTTCCAAACACCAGCTATCGAAAACCCTGTGGATCACGGTTCCACTCTGACACACACAGGGTCACCATGAGTTGGAATCAACTCAACAGCAACTGGTTTTATCCAGCCTCTAAATGTTGGACCCAGAGCTTGGTCCGCAGCCCTGCTCTTTTCTATCCATTGTCAGCTGGTCTCATCCAGTCCCATAGTTCCAAATACCAACTATATATCAAAGACTCTCAAATTTAAAACTCTAGACAATCTCTCTCTCAAGCAAGTCACCACCATCACCATCCACAGAGCCACTGAGGCCAAAAGGCTAAGGAGTCCTTGATTTTTCTCATTCATAATTCCATATTCAACCCAACAGTAATCCCTGCCAGCCACACCTCCCTCTCTCTCTCTCTCTCTCTCTTTTTTTTTTTTTTTTTTGTTTATTCTCTGTCTCTTCTCCTTAAAACGTAAGCATCTACAGGGCAGGGACCTTATCTTGTCCACGGCAGTATCTCCAATCTCCCTCCCTCCCCAAGCTATAAGCGCATACTGTAGGCTCCTAATAAAAACTGTTAAGTGAAAAAAAGAGCTTCTAAAAAACTTCAGACTCCTCTGGGAAGCTTTCCAACTAATAGAAAATTGTCTAATCCCCTTTAAAATAGGTAATATTCACAGCTTGGGAATAACAGCAGACCACTACCCTAACAGCCTCGTTTTACAGATGTGGACCCTAAGACCAGAAAGTTTATATTATTTACCCCTCATTACACAGCTGACCAGCAGCAGAGCCAGGGCAAGAATGCCAAGCTAAACTAAACCTCTGATGAGGTACAAGCAACCCCACCCCACACCTTTTATTATACATAATGTATCTCCTGTTAGTGTTTGGAGAAATGACCCGCATTAATATCACAGAGGTGCATTTTTTCATTTTGGGTACATAAGAAAACATGTGGAAAGGGACTTCCTGCAATGCCCCCAATCACAAAGACTCTTGAAAAGCCTGGGACCAGCTGGGAGGCTACTGGAGTGCCACAGACAGTAACTGACAACACGCAGACAAACTAAACGTCCAACTGCTCAGATTCAAAATCCCAAAGTCACTGGAGGAAACTGTGGCTGCTAACTTTGCTTCCTTCTTTTACAAACTCTTCCCTATCAGAATCTGCTATAAATTTCCAGGATGGACAAAGAGTAGACGGGTGTCTACAACTTGGTAATTATCATCCAGTTTCGTGTTTGCTGTTCAGAGGTTCTTCATGAAATATAGTAACATAAAGGCCCCACCCAGAAAGATCCCCAAGGTTAACTTTCCACAGAAGTGAAGAAATGTAACCTCACAGATTTTCTCATTTGCCTAACCCAATCAAAACAGCAAGATGTTTACAAAGCTCTCTTATCCCTTCATTAAGCTCCCTTGACCTGGGCAGTTCCCACCTGCTCAGGACCAGGCCTACTGAAGCAGTCAGCACAAGCTAGGCATCCCCTCAGCTCTCGCCCCTGCTCTGGACCAGGCCTACCGAAGCAGTCAGCACAAGCCAGGCATCCCCTCAGCTGTCGCCCCTGCTCAGGGCCAGGCCTACTGAAGCAGTCAGCACAAGCTAGGCATCCCCTCAGCTCTCGCCCCTGCTCAGCGCCAGGCCTGCTGAAGCAGTCAGCACAAGCCAGGCATCCCCTCAGCTCTCGCCCCTGCTCAGGGCCAGGCCTACTGAAGCAGTCAGCACAAGCTAGGCATCCCCTCAGCTCTCGCCCCTGCTCAGCGCCAGGCCTGCTGAAGCAGTCAGCACAAGCCAGGCATCCCCTCAGCTCTCGCCCCTGCTCCGGACCAGGCCTGCTGAAGCAGTCAGCACAAGCCAGGCATCCCCTCAGCTCTCGCCCCTGCTCCGGACCAGGCCTGCTGAAGCAGTCAGCACAAGCCAAGTATCCCCTCAGCTCTTGACCCAGCTCAGTGAGCTCATTCTCCTCCTGGCTTGGCAGGCTTAGGACCTTCCCCAATGCTCAATCAGAAGTTCTGTCTAGCATTTTTTATTAGAAACAACTAAGAAGCACTTTAAAATTCACAAACTTTTTCTACAGTATCACTTCATCTGTTCCTCATAAACACCACCCCATGAAGTACATCATTTTCCAGATTTTTCAAAAAAGAATGTGGATGGTCAAAGACGCTAAGAAAGCGGACCAACCAACATCTGACTGCGGTAAAGTCACACCTGCACCTAGGTCCTTGGAAACAAGAACTCTTGCTCTTTCACCTACACCAAACTACACGGCCTCTGTGGGGGAGCTGGATCAGCATCCATCTTACACGCCTTTAGCACACTTGGCAAAGCATCAGTAGGTTCACTTGGTCATTCATTATAGTTCCATGCTCCCATCATTTTTTTTTTGCAGCCAGGGTGAGTTTTAAAAAATATACCATTTTTTATATCTAGGAGCTCTCAGCTAATACGTGTGTATGAGGGGACAGGGAGTGACAGGATAAGCACATAACAGATAAAAAATAATGCAAGAAAGATATGGCCATGTTGGCCCCTCACGTTTTTACTTCACTGCATAGTCTGCAAGAGCTTTCATGTAGATTTAAGAATAACAACTAAGCCCTGAGAATAACAACTAAGCACTAAGGTCAAACCTAGGGAAGCCAGGGCTCAGTTTGGCTGGTTGGGGAAGGTATCTTAAAGGTGAGACTCAGTGGACGCTGTGGGATGGTGGTGCAAGGTCAAGAGAGGGACATGGGTGTTCCAGAATCAACACATGCTAGAAAGGCTTGGAAATGAGAACAGACCTGGGAAGTCAGAGAACTCTGGGTTTGAGCACTTAGCTTCTACAGAGGAGTAACAAGAGCTACAGATGAAAACAGGGGAGGATCCACAGTGTGCTGAGGTTAAATAAAAACAGGGGGGCTTACACTGCCCTCATCTAAAATAAATGGCTAGCCCTGCAAGAGGACAATGAACTTAATGAGTTTTCTTTGGTGTCTGGTTCTCATGGACACAAAGAAGAGACTCTTCCACTGAGAGAATTTTATACTTTCTATTCCCCAAGACAAAATTCACCTTTTATACTTTTTGATCCCCTCTGCTTTTACTGCAAGATTCGTTATCTTTTCACTTAAAATTCTCTGCCATCGAGTCGATTTTTACTCATAGCAACCCTACAGGACAGAGTAGAACTGCCCCACTGGGTTTCCAAGGCTGTAAATCGTTATGTAAGCAGGCTGCCCCATCTTTCTCCCACAGAGCAGCCGGTGGGTTCCAAACACCTACCTTTCAGTTAGCAGCTGAATGCTTTAACCACTGCACCAACAGGGCTCCTTTCTTTTCACCTACACATGGCTACATAACGTTTTCATTTGTATACATCTCCATCTGCTAATGTTTCCTTAGTGAGAATACCACTTTAAACATGGTTCAAGCTTTCAAATGAGGGATCATGCCTTTTATTTCTTTTGTATGCCCCAGAGAACCAAAACAATAGTTACTACAAAAGTCACACTACAAATATCTACTGGCAGGCCAGGAAATCATATTTTAAAAGAACCGGAACTGATTATAAGAGAAGGCCCTGTAACTCGCACACCTACCTGTCTCAGCCTTTATAATCTTGCTCATTCATCTTTACTACGTGCCAGGCACTATTCTAAGCGTTAACTTATATGAACCTCATAACAAATCCTATAAGGTACATACTATTAACATTATTATTACCATTTTACAAAGAAGGAAATTAAAGCACAGAGATGTTACATAACTTGCCCAAGGTCACAAAGCTGGTAAGCGATAGAGGCAAAATTTGAACCCAGGGAGTCTGGTTCCAGAGTTAAGCACTAAACCTCTACGCATGACACTGTTTTTCAAAATAACACATCATACTTGAAAACACAATGGCAAAATTCTGCTTCTTTCGTTTTTAAGCTATGGAGCAATCATGCACTTTTTTGAAAATGTGACACAATGCAAACCACAATTACTTTCTTTTTAAAATTTTACTGGGGTAAAATAATACATAACAAAAAGTTTGCCATTCTAACCACTCTCAAGAGTGCAATTCGGAGTTATTAATCACATTCACCATAATGTGCTACCATCACCACTATCCACGTCCAGAAGTTTTTAATAGCCCTAAACGCGCAATTACTTTTTAAAATAACACAAAGATTTCAATATAGCTCTAAATAATGCATTTAAATTTGGGCTTTGTGCACTGTTTTACTAGGAAGTGCATCTGCTCTTGGCACTAAACACGACAGAATTAGCTTTTTTATGACAACACAATAAGCACGTCAGCACCATCATCTGATCACGTAAACAGTGAATGATCAATGCTTCCTCGTAGAGAAATTTCTTTCTAAACATGTTACTGTATAAATAGCCAAGTAAATATTGCTTGATTCAAATAATCTGATATCTATAAAAACAAGACAGCTCCTGACCTATAAATAACAGTCAACACTCGGACAATGCAACCTCCAATGGTACATTTGTAAAAACCCACACACACAGCATCGGCTCAAAGACTCCGCCACTGACAACCGGCAGTAATTAATGCTGACATAAGTCTGGTCCCCGAAATGGTAATGAAGGGAACTGCTGGTTTCACAGGGCAATTCAAGGTGTTGTTCCAAGCAGTTAGGAAAACTTTCTTCTCTAGAAATGTTCTCAAGCTCTGTTAGGGGGCAAAGCTATTTTACCCTCAAATCATTACACACTACACATATTAACTGATTTACAGATCAAAATCACTCACGTCATGACTTATTTCAATTAAAATAGAGGAGAACTAATATGAAAGAGAAAACTGTTACCAAAATATAGTGAAAGAACAGATAACTAAGGCCATTAAATTTGGTTCTTGTGCATAAGATATAATAGTTCGTAAATGCTAACCCGTCAACATGCTTGAAACTATAAACATCCATTTTAATCCATCTTGATCAGAAATAGTGGCAAACACTGGGCATTTAGTTTATAATGCACATAAAATCTCAACTTTAGAAACAATTTTTAGGTTAAAAAATAAGTGTAATATAACCCTGCTAAGAGGTTTTTTTTTAAGAGGATACATTTCAAACACAGTGAATTTTATTACCGTTGCTTTCAACATGGTTCTGTTAATGCTGTTGTTTATCTATACAAATAAAGAGCAGCCTGGGAACTGTCCTAGTTTCTTCGGGAGTTATCAACTAAAGCTAATGTTTCCTTAGTGAGAATACCACTTTAAAAGGGTAACACGGACCTGGCCAGTTTTCTCTGCTATTTACACAGACACAAGCACAATTTGCAGCATGGACAACGCCAGCTTTGAGATGGAATTTGAGTAGCCTCAAGTGAGTCTCTCAGTAGGCCTCATTGGGTTTGTTCATTTGCTCAGCCAAAGAAGAAAGAAGGGGCAGCCTTTCCCCCAATAAATGGTAGGTTAAAAAGGAGTTTAACCATAAATTCTAACAATGGTAGCCCAACAGCAAAGTGAAGCTCCTTCTGGAAGTAACATTGGCTTCTTTCTGTCGTGCTCCTCTTTGAATATCCCTACACTACAGTGTCTTGGATATACTTCCATTCAGCATATGCCAAACCCCTCCACTTCCCTGAAAGTGCTCAATGCATATCTCAGAACTGACTGTGTTACCAGCAGACTGGAGTATTATCTATTTCAACCCCAACACTTGTAAGACCTTATGAGAAGCCACATTCAGAAGACTTACTAGAGAACTGTGGTCCTCCCCCATATCACCCCCAAGTGTGTGACTGTGAAAACACTTCTTAACCTCTCCTTTAAAATGGGATTGTTGTGAGAAACAATGCTTGCAGCAGGTTAATACCCAAAATACATACCATCAACTATTGTTTAGAATTCTCTTTAGCCTCAGATATTGATACTGGTCATGTATGTTACCGCAGTATCAGGGGGCTGATCCCAAATGCTAGGAATAAGGAATAACCCTGGTGGAACTAAAAACTGATAGCTATGTTGAGCCCCATAATATATTTAGCAAAAACAATTAATTAGGCCAGGTTAACATAGCTGAATCAATTTCATTCTTTCACTTCAACTTCTTATTGCAATACGATTAAGTCTCTTAACTCAAACAGGCAAATCTCACCAGGCCAGCTTCCTAGAACATTTGTACAGAAACAAAACATCTCTATCTGATAAAGTACATGTATACTAAGGCTGCAGTCTGGTTCTGCAGTTAATACCACTGGTTTTATTATAAGAATGGACCCAGTTACCAAAAATGCATTCATTTGTTAATGACAATATTTTTATTACAATCATAGAAGTATGTCTCAAAAATGTGCTGACCAAAACACTATAGACAGGTATGACCTATCACATATATCTTCATCATGATCTTCCCTCAACAGGTCCTAAAATTCTAAATCAAAGGCACTATTACATATAATGTCTAGAACTGAACAATCACAAATTCTCAGACTGCCAAAATCCTTGTTTATAACATGGAGGTAATCTCTCTCTTAAAGGAGTGTGTGTTGATAATATAGCATGTGAAAAAATTAATTCAAGATGGATCACAGACCTAAAAATAAAAGCTAAGCCATGAACCTTTCAGAAGAAAACAGGAGAATATTTTCAGGATCAGGGGAGTAGGTAACAGTTACTTAAGACACAGAAAGTAATACCTATAAAAGAAAAAATTGGAAAATTAGATGTCATCATATTAAAAACTGCTCATCAAATGACACTGCAGACCTAAACTCGGTAATAAAATGTTCACTGCAGCTTGTTGACAATAGCCCGCTTTGAAGGGGATAGGTCGATAAAGGAAAAAGAAATGCTGGTAATTTCCCTCCTGTGAAGAATTCAGAGTTGTAGCTAGAGGAGAATATATCCCCTAGAAGACTACTTGAGGGGAAAGACAGAAGATAAAAATTAGATAGATGCCAGAATAATGCGAACCATTGAAAAAAATGTACACAATGCCAGTTAGTCTCCATTTAAAAGCAATCTGGATTTAAGATAGCACTTTTGGTATCCTATTAAGTTGGCTTCAAAAAGCTTCTGGCTAAATTTAATGTTGGAAACAATAATTCTCATTTAGGCTTATTCAAGTTCTCCGATCAAGAAACATAAGGTTTTGATGGAAAATACATTTTACTTATAAAACTGGATTTGTATCATAACACATTTTAGACATTCTGTTTTGTCTAAAATTAAACTTTAACTCTTCTACAATAATAGACTAACTCAATAAGGATTCTAACAAAGAAATACAAAATGGCACAGAGTTGCCAATAACTACTGAGGTTTTTCAGCCATAATTCCTAAGCTGTGATTTTATATAATTATACATTTGGTTCTGTCTAGACATGTTATTCAGTTGGATTCATAAAGCATACCACCCACCCCACAAGTGTTGGCAGACCAATATATAATAAACAGTTATCCACTGTAGTATTAAAGAATGTGAAATTGATAGGGTTATGTCTTCAATATATAGATGTTAACTATTTTTAACAGTAAGATTTTTTCATATTTATTTTAAGTTTTTCAAATGCAAATCTAAACATACGATGAATGACCATCAGTTAATGTGTAGCTGTACTCTCTTAAGATTCTTTGCTTGTTGACAGTAAGTGTAAAAGTGTTGCTTTGTTGCTATTCATGCACTGTGATCTTGCAGTTGTACCACACCAACTTCAGATGCTGTCTTTCACAAATTCGTAAAAGAAACATTCAAACTACAGGGTTCTGCCCCAGAGAAAATCTGTTTAAACTGAACTGCCATTTAGAAAAAGACCAAACCAAACCCAGTGCCGTCAAGTCGATTCTGACTCATAGAGACCCTGTAGGACAGAGTAGAACTGCCCCATAGAGTTTCCAAGGAGCGCCTGGCAGATTTGAACTGCCGACCCTTTGCTTAGAAGCTGTAGAGCTTAATCGCTACACCACCAGGGTTTTCCTAGAAAAAGACACCACATGGGAAAGCAAAACAATTTACTCCCCCTCCTCCTTTGTTAAGCTGTTTAAAACAATTCTAGGTGCCGTTAAAACAACAGTAAATGAAAAGTTTTCACCTGAGTACCTGTTAAACCACAGAGAAAAGATTAAGGACAACCAATAACATGTTATTTTTAGCAAAAACAAGAATGCATCCTACTACCATAATACAGATGAGGAAGAGACATAAATACATGGAAAAACAGGAGAGAACAATTTAGCATAATGGCTGAGGCATCAAAGTCAAACAGGTGTGGGTTCAAATCATCATTCAGTCACTTAAGAGCTGTGTGACTGTGGAGAAACCATTTAGCCTTAGTAGCTGTTGTTGGTTGCCATCAAGGAGATTCCAGTGCACAGAGACCCCCATGTTTGCAGAGTAGAACTGCTCTATAGGGTATTCACTGGTGGTGTAGTGGTTAAGTGCTACAACTGCTAACCAAGAGGCTGGCAATTCAAATCCGCCAGGTGCTCCTTGGAAACTATGGGACAGTTCTACTCTGTCCTATACGGTCACTATGAGTCGGAATCGACGTGACGGCAGTGGATTTTATAGGGTATTCAAGACTGTGGCCTTTTGGAAGCAGATCGCCAGGCCTGTCTTCTAAGGCACCTCTGAGTGGGTTTGAACCATCAACCTGTCAGCTAGTAGTCAAGTACTTAACCATTTCTACCATCCAGGGACTCCCTAGCCTTAGCAGTAACACAAGGATATCCATCAACATCTCACAGGATTACAATGAAGATTAAATGAAATAATGGACGCAAAAATCTTTGGCAATGTAGCCAGACACAAATTAAATCCCCAATAATGGTGATTACTACTACTACTATTGTTACAATTAACTTAAATTTCTCTCTGTAAGGATTTGGAATTACCAAAAGGCCATACCCTAAGAGAAACAAATTTAATCACAAAGCCACACCAATCAAAGAGTTCTGGTTTAGGATTTTTGTCTCATGATCACAACAGCACTGTTAAAAAAAAAAAAAAATTAGACTTTTCAATTTTAAAAAAGCAATAAAAGCAGTGGCAGTAAGGCATTCTTCTTCTCCTTGGGTACAAATAATTTAAGAAAAGAAATAAGAAAAAAAAAAAAGTCATTTGGAATCAACCATTATAGGCAATCACTCACTTGATCAAACCATGGCATGCATGCCATCATAGCCAAAGATACCATTAAACAATTTCCAAGTAAAATTACGAAATGCAAACTTAAGCTTCTCTTACCTGTAAACCAACGGGGTACAATTACACCGGAGTAATTTTCTGAGACAAGCTGCAACTATCCAAACAGGAACCTGTGCAAGACAAAAATGTCCCATTCAATCCAGTTTGCACATTCACTCAGAAATGGTCTATCCAGTTCTTACTCTGTGCCAGGTCCTATCAAATAAGAAAAAGGTCACCAGGGCAATCCTGCAGGGAGAAGAGCACCCACGGAGGTAGGAAGATGTGACATGGAATGGCCTGTCTCCCACAACACATGCTTCTGAACATCCAGAATAAAAGGGCAGTAACTAGAGGTGACACCAAGTAGACAAGGCCCAAGCTAAAACGGCCCGTCTAATGTGTGTTTTGTGTGATCTTCACCTTGAAAGCTGTGGTTTTAACAACACACATAATCTTGTTGTTGATGGCAATTTTTCAAATAACAGAAGGATAAAAAGATTTTTTTTTTTTTTTTGTGGTAACACCTTGCTTTACTAACAAAAACAGATAAAAGAAATTTTTACTGAACGAGAGATTCCTCATCCTCTCGGCAATTTTTTTGTGTGGCATCAGTACTTCATATATACTGAATACCAAGGCTAGCCACTTTGTATTGCCTCATTTAATCATCCATTACACTACTTAATTACCACACCCACTCTGAGATTATCGCCATTTTCAGCCCAGGATTGAGGCTAAAAGAGGTTAAAGTTACTTGCCAGGGGTCACACAGTAAGTTGTAAAACGTTAAAAAAAAAAAATTCATTTGCTACAATACAGTGCTCAAAAATATTTACTTAACGACAGAAAAGGTAGGAGGAAAGAAGCTGCCACTTCTGTTCTGCCACCAACTCAAAACATGCTGCTTTTGAGCAAAACAATTAACTACCCAAAGTCTCAGATTTCTCTTACTTTCCAAAGTCACATGAGATTACAGCTATGATCACACCCAGTAGTGAGTCAATACTCTGTATACACATATACCTGACTTACTGTGGATAGTCTGTATTTTTTAAAAAATGCAATAGGAATCATCATATTCAATCATGGGCCATTCATATTTGGGAAACAGTGCATATAATATATAAACATCCTTCAAGACAGTCAGAAATGTAACAGAGATCTAAAAGATCCAGAAAGGGGGAAACTCATGAAAAGTACGGGATCACTTCTTCACGGTGATAAATGCAGGTAAGAATCTCCTGTATTGAAAGGTAAAAACAGAAAAGAGATTCATTGAAATTTTTTTTGAAATCGTAAGAGTTACAGAAAGGGTAAACACTAATATTCACTAAGTTCTACAACAAGAAATTTAAGAAGCTGAACTTCCTGAAGTCATAGCAAATCAAATAAATAAAAAGTCAAGAGCATAAAACCTCACAAAGTTAGATCCCTTAAGGCAATCAGAAAACATTAGAATTACGGCCTTTCGCATTTTACTGTAGGGTTTTGGTTTGTTCTCTTTTTCCCCCAAGCCCATTAAAATAACTATCCCAGTTAAACAAGTACTACCTAGTAAAAAAAAAAAGTAAAAGTCTGTTTTAAAGAAAGAGGAAATAAATAGATATGTCACATCTTGAAAGCCTTCTGCAGGGTGAGCCAAATGCCAAACACAGCAGGCAGTAACCAAAAAAATGAGGCATGGAGGAAGCGGAAGGGCTTTAGATTCAGTAGTTAGGGACAGTCTTTTTTCCTTACTGTGTAGTAAAAAAAAAAAAGAGTGGCACAAAAGAGAAAAGGACACTGTAAGTCACAAAAGGAGCCTGCATTTTATTTTCAGGGCCTAGGGAAGCCCCTGGAAAGTTTTAAACTAAAAACACGATCTGACTTATTAGGTTTTTAGACTATCACTCCAGTTGCTTTATTCTTAGGTAGAGTATAGGGCTGCAAGAGAGACAGCATGAGGTACTGAAGTCACCTAGGTGAAAAATGCAGCAGCTTGGGCTAGGATAGAGGCAGTAGAAATGAAGAAAAGGGGCAATTACATTAAGACAATTCACATGTTTTGGAGGCAAAATCTATAGGATCTGCTGACAGACTGGATGAGGGATAGGAAGAGAGAATCAAAGACTACTCCTAGCCTTTTAGCTTGGTCCAAGTGGGTAGACGGGGGTGCTGAACACTGAGATAAGATACAAGAAAGAAAAACAGGGACAGGGAGACAGATAAGGTGCATGTACTCAGGTGTGCACGAATACCTGCGCTGTCAGGGTTAAGAATGAAGTGAAAAAATCCTTTCAAACATGTTAATTTTGAGATTCTAGGGGATCTCAAAGGAATCCAAGAAGAGATATGGAGTAGAAATGAGTCCAGAGCTCAAGAGATCTCACATATAAAGCTGAGGAAGTGGATGAGATGACCTAAGGAGATGTGCAGACAAAGAAGAGGCACAATATTTAGAACCAGGTAGAAGGAACGCCGGCAAGAGATGGAGACAAGACACTGGAAACCTACGGAGAGCTGGTGTAGCAGAAGGCAAGTGACTACTGTGACCATGGCTGCTTCTCAAGTGCACAGGGACTTCTAGGTGAGTGAGCTTCTCCTTAAATTCTATCTACAGAACTCATTTATTTGATTAGTGCAGAGTTCTTGAGAGTTATAAGAAGATGAACTCAGGAGGGCCTTTGCTCCCAACCATATACCAATTTCAAGTGTCCATATTCTATC
Organism: Loxodonta africana; assembly: GCF_030014295.1. Taxonomy (NCBI): domain Eukaryota; kingdom Metazoa; phylum Chordata; class Mammalia; order Proboscidea; family Elephantidae; genus Loxodonta; species Loxodonta africana. Next base: position 83,810,727 of record NC_087351.1, on the reverse strand, counting down.
CATCCTTCAAGGACAGTTCCGAGGCCACCATCTCCAGGGGGCATTTCTTGGTAAGCGTTAGAGGACTGAAAGTCTCTCATTGCCGTGAATTCCCAGGGCACTTTGCCTGCACCTACCTCCTGCCACTTTCCCTTTCTATCTTGTACTAAGGTTATCTTCCTATACATCTTAGATCTCTGTAACCCTGAGGTACCTTGAAGTGCAGGCCACTGTCTGATTCATGTAGGACTGAGCAGTGTAGGAGTTTTAGGGCTCAAGATACGCATTAATGAATACATTTTTTTTTTTTTAAAGGCTGAAGGTGGGCCATTAGTTTCTCTAACTTCATCATTACTGCTGCTGCTATTTTATTTACTGATACATGCATCTTTAAGCAGCATGCATGCTTTAAACCTTTGCATATTAAGAGAAAAAATAAATCTAGGATATCCCTCTCCATATGAATTCTCTGTTTGTCCTTCATCTGGAATTCAACAACTACTACCCCATTTTTATATAGTACTGGTGGCTCCCAGGACATCTACAGCATAGACAGAAAAAAAAAAAAAAATTTGAGACAGACGGTTATTTAATTTGAATCAAAGGTTCAAAATACTATAATTTTTCATCAGAATAACCATAAAATCAGAGTTTAGGAATTCTCACCTTCTAACCGCTTCGCCACCAGGGTTTCCTCTATACGTATTAAGAATATTCTTAATACGTATAGGGGAAACCCTGGTGGCGAAGCGGTTAAGTGCTACGGCTGCTAACCAAAGGGTCGGCAGTTTGAATCCTCCAGGTGCTCCTGGGAAACTCTACAGGGCAGTTCTACTCTGTCCTATAGGGTCGCTATGAGTCAGAATCGACTCGACGGCACTGGGTTTGGTTTTGGTTTGGTATACATGTAGGGTCGCTACGAGTCAGAATCGACTCTACAGCACGGGATTTGGGTTTTTTTTTTTGTTGTTTATACTTAATAATTATGTGACCTCAATTAACCTCTTTCAGCCTCAATTTCAATTATGAAAATCCAGTAATATAGTATGTACTCTTCAGTTCAGCTTCTTTTGCTCAATATTTTGTTTCTGAAACCTCCTTATGCTCTTGTATATATCAGGGCTCCCACTCTCCACCTGAGTATTCCACCCTCTGAATATACCACAACTTATCTGCCCTACAATTGAATATTTGGCTTTTTTGTTTTTGTTTGCAGTTTTTGGACATTACAGTGAATGCTTTTGTGATCATTCTTGCACTTGTCTTTTGGGGCACATATGCATACATTTCTGTTGGATATGTATTTAAGAATAGCATGCATGACAGAATTATATGTGTTTGTTCAGCTTTAGCAGGCACTACAAAACCTTTTCCTAAAGTAGCTGCACCAAAATACACTCTTACTAACAGCATGTGAGAGTTTAGCATTGCCTATCTCACAGTACTGCTGAGGATTACAAAAACACATGTGTCAATGCCTAGTACAAAGCCTGGGTATACAAGTCTTACACAGTATCTAGATTACCTCAAGATGGCAGAACAAAGTTCTCCTACGAAGTCTTCTGATTCATGACCTATAATTAGATAATTCAAGGATGTCTTAGCTTCATTTTATGATCAGAGAAACCAAAACCAAACCCACTGCTATCAAGTCAATTCCGACTCATAGCAACCCCACAGAGTTTCCAAAGGTGTAAATCTCTACACAAGCAGATTGCCACATTTTTCTCCCATAGAGCCGCTGGTGGTTTCGAACCACTGATCTTTTGGTTAGCAGCTCACTGTTAACCAAAGAAAACATGGTATTAAAACTAGGAACTGAACTCCAGGGTTATAATTATAGGGTTATAACTCTCCTGCAAAAATTCTATATAGCTGTTAGACTTACGTCTGAAATGCACTTGCTATCTGCATTAAATTTAAATAAAATTTATAATTTTCTATTGTAGAATAAGATTCTTTTCAAAGTTACTCTGAATAAAACAGGAGATAAATCATTCTCAGAATGATGGTCTAAAGAAAATTACTGCACTAAAGCCAGGAACAGCTTTTCCCGTTGGATTTCTTAAGTTTAATTCTTTGACCGTAATGAATCACAATGTAAAATGGAGAGATAACCTCAAATACTTCGACAATTCAAACATTCACTGAATACAGAATAGAGTCACAATAAATGGGATCATCAAGCAGCAAAAGCTGGACACATGGCAACTTGCATGCATTAGTTACTGCCACACTTAATACAAAAAAATCAATGTTGGGTCTGGCAACATGAAGATAATAAACCACCACCAAACCCAGTGCCGTCGAGTCGATTCCGACTCATAGCGACCCTAGAGGACAGAGTAGAACTGCCCCATAGAGTTTCTAAGGAGCACCTGGCAGATTCGAACTGCCGACTCTTTGGTTAACAGCTGTAGCACTTAACCACTATGCCACCAGGGTTTCCTGTGAAGATAATAGTTTCTGTTAATACTGAAATAAAGTCAAACTAGCACATCAGTTACAAAGCCTAAGATTTAATATGTTTTGCCATAATAACACAAAAGATATCAGGAAAAAAAAAAGTTCTTCAGTTCAAAGTGCTAAACTTCACTCGTCATCAGGGAAATGCAATCTAAACGGCAGTAAGATCGGATACCACATCATACCCACCCAAATGCAAAAAATTAAAGACTAGAAACCCTGGTGGCATAGCGGCTAAGTGCTACAGCTGCTAACAAAGAGGTCAGCAGTTCAAATCCACCAAGTACTCCTTGGAAACTCTATGGGGCAGTTCTGCTCTGTCCTATAGGGTCGCTATTAGTCGGAATCGACTCCACGGCAGTAGGCCTGGTTTTTTTGGTTTAGAAGTACCAAGAATTAATGATTATATGGACCCACTGGAACGCTCACATACCGTTAATAATAGTGTACATTAGTGCAACTACTTCAGGAAAAGGTTTTGCAGTATCTACTAAAGCTGAACGAACACATATCCTGTAATTCTGTCATGCTATTCTTAAATACATATCCAACAGAAATGTAGGCATGTGTATTCCAAAAGACAAGAACAAGAATGATCATAAAAGCATTCACTATAATGTCCAAAAACTGCAAACAAAACAAAACAAAAAAAACAAATATTCAATTGTAGGGCAGATAAATTGTGATGTAGTCACATGATGAAATACTCCGGCGGGGCGGGGGTGTGCCCTGCTATATGCAAAAACATTTAAGTAACTTTCAAGAACAAAATATTGAACAAAAGAAGCTGAACTGAAGAGTACACACTATATTACTGCATTTTCATAAAACCAGGCAAAACTAATCTATGATGATATGAGCTAGAATACTGGTTACCCTTGGTAGTACTGGGAAAGGGGGATGGTGAAATGCACATTAGGAAGATTCTGGTAGTATTTTAATCTTTAAATTAAGTGGTGATTATAAATTTATAATTTATCAAAGGTAAAAGTTTATGAAACGTAAAAACATGTATGTGCTTTTCTAAATGCTTGTTATACTTTAAAGGAGTGTTGGTGGCACAACAGTTAAGAACTCAGATGCTAACTGAAGGACAGGCGGTTTGAACCTACCCAATGGCTCTTTGGGAGAAAGACCTAGAGATCTGCTTCTGTAGAGGTTACAGCCAAGAAAACCCTATGGAACAGCTGTACACTGTCACATGAGGTCACTATGAGTTGAAATTCACTTGATGGTGTCTAACAACAACAGTTTTATACTCTGAGAAAAAACTTCAACTTATTTACAAGTGTATGCACCTATACATTTCATAAAAGCATAAACCTAGAGGTGGAACCAAGATGGCAGAGTAGTCATATACTTCCGGTGAACCCTCTTACAACAAAGACCCAAAAAAACAAGTGAAACAACTTATATTTATGACAAGCCAGGAGCCCCAAACATCAAAGGCAACGTTAGAAAATGGACTGAGCGGCATAGGTAGGGAGAGACAGTTCCGAAACGGAGAGGAGTTGCCGGACCTGAATCGCTGTGAACCCTCAGGCTGCGGTGGGCTGGTGGTAGCGTTCGCCGCAGTTTCCTCAGGGAGAAACAGCCAGCCGCACAGCCTACTCACACCTCCAGAACCAAAGAAGAATGGCGCTCTCAGCAAAAGCCATGTACTTGCATATATATTACCACATCCTCAGCCCCGAAGCCAACTTCAGTAGCTGTCAATTTCCCTGGGCCTAAGAAAGGTCCTGCTGCGTGGCCTGAGCCATTCTCCGGGCCTTGGAGAAGAAATAAATTCACAACTGAAAAAGTAATCTGCCAGCTCCACTAACCTGGGGAACCCAAGACAGAAGTGGCTCCTTTTAAGGCATAAATGGACCGTGGGCTTTGAATACCTTTCCCCCATGCGTGGACCTGTGTGAGAATAGGCCCTTGTTGGCAGACTGCAACTGTTTCAGCTGTGCAGTGGAGAGGTGGGTATTTCATGTTCGACACCGCTTTGCCTATTAAACAGGGTCCTCACCTACCCACATCAGGGGCCTAGGGACTGGTGGCTCCACTCAGGTCACACAGTCACCTGCGACGGGCATCCAAGGATAACTGGTATCTGCCAGTCCTTACACCCAAAAGCACTGGGTGCCCAGGATCTGCCTGCAGAACCCACCCACCTATGTGCTCTAGGGAACAGGGACGCACTTTCCTCACAGACACTCAGGGGACGGTTGTCAGCACCCTGCCTTGTTCAGAGCATGAGTCCCTACTGCAAACAGATACCGGTACCTACACCAATCACCCCTGCCCCTCTAAGACTGTAGGACAGAGCCGATACCACACACTTGATGACCAACTACCTGGACACCTGAGCTGAATCCATACAAGAAAAGTGAAAGGACTCCTAGGCTCACATACTTGATAATGGCTCTAGCCATCTGGTGACAGGACATTAGAGCTTCGAAGGTGAAAATGAGCACGCTACCTCATTCAAGTAACTTATTTTGGTATGTCAAAACAAAACAAAGCAACAAGCTATGATACAGTAAGCAAACATAAAATAAACTAATACAATAACTTAAAGATGGCTCAGATACAACAGTCAATATCAAGGCACACGAAGAAGCAGACCATGATCACTTCAACATGTTCTCAAAATAAAGAATCAAGGGATCTTCTGGATGAAGGTGCCTTCCTGGAATTACTGGATGCACAACACAGAAGATTAATAAACAGAACTCTTCAAGACAGCAGGCAGGAGATCAGGCAATATGCAGAACAAGCCAAGAACACACAGATAAAACGAAGAAATTAAGAAAGTTATTCAAGAATGTAACAAAAAATTTAATAAGCTGTAAGAATCCACAGAGAGACAGCAATCAGAAATTCAGAAGATTAACAATAAAATTACAGAATTAGACAACTCAATAGTCAGAGGAGCACAATCGAGCAAATGGAAGGCAGAATTTGTGAACTTGAAGATAAAGCACTTGGCACCAATATATTTAAAGAAAAATCAGATAAAAGAATTTTAAAAAATGAAACCTTAAGAATCACGTTGGCCTCTATCAAGAGAAATAACCTACAAGTGATTGGAGTACCAGAACAGGGACGGATAACAGAAAATACAGAGAGAATTGCTGAAGATTTATTGGCAGAAAACTTCCCTGGTATTGTGAAAGATGAGAAGATAAACCCAAGATGCTCAATCAACTCCACATAAGGTAGATTTTAAAAGAAAGTCACCAAGACATATCGTAATCAAACTTGTCAAAACCAAAGATAAAGAGAGAGTTTTAAGAGCAGCTAGGGATAAACGAAAAGTCACCTACAAAAGAGAGTCAATAAGAGTAAGCTCAGACTACTCAACAGAAACCACACAGTCAAGAAGGCAATGGGATGACTTATATAAAAAATTGAAGGAAAAAAATTGCCAGCTAAGAATCATATATCCAGCAAAACTGTCTCTCAAATATGAAGGTGAAATTAGGACATTTCCAGATAAACAGAAGTTTAGGGAATTCGTAAAAACCAAAACAAAACTACAAAAAATATTAAAGGGAGTTCTCTGGTTAGAAAAGCAATACTATCAGACATCAACTGAAGACTAGAACACTGGACAGAGCAATCAGATTGTCAACCCAGACAGGGAAATCACAAAAGTAAATCAAGATTAAAAAAAAAAAAAACTCAAAACAGGGAAACAGCGATGTCATTATGTAAAAGAAGTCAGCATTAAAACAATAAAGAGGGACTAAGAAATGTAGTCATAGATTTTTCATATAAAGATGAAGACAAGGCGATATCAAGAAATAAAAGTTACGTTTAAACAAAGAAAAATACAGGTAAATGCTAAGGTAACCACAAAGGAGAATAACAATCCTACTCATCAAAACACAATACAACAAAAAAATAGAGATTCAGCAGAAACAAAAACAACAACAATGAATCAGAGGAAAAAACAATGAAGATAAATTACTAAGCACAAAAAATTAAGTGGGAAAAAGAATCTGACAACAACACACAAAAAAAAAGACATCAAAATGACAGCACTACTCTTATACACTGCTGGTGGGAATGTAAAATGGTACAAACACTTTGGAAATCTATCTGGCGTTTTCTTAAAAAGTTAGAAATAGAACTACCATACAACCCAGAAATCCCACTCCTCGGAATATACCCTAGAGAAATAAGAGCCTTCACACAAACAGATATATGCACACCCGTGTTTATTGCAGCACTGTTTACAATAGCAAAAAGCTAGAAGCAAACAAGGTGTCCATCAACGGATGAATGGGTAAATAAATTGTGGTATATTCACACAATGTAATACTACGCATCAATAAAGAACAGTGACGAATCTGTGAAACATTTCATAACATGGAGGAACCTGGAAGGCATTATGCTGAGCGAAATTAGTCAGAGGCAAAAGGACAAATACTGTATAAGACCACTATTACAAGATCTTGAGAAATAGTATAAACTGAGAAGAACACATATTTTTGTGGTTACGAGGGGGGGAGGGAGGGTGTGAGGGGGTTTTTTACTGATTAGTTAGTAGATAAGAACTACTTTAGGTGAAGGGAAGGACAATACTCAATACACAGAAGGTCAGCTCAAACGGACTGGACCAAAAGCAAAGAAGCTTCCGGGATAAACTGAATGCTTCAAAGGTCAGCGAAGCAAGGGCGGGCGTTTGGGGACTATGGCTTAAGGGGACCTTTAAGTCAATTGGAAAATAATACTATTATGAAAACATTCTGCATCCTACTTTGAAATGTGGCATCTGGGGTCTTAAATGCTAACAAGCAGCCATCTAAGATGCATCAATTGGTCTCAACCCACCTGGAGCAAAGGAGAATGAAGAACACCAAGGTCACACGACAACTATGAGCCCAAGAGACAGAAAGGGCCACATGAACCAGAGACTTACATCATCCTGAGACCAGAAGAACTAGATGGTGTCCGGCCACAACCGATGACTGCCCTGACAGGGAGCACAACAGAGAACCCCTGAGGGAGCAGGAGATCAGTGGGATGCAGACCCCAAATTCTCATAAAAAGACCAGACTTAACGGTCTGACTGAGACTAGAGGAATCCTGGCGGTCATGGTCCCCAAACCTTCTGTTGGCACAGGACAGGAACATGGAAGGGACTGGACAATGGGTTGGAGAGAGATGTTGATGAAGAGTAAGCTACTTGTATCAGGTGGACACTTGAGACTGTGTTGGCATCTCCCATCTGGAGGGGAGATGGGAGGGTAGAGAGGGTTAGAAACTGGCAAAATTGTTACGAAAGGAGAGACCGGAAGGGCTGACTCATTAGGGGGAGAGTAAGTGAGAGTATGGAGCAAGGTGTATATAAGCTTGTATGTGACAGACTGACTTGATTTGTAAACATTCACTTAAAGCTCAATAAAAATTATTAAAAAAAAAAAATGACAGCACTAAACTCATACTTATCCATAATTATGCTGAATATAAATGGACTAAATGCACCAATAAAGAGACAAAGAATGGCAGAATGGATAGAAAAACACGATCCATCTATACGCTGCCTACAAGAGACACACCTTAGACTTAGAGACACAAAAAAACTAAAACTCAAAGGATGGAAAAAAATTTACCAAGCAAACAACAATCAAAAAAGAGCAGGAGTGGCAATATTAATTTCTCACAAAATAGGCTTTAAAGTTAAATCCAGCACAAAGGATAAAGAAGGACACTATATAATAATTAAAGGGACAATATACCAAGGATATAACCATATTATAAACTCTGCACCCAACGACAGTACTGCAAGATACATAAAACAAACTCTAACATCACTGAAAAGTGAGAGAAACAGCGCCACAATTCTAGTAGGAGACTTCAACACACCACTTTCAGTAAAGGACAGGACATCCAGAAAGATGCTCAATGAAGACACGGAAGATCTAAATGCCACAATCAACCAACTTGACCTCACAGACATATACAGAACACTCCACCCAACAGCAGCCAACTATACTTTCTTTTCCAACGCATATGGAACATATGGAACATTCTCTAGAATAGACCACATATTAACGCATAAACCAAGCCTTGGAAGAATTCAAAACATTGAAAAATTACAAAGCATCTTCCCTGACCATAAGGCTGTAAAAGTAGAAATCAATAACAGAAAAAGCAAGGAAAAGAAATCCAACACTTGGAAACTGAACAATACCCTGCTCAAAAAAGACTGGATTATAGAAGACATTAAGGATGGAATAAAGAAATTCATCGAATCCAATAAGAATGAAAACACTTCCTATCAGAACCTTGGGGACACAGCGAAAGCAGTATTCAGAGGTCAATTTATATCAACAAAGGCACACATACGAAAAGAAGAAAGGGCTAAAATCAAAGAATTATCCCTACAACTTGAACAAATAGAAAGAGAGCAATAAAAGAAACCCTCAGGCACCAAAAGAAAGCAAATAATAAAAATTAGAGCAGAATTAAATGAAATAGAGAACAGAAAACAATCGAAGGAGTTAACAAAATTATAAGCCATTGGCCAAACTCACAAAATAAAAACAGGAGAGGAAGCCAATAACCCGAATAAGAAATGCGATGGGCAATATCACAACAGACCCAACTTAAATTAAAAGAAACATATCAGATTACTATAAAAAATGGTACCCTAACAAATCTGAAAACCTAGGAGAAATGGATCAATTCGTAGAAACATACTACCTACCTAAACTAACTCAGAGGTAGAATAACTAAAAAAAAACATAACTAAAGAAGAGATTGAAAAAATAACCGAAGAACTCCCAATAAACAAACCCTGGCCCCTGCAGAGTTCTACCAAACTTTAACAGAAAGGTTAACACTACCAGTACTAAAGGTATTTCAGAGCACAGAAAAGGACGGAATAATCCCAAACTCATTTTATGAAGCCAGCATATCCCTGATACCACAACCAGGTAACCAAACCAAAAACCAAACCCAGTGCCGTCGAGTCGATTCCGGCTCAAAGTAACCCTATAGACACCAAAAAAAAGAACATGACAAACCTATATCTCTCATGAGCTTGGATGCAAAAATCCTCAACAAAATTCTAGCCAATACAATTCAACAACATGTCAAAAAAATAATTTACCATGACCAAGTGGGATTCATACCAGGTATGCAGGGATGGTTCAACATTACAAAAACAATTCATGTAATTCATCATATAAATAAAAAACAAGAACCACATGATGTTATCAATCGATGCAGAAAAGGCATCTGACAAAGTTCAACACTCATTCATGATAAAAATTCTCAGCAAGATAGAAATAGAAGGAAAATTCCTCAACATAACAAAGGGCATTTATACAAAGCCAACTGCCAACATCATCCTAAATGGAGAGAGTCTGAAAGCATTTCCCTTGAGAACGGGAACCAGACAAGGATGCCCTTTATCATCACTCTTATTCAACATTGTGCTGGGGGTGCTAGCCAGAGCAATTAGGCTAGATAAAGAAATAAAGGGCATCCAGATTGGCAAGGAAGAAGTAAAATTCTTCTATTTGCAGATGACACGATCTTATACACAGAAAACCCTAAAGAATCCTCCAGAAAACTACTGAAACTAATAGAAGAGTTCAGCAGAGTATCGGGATACAAGATAAACATACAAAAATCAGCTGGATTCCTCTACACCAGCAAAAAGAACATTGAAGAGGAAATCACCAAATTAATACCATTTACAATAGCCCCCAAAAAGATAAAATACTTAGGAATAAATCTTACCAGAGATGTAAAAGACCTATACAAAGAAAACTACAAGACATTACTGCAAGAAACCAAAAGAGAGCTACGTAAGTGGAAAAACATACCTTGCTCATGGATAAGAAGACTGAACATTGTAAAAATGTCTCTTCTACCTAAAGCCATCTATAGACACAATGCAATTCAGATCCAAATTCCAACCACATTCTTTAGTAAGATAGAGAAACAAATCACCAACTTCATATGGAAGGGAAAGAGGCCCTGGATACGTAAAGCATTACTGAAAAAGAACAAAATGGGAGGCCTCACTCTACCTGATTTTAGAACCTATTATACCACCGCACTAGTCAAAACAGCCTGGTACTGGTACAACAACAGATACATAGACCAATGGAACAGAATTGAGAATCCTGGCATAAATCCATCCACATATGAGCAGCTGATATTTGACAAAGGCCCAACGTCAGTTAAATGGGGAAAAGATAGTCTCTTTAACAAATGTACTGGCATAACTGGATATCCATCTGCAAAAAAAAATGAAAAAAGACATATACCTCACACTATGCACAAAAACAAACTCAAAATGGATCAAAGTCTTAAATATAAAATCTAAAATGATAAAGATCATGGAAGAAAAAACAGGGACAATGTTAGGAGCCCTAATACATGGCACAAACAGAATATAAAATATTACTAATAATGCAGAAAAAAAGTAGGTAACTGGGAGCTCCTAAAAACCAAACATCTAATGGGGGCGGAGCCAAGATGGCAGACTAGGCAGACGCTACCTCGGATCCCTCTTACAACAGAGACACGGAAAAACAAGTGAATCGATCACATACATAACAATCTACGAACCCTGAACAACAAACACAGATTTAGAGACGGAGAACGAACTAATACGGGGAAGCAGCGATTGTTTCCAGAGCCTGGAGCCAGCGTACCAGTCAGGTACGGCACAAGCACAGAGAGCGGCTCCACCCCCCTGAACTAACCCCGGGACGGGGACGAGCCGGTTCCGCGGGCGGCGTGGGATGCAGCTGGTAGGAGAAGTCCCCGGGAGGCAGTGACTGGTCTTGGAGCAGGAAGAGCAGCGTCCCAGCCGGAGAACCGTCCCGCCGGGATTTGGACTGGACGCAGGTACGGCATAAACACGGAGAGCTGCTCCACCCCCCTGACATAACCCCGGGAAAGGGCTCAGCCGGGTCGCGCGGGCGGCGTGCGACACAGCCGATACGAGAAGTCCCCGGGAGGCAGCAACTGGTATTGCAGCGGGGAGAACAGCATCCCAGCCGGGACACTCGGTCACGGCACAAGCACGGGGAGCTGCTCCACCCATCTGAACTAACCCCGGGAGGAGGCCCAACTGGTTCGCGGGGGCGGCACGGCCACACGGCTGGAAGGACGAGAAGTTCCCGGGAGGCATCGACTGATTTTGGAGTCGAGAGTGCACCGTCCCAGTAGCGGAGCCTTGACGCTGGGCGTGGGGCTGGAAGCAGAGGATCTGACTGTGACTCCAGCGGGCCAGACCCCCCGGGGGCAATCTCCACACAGCCAGCACACATAGGCAACGCGCCTCGCGGGAATCTCAGATATAATAGTCATTCCAAGCAAGACAAGCAACTCTGGCTATATTCTGAGGTGCTACTCTCCTATCTCTCTGTTCCCTCCCCCACCCTCCCCAGGCGGCTTCATTAACATCCGAATACCCTGAGCCAGAGGGAGAACTCTGATAGGGATCGGACTGCATTTTTTTTTTGAGCGGATTTTCTGGAAAAACTACTTTCCCAGTGATGGCACGGACACAACAATCCATATCAAACCACTTAAAGAAGCAGACCATGACAGCTTCTCCAACCCCCCAAACAAAAGAATCAAAATCTTTCCCAAATGAAGATACAATCCTGGAATTATCAGATACAGAATATAAAAAACTAATTTACAGAATGCTTAAAGATATCACAAATGAAATTAGGATAAATGCAGAAAAAGCCAAGGAACACACTGATAAAACTGTTCAAGAACTCAAAAAGATTATTCAAGAACATAGTGGAAAAATTATTAAGTTGCAAGAATCCATAGAGAGACAGCATGTAGAAATCCAAAAGATTAACAATAAAATTACAGAATTAGACAACACAATAGGAAGTCAGAGGAGCAGACTCGAGCAATTAGAATGCAGACTGGGACATCTGGAGGACCAGGGAATCAACACCAACATAGCTGAAAAAAAATCAGATAAAAGAATTAAAAAAAATGAAGAAACCCTAAGAATCATGTGGGACTCTATCAAGAAGGATAACCTGCGGGTGATTGGAGTCCCAGAACAGGGAGGGGGGACAGAAAACACAGAGAAAATAGTTGAAGAAATCCTGACACAAAACTTCCCTGACATCATGAAAAATGAAAGGATATCTATCCAAGATGCTCATCGAACCCCGTTTAAGATTGACACAAAAAGAAAAACACCAAGACATATTGTCATCAAACTCACCAAAACCAAAGATAAACAGAAAATTTTAAAAGCAGCCAGGGAGAAAAGAAAGGTTTCCTTCAAGGGAGAATCAATAAGAATAAGTTCAGACTACTCAGCAGAACCATGCAGGCAAGAAAGGAATGGAACGACATATACAGAACACTGAAGGAGAAAAACTGCCAGCCAAGGATCATATATCCAGCAAAACTCTCTCTGAAATATGAAGGCGAAATTAAGATATTTACAGACAAACACAAGTTTAGAGAATTTACAAAAACCAAAGCTACAAGAAATACTAAAGGATATTGTTTGGTCAGAAAACCAATAATATCAGATATCAGCACAACACAAGGTCACAAAACAGAACGTCCTGATATCAACTCAAATAGGGAAATCACAAAAACAAACAAATTAAGATTAATTAAAAAAAAAATACACATAACAGGGAATCATGGAAGTCAATAGGTAAAAGATCATAATAATCAAAAAGAGGGACTAAATACAGGAGGCATTGAACTGCCATATGGAGAGTGATACAAGGCGATATAGAACAATACAAGTTAGGTTTTTACTTAGAAAAATAGGGGTAAATAATAAGGTAACCACAAAAAGGTATAACAACTCTATAACTCAAGATAAAAGCCAAGAAAAATGTAACGACTCAACTAACATAAAGTCAAACACTATGAAAATGAGGATCTCACAATTTACTAAGAAAAACACCTCAGCACAAAAAAGTATGTGGAAAAATGAAATTGTCAACAACACACATAAAAAGGCATCAAAATGACAGCACTAAAAACTTATTTATCTATACTAACCCTGAATGTAAATGGACTAAACGCACCAATAAAGAGACAGAGAGTCACGGACTGGATAAAGAAACACGATCCATCTATATGCTGCCTACAAGAGACACACCTTAGACTTAGAGACACAAACTAAAACTCAAAGGATGGAAAAAAGTATATCAAGCAAACAATAAGCAAAAAAGAAGAGGAGTAGCAATATTAATTTCTGACAAAATAGACTTTAGACTTAAATCCACCACAAAGGATAAAGAAGGACACTACATAATGATAAAAGGGACAATTGATCAGGAAGACATAACCATTATTAAATATATATGCACCCAATGACAGGGCTGCAAGATACATAAAACGAACCTTAACAGAATTGAAAAGTGAAATAGACACCTTCACAATTATAGTAGGAGACTTCAACACACCACTTTCAGAGAAGGACAGGACATCCAGTAAGAAGCTCAATAGAGACATGGAAGATCTAATTACAACAATCAACCAGCTTGACCTCATTGACTTATACAGAACTCTCCACCCAACTGCTGCAAAATATACTTTTTTTTCTAGCGCACATGGAACATTCTCTAGAATAGACCACATATTAGGTCATAAAACAAACCTTTGCAGAGTCCAAAACATCGAAATATTACAAAGCATCTTCTCAGACCACAAGGCAATAAAACTAGAAATCAATAACAGAAAAACTAGGGAAAAGAAATCAAATACTTGGAAAATGAACAATACCCTCCTGAAAAAAGACTGGGTTATAGAAGACATCAAGGAGGGAATAAGGAAATTCTTAGAAAGCAACGAGAATGAAAATACTTCCTATCAAAACCTCTGGGACACAGCAAAAGCAGTGCTCAGAGGCCAATTTATATCAATAAATGCACACATACAAAAAGAAGAAAGAGCCAAAATCAGAGAACTGTCCCGACAAGTTGAACAAATAGAAAGTGAGCAACAAAAGAACCCATCAGGCACCAGAAGAAAACAAATAATAAAAATTAGAGCTGAACTAAATGAATTAGAGAACAGAAAAACAATTGAAAGAATTAACAAAGCCAAAAGCTGGTTCTTTGAAAAAATTAACAAAATTGATAAACCATTGGCTAGACTGACTAAAGAAATACAGGAAAGGAAACAAATAACCCAAATAAGAAACGAGAAGGACCACATCACAACAGAACCAAATGAAATTAAAAGAATCATTTCAGATTATTATGAAAAATTGTACTCTAACAAATTTGAAAACCTAGAGGAAATGGATGAATTCCTGGAAAAACACTACCTACCTAAACTAACACATTCAGAAATAGAACAACTAAATAGACCCATAACAAAAAAAGAGACTGAAACGGTAATCAAAAAACTCCCAACAAAAAAAAGCCCTGGCCTGGACGGCTTCACTGCAGAGTTCTACCAAACTTTCAGAGAAAAGTTAACACCACTACTTCTGAAGGTATTCCAAAGCATAGAAAATGACGGAATACTACCCAACTCATTCTATGAAGCCACCATCTCCCTGATACCAAAACCAGGTAAAGACATTACAAAAAAAGAAAATTATAGACCTATATCCCTCATGAACATTGATGCAAAAATCCTCAACAAAATTCTAGCCAATAGAATCCAACAACACATCAAAAAAATAATTCACCCTGATCAAGTGGGATTTATACCAGGTATGCAAGGCTGGTTTAATATCAGAAAAACCATTAATGTAATCCATCTCATAAAGAAAACAAAAGACAAAAACCACATGATCTTATCAATTGATGCAGAAAAGGCATTTGACAAAGTCCAACACCCATTTATGATAAAAACTCTTACCAAAATAGGAATTGAAGGAAAATTCCTCAACATAATAAAGGGCATCTATGCAAAGCCAACAGCCAATATCACTCTAAATGGAGAGAACCTGAAAGCATTTCCCTTGAGAACGGGAACCAGACGAGGATGCCCTTTATCACCGCTCTTATTCAACATCGTACTTGAAGTCCTAGCCAGGGCAATTAGGCTAGACAAAGAAATAAAAGGTATCCGGATTGGCAAGGAAGAAGTAAAGTTATCACTATTTGCAGATGACATGATTATATACACAGAAAATCCTAAGGAATCCTCCAGAAAACCACTGAAACTAATAGAAGAGTTTGGCAGAGTCTCAGGTTATAAAATAAACATACAAAAATCACTTGAATTCCTCTACATCAACAAAAAGAACACCGAAGAGGAAATAACCAAATCAATACCATTCACAGTAGCCCCCAAGAAGATAAGATACTTAGGAATAAATCTTACCAAGGATATAAAAGACCTATACAAAGAAAACTACAAAGCTCTACTACAAGAAATTCAAAAGGACATACTTAAGTGGAAAAACATACCCTGCTCAAGGATAGGAAGACTTAACATAGTAAAAATGTCTATTCTACCAAAAGCCATCTATACATTTAACGCACTTCCGATCCAAATTCCAATGTCATATTTTAAGGGGATAGAGAAACAAATCACCAATTTCATATGGAAGGGAAAGAAGCCCCAGATAAGCAAAGCACTACTGAAAAAGAAGAAGAAAGTGGGAGGCCTCACTCTACCTGACTTCAGAACCTATTATACAGCCACAGTAGTCAAAACAGCCTGGTACTGGTACAACAACAGGCACATAGACCAATGGAACAGAATTGAGAACCCAGACATAGATCCATGCACGTATGAGCAGCTGATATTTGACAAAGGACCAGTGTCAATTAACTGGGGAAAAGATAGCCTTTTTAACAAATGGTGCTGGCATAACTGGATATCCATTTGCAAAAAAATCAAACAGGACCCATACCTCACACCATGCACAAAAACTAACTCCAAGTGGATCAAAGACCTAAACATAAAGACTAAAACGATAAAGATCATGGAAGAAAAAATTGGGACAACCCTAGGAGCCCTAATACAAGGTATAAACAGAATACAAAACATTACCAAAAATGATGAAGAGAAACCCGATAACTGGGAGCTCCTAAAAATCAAACACCTATGCTCATCTAAAGACTTCTCCAAAAGAGTAAAAAGACCACCTACAGATTGGGAAAGAATTTTCAGCTATGACATCTCCGACCAGCGCCTGATCTCTAAAATCTACATGATTCTGTCAAAACTCAACCACAAAAAGACAAACAACCCAATCAAGAAGTGGGCAAAGGATATGAACACACATTTCACTAAAGAAGATATTCACGCAGCCAAAAGATACAGGAGAAAATGCTCTCGATCATTAGCCATTAGAGAAATGCAAATTAAAACTACGATGAGATTTCATCTCACACCAGCAAGGCTCGCATTAATCCAAAAAACACAAAATAATAAATGTTGGAGAGGCTGCGGAGAGATTGGAACTCTTATACACTGCTGGTAGGAATGTAAAATGGTACAACCACTTTGGAAATCTATCTGGCGTTATCTTAAACAGTTAGAAATAGAACTACCATACAACCCAGAAATCCCACTCCTGGGAATATACCCTAGAGATACAAGAGCCTTCATACAAACAGATATATGCACACCCATGTTTATTGCAGCTGTGTTTACAATAGCAAAAAGTTGGAAGCAACCAAGGTGTCCATCAACAGATGAATGGGTAAATAAATTGTGGTATATTCACACAATGGAATACTACGCATCGATAAAGAATAGTGACGAATCTCTGAAACATTTCGTAACATGGAGGAACCTGGAAGGCATTACGCTGAGCGAAATGAGTCAGAGGCAAAAGGACAAATATTGTATAAGACCACTATTATAAAATCTTGAGAAACAGTAAACCTGAGAAGAACACATACTTTTGTGGTTACGAGGCGGGGAGGGAGGGAGGGTGGGAGAGGGTTTTTTATTGATTAATCAGTAGATAAGAACTGCTTTAGGTGAAGGGAAAGACAACACTCAATACATGGAAGGTCAGCTCAATTGGACTGGACCAAAAGCAAAGAAGTTTCCGGGATAAAATGAATGCTTCAAAGGTCAGCGGAGCAAGCGCGGGGGTCTGGGGAACATGGTTTGCGGGGACTTCTAAGTCAATTGGCAAAATAATTCTATTATGAAATCATTCTGCATCCCACTTTGAAATGTGGCGTCTGGGGTCTTAAATGCTAACAAGCGGCCATCTAAGATGCATCAATTGGTCTCAACCCACCTGGAGCAAAGGAAAATGAAGAACACCAAGGCCACACGACAACTAAGAGCCCAAGAGACAGAAAGGGCCACATGAACCAGAGACCTACATCATCCTGAGACCAGAAGAACTAGTTGGTGCCTGGCCACAATCGATGACTGCCCTCACAGGGAGCACAGCAGAGGACCCCTGAGGGAGCAGGAGATCAGTGGGATGCACACCCCAAATTCTCATAAAAAGACCAAACTTAATGGTCTGACTGAGACTAGAGGAATCCCGGCGGCCATGCTCCCCAGACCTTCTGTTGGCACAGGACAGGAACCATCCCCGAAGACAACTCATCAGACATGAAAGGGACTGGTCATCGGGTGGGAGAGAGACGCTGATGAAGAGTGAGCTAATTATATCAGGTGGACACTTGAGAGTGTGTTGGCAACTCTTGTCTGGAGGGGGGATGGGAGGATAGAGAGAGAGGGAAGCCGGCAAAATTGTCAAGAAAGGAGAGACTGAAAGGGCTGACTCAAGAGGGGGAGAGCAAGTGGGAGTAGGGAGTGAGATGTATGTAAACTTATACGTGACAGACTGATTGGATTTGTAAACGTTCACTTGAAGCTTAATAAAAGTTATAAAAAAAAAAAAAAATCAAACACCTAAGACTTAACCAAGAGAGTCAAGATTATCTACAGACTGGGAAAAAGTTTTTAGCTATTACATTTCCAGTCAGCGCCTGACCTCTAAAATCTACATGATACTGCAAAAATTTAACTACAAAAAGACAAATAACCCAATTTAAAAAAATGGGCAAAAGATATGAATAGACACTTCACTAAAGAAGACATTCAGGTAACTAACAGATACATGAGGAAATGCTCATGATCATTAGCCATTAGAGAAATGCAAACCAAAACTACAATGAGATTTCATCTCACTCCAACAAGGTGGCATTAGTCCAAAAAACACAAAATAATAAATGTTGGAGAGGCTGTGGAGAGACTGGAACACTTCTACACTGCTGGTGAGACAACCACTTTCAAAATCGATTTGGCGCTTCCTTAAAAAATTACAAATAAGACTACCATACAATCCAGCAATCCCACTCCTTGGAATATATCCTAGAGAAATAAGAGCCTTTACACGAACAGATAGATGCACACCCATGTTCACTGCAGCACTGTTTACAATAGCAAAAAGATGGAAGCAACCAAAGTGCCCATCAATGGATGAATGGATAAAGTATGGTATATTGACACAACAGAATACTACGCATTGATAAAGAACAGTGATGACTCTGTGAAACATTTCATAATATGGAGGAATTTGGAAAGCATTATGCTTAGTGAAATTAGTCACTTGCAGAAGGACAAATATTGTATAAGACCACTATTACAAGAACTCGAGGAATAGTTTAAACAGAATATGCTTTGATGGTTACGGGGGGTGGGGGGGCTAGCGGAATTCACTAATTAGATAGTAGATAAGAACTACTTCAGGTGATGGGTAAGACAACACACAATACAGGAGAGGTCAGCACAACTGCACTAAACTAAAAACAAAGACATTTCCTGAATAAACTGAATGCTTCAAAGGCCAGTGTACCAGGGGCAGGGGTTTGGGAGCCATGGTTTCAGGAGACATCTAAGTCAAATGGCATAATAAAATCTATTAAGAAAACATTCCACATTCCACTTTGGAAAGTGGCATCTGGGGTCTTAAACACTAAGAAGCGGCCATCTAAAATGCATCAGTTGGTCTCAACCCACCTGAAGCCAAGGAGAATAAAGAACACCAAAGACACAATTATGAGCCCAGGAGACAGAAAGGGCCACATAAACCAGAGACTACATCAGCCTGAGAGCAGAAGAACTAGATGGTGCCCAGCTACAATCGATGACTGCCATGACAGGGAACAAAACAGAGAACTCCTGAGAGAGCAGGAAAGCAGTGGGATGCAGACCCCAAGTTCTTGTAAAAAGACCAGACTTAATGGTCAGACTGAGACTAGAAGGACCACACAGAGGTCATGGTCTGCAGACCTTCTGTGAGCCCAAGACTGGAACCACTCTCAGAGCCAACTCTTCAGACAGGGATTGGACTAGACTATGGGACAGAAAATGATACTGGTGAAGACTGAGCTTCTCGGATCAAGTAGACACACGAGACTATGTGGCAACTCCTGTCTGGAAGGGAGATGAGAGAGGAGAGGGGGTCAGAAGCTGGCCGAATGGACATGAAAATATAGAGTGGAGGGAAGGAGTGTGCTGTCTCATTAGAGGGAGAGCAACTAGGAGTATACAGCAAGGTGTGTAAGTTTTTGTATGAGAGACTGACTTGGTTTGTAAACTTTCACTTAAAGCACAATAAAAGAAAAAAGTATAAACCTGTTGCTGTCAAGTCAATTTTGACTCCCAGCAACCCTACAGGACAGAGCAGAACTGCCCCATAGGGTCTCCAAGGCTGTAATTTTTAAAGAAGCAGATTGCTAGGTCTTTTCTTCTGCAAAGCCACTGATGAGTTGCAGCTGCCAATGTTTTGGTTGAGGAGCCAGGCACTTAACCATTGCACCACCAAGGGTCCTTAAGGCAGGCATAAACCCGTAGCCATCAAGTCGATTTCAACTCACAGCAACCCTATCGGACAGAGTAGAACTGCCCCACAGGATTTCCAAGGAGCAGATGGTAGATCTGAGCTGCCAACCTTCTGGTGGGTGGCCAAAGCTCTTAACCACTGTGCCGCCAGAGCTAGGGTAGACATACTGTGGAATTACAGAGGAGTGTCAGTGGGCACTTAATGCAGATTGAATATATAAGGAAAAGCATGGAAAAGAAGTGAAGAGCAAGTTCAAAGAGAATTGTTCAGTTTACCTGGAGAGACAGGCGTGTGAAGAGGTTTAGAGGAAAATACGTTTGAAAAGTTAGGTTGGAAATCTGTTTGTCCAGGGCTTGGAAGCCCTAGTTAAAGAATTTGGACACTTTTTATGTGGTTTCCATATGGGTAACAGTGGCTGATCTCTTTTTCATACTGAATCTGAATTTTATTTTTAACTATGTTTGCATGGAATTGAAATTGTTTCAAAATTCTTTAAAACATATGGCTATGTCCTGGTTAACATGCTCGACTGCCAACCGAAAGGTTAAAGGTTCAAGTCCACCCAGGGGTACCTCAGAAGAAAGACTTGGCCATTTACTGAAAAATCCGCCATTGAAAACCCTACGGGGCACAGTTCTACTCAAACACACATGAGGTCCACGAGTTGGAACTGACTCCACAACAACTGTTTTCTTGTTTTTTAGAATGGACATTAAGATCCAGTATAAAGAAAAAACAACCCTGAGATTTTATGGACCATAATTCTGATTGTATAAATTTTCTGAATCTTGTCAACTTGAGTTCATGGCTGTGAAATGAGCATGGTATTCTCATAAAAATTTATGTAAATAATGGTATTTCTGCAGTTTACCTTACATACACAGCCCCTAAATCGGTTATTTGTGGGTCTGTTTCAGATCCAAAGTCTTACACAGGGAGTCTTTCCCACGGGGTTAGGGCTGACCAAAGTATTTAGATGGGACCCTGTGCAGCCCTGCCTAGCCAGACTTCTTGGTGGCCTCTGTCCTTGTATCACTGCCCAGAAGTTCCCAAAGGGTTCCAGTTGAGCCTTTAGCCTTCTTGATTACTTATAAAAACATAACCATTATACTGTTATTTGGAGAGGACTAAATTCTGCATTTAATAAAAACTCCCCATTTATTAGTATCAATGTAAGGAGAAAATTTATTCAAAACTAGTCAGGACTGATTGTGAAGCATGTTTTTTGGGTGAGCTTAGAGGTGGTGGTGTAAGATTCCTCGGGGCAGGTACTATGTCTGTCTTGCTGACCACTGTCTCTCCATGGCTAAGTATGGTGCCAGGGACATAGTAAGTACCAAATGAATGCTTCTTGAATAAACACTGGATGAATCTTGGGTACCTGTTCCTGTGGCAAAGCTACTGTCCTAGATGGAAAAAGTGGTTAAGTTTTTAATTAAAACAACTTTCTGCTGGTTCTATAGGTTTTGCTTAGTGATAAAGATTTGAAAATTATTTTTCAATGTGTTGCTTCAAAATGTTAATAACACTTTAAAATTATTTTTAGGTGAAATAACTAAATAGAACAGAAGTATCTAAAAATGTAAAATCCTGTTGACTATTTTAAAAAATGCAAAACATGTAGTATTAGCATTCTCTTTCTCTTTAGAAAGGGTCACTATCCTAAATTAAGATATTGCCTTTCTAGCCAAGATCTCATTTACTTGACTCAAAGCCCAGAGTATAGATGGAAGTACAAGAAGGTTTGCCAAAGCATGGAAGAGTAATGAAATTTTTTTCCCCAGCAACTTGGAATTTTGTGTGTGTGTGTGCAATTCTAGTAATTAAGTATGAAAAAACAGCATTTTTAACATTTAATAAAGAAAACAAATTTGAAATAAACAGAAATTCACTATAAAAAAAATTTTTTTTTTTTTTCTGATAGGGAGACAGCAGAACATGAGGAAAAGGGGAAGATTTGATCATTTTAATAGAGCCTGTGGTTTCTAGCTCCTTAAATTTTCTTCTTACGTTTTCTTGAAGGTAACGTGGCATCGTAATATTACATGTTGCACACTGAGGTGCTTACTGGAATATCCTTTAGAAGCTTCTGAACCTCATTTACCTGGGAGCCAGCTTACAGTGGGCTGGGAGATAAATTTTGTGCTTACGGCTTTTAAGTTCAAAAATCGCAAGATTTGGTTTTCATACTGTAAGAAATTTCACAGTGTCATTCTGTCTCTGAAAATATTTCGCAGTTCACAATTCTATTTTACAATTTCGCAGCTCATCTAGTGTGGAGGAAGTAACTGATGCACTAAATACAAGACCTTAGTGGTATTTTGGGTGCTGTCTGTAGCTTTTCACATTTTTTAACAAGCATTTGTTGTAGGATCATCAATGCATAAATTGTGAAAATGCATCAAATTTAATCAATAAAGAATTTTACTTTTTTGCAATTGTTTGCAATTCCTTGTAATCCTTCTGATGGGTTTTTGGATGAGTATATGATGAAACTGATTTTCACGTAGAAGCCACTCATCAAGTCGTAGAAAGGGATTTGCTGATAGTTTTTAATGTACTTGACATGACTTAACAACAGGACCTTTGGAAAACCAACAAACATACTTATTGGCGCCCTTCCCTGACACCCTCTGTCATGACAGAATGATTTTTCTTGTTATGCTAAGCGGGTTAGAGAATAATTTCTACTACGTACAATTTAGATTCCTAAGACCAAACTGCACTCAAAATATTAAAGGGCATATACATATATCTATAGCCACAGTTGAAACAACCCTTTTCTGAGAAAGAAAGGAAGTCATTAAGGACAATTTCCATAAAAAAGGTGCCACACTCTCCCAACAAGGACCCATTCTCATACTCCTGTTGCTAAAAACAATTGCACAGAAATCCCCCTCTCCAGGAGTGCTACGGTAGGAGGGAGAAGAAGAGCCTAGAGTCACAAATTTTATATTTTGGATTCACAGGTGATAAATAATATGTGAAATCCTGACAGTCTTGGACACACTTTTCTTTTTCTACGGTTATCCGTTTCTGTCCAGGTCAATACTAATTCAGCCATTAAAAGAAAACAGGACACAACGTTTTGAAAGTTAGATGACAGTGGTATATTAGGACGCTCATTTTTTAAGTTTAGATACTCTGAACTGGGCTCTAGTTTCTGTGTATACTTAGCAAGTGAATTAGGGACAGAGCCAGGCAATTCATGTCCTGAAAGTAATACCCACTGCCAACCCTTAGGTGCCCTGAGCCTTTATAAATAGCTTCGAGCTACAGCCTGTCCCGGGTCTCTGTGGACACAAAGAATGACTTCATCTACTTCAATAGGACCAGTATAAAATTCTCACTCAACTCAGCATTCATTCTGCAAAAATAAATGCATGCCATTCTGTGCTTTTCCTTGGGGTTATAGGAGAGTGTTTTGAAAAAGAACAACTTCAGAAGACAAAAGCTTAAAATAATCCCCAGACTTCCCTGATACATGGTTCTTAGACTAGGGAATGAATGTCCATCACATTTTTCAATGCCTGAGACTATTTCACACCCACAGTTCCCAGGTTGGTATTTCTCTTGCTCATCCTAGGAGACTGTATTTTACTTAATTTTTTTGCAAATAATTCATGTACTGATCGCAACTGTGAGAAATAGATTGGCCTGGGTTTTTTTTGTTTGTTTGTTTGTTTGTTTTTGTTTTAGTTTCTGGACCATATTTAGGCTGAAGCCCTAAAACTGCTCACTTGTTTACACTGAGAGAACACAGTTGAATTCTTTGGACTTTACCTCCACATGCTATTGAGCTGGAGTTTTTGTATTATATGAGGGAATCATGAATGACACTCAACGATTAGGGAGATTTCTCCAAAAGGTGATGATGTGGTCCTCCCCACTAACGCCTCCCTATGGGGAACTCTTGGCTCTTAATTCTGTGCCCCTAAGAGCCAGTTACTAAATATGCGGAGATACCTCCATCCCAGGACCAGGTGGTGCCCAGAATCACAAGTCAGAGTGAAAATCAGCAAATGCCAAGTTTAATTACAAAATAGTTATAATATGAACTTTTAAAATGGGCTCACATTCTATTTGAGGAAAGAAAACTTGTTTATATGCAATCATTGCAATTATGGAAGACAACATACAATCTAATTGCTTCACTGACAGTTTTTACTTATCTCAAGAGTAGGAAAAAAATCCAGTGAGCAAACTGAAAATCTGAGTAGAAACTTTTGGCTTCTGATTTTGATCAGATGAATGAGGAAAGAGAGTGAAGGGCAACTTTTCTTTCAAAACTTGTGACGACCTCCACATTCTCTGATGTATACAGTATTCTCAGTTGCCTGAGGTCTTCATGAAAGTCTAGAATTAGAAGCACGTTACATTTCTCCCTTTTGGAGAATATAATTTGTTAATGGGCGTCTACCCCATATATTAAGGGAGATAAGTAGCTTTCCCTGTCTCTTGTCTCGAGATAAGAGAAGACATCAGCCAGAGCTAAAACTTAATCCTGTTTACCTATACTGATCATGGTTTCTTCCTTGAGAATTAAAAAAAAAAAAAGTCTGATTTTAGCTTGGCAGAGTCTGTCTGAATTCAGCTGTGAATGGGAGGAGGCTGGACAGTTAGATTGTTTGTACTGGTGGTTAACTATTTAAATGCATACGTACTACAGGGAGGTAGTACATATACATTTGATGTTAATATTGTTTAACATAATTATCTCTCACTTAAATGTTTCACATTTAAGTCTCCAGCACTTGTTGACTTTAACAGTTTGATGATATTTCTCACCTGAGTTAATGTTGCAGAGTATGTTTCCCTTCCCAGTTATTGTGATCACTGTACCAAACAAACAAAAAAAAAAGCAAAACCTGTTGCTGTCGAGTCAATTCTGACTCATAGTGACCCTCTAGGATAAAGTAGAACTGCCCCACAGGGTGTCCAAGGAGTGGCTGGTGGATTCGAACCGCTCATCTTCTGGTTAGCAGTGAAGCTCCTAACCACTGTACCACCAGGGCTCCAAATAAGTAATATGGATACAATATAACACAATTGGTAATTAAAATCAACAAATTTCTATTTGATTTTGTTTTTCATGCTCTTATTTGTTTTAACAGGATTATTTTTCCTTAGCTAGATGATAGATGCTAGTTTTAGCTAATCTGGAAAACGGAAAGGGATTAAAAAAATCATTTATGTCTCTAATATTAATACTTTATTGTATTTTCTTTACGTTTTTTCCTATACAAGTATGTATTTTCTAAAAATAAAATTAGGATGTTGTATATATGTTTTGTATCTAGCTTTTTGTTAACATATTTTTATTAATATTTTCCATCTATTTAAATAATTTTTGGAAATACCATTTCCAGTTGCTCTATGGTATTCTATTACATCATGTTAATTTGTTTAGTCATGTTTTACAAATAGAGCTTCAATGAATTCATGGAAATTTTTTTGAACATAATTTTTACATAAGGACTTGATTATTTTCTTAGGATAATTATGTAGAACAAGAACAAGTGGGTCAAAACATTTCAATTTTTTCCTTTAGCTTCCTCAAACCCTCCTTTTGACACACTTAGGGATAAAGCTATTACCTTTTCCTCTTCTTATGGTGACAAATCAGATTTGAAAGTACACTGCCAATTAATCAATGTGTTGAGTAAATTCTGCAGATAAAAAGGGATACCTTCTATTGAGAAAACCTCACTGGACAAGTCATCTGTCTGGTGTCTGTGATCTTATAACACTGACCAGAAGATTAAAACAGCATCAGAAGCTTCTCTGTGTGTGTGATGTTGTGGAAGATTTAACTGGGAACTTTACCTTTTAGGAACTTGTACATTAGTATTGTACTAAAAGGAAACTTTTTAAGACATAATAAAGTATAAACCTTGAAAATTACTTTCCAATTGTGTGTAACTTAAATAAAACATACTTTAGATCTGCTATGCTGTATTTGCCTGTGCTCCCCAAAATGAGCAGGCCTCTCAGCTCACTTAGGTTTGCCAAAAAAAAACTATACCCTGTTCATTGAGTTTTTATTAGAGGGCTGTCCAGAACATTTATTTAATGTCCACAGTTATTTGGCTTATGGCTTATTGTGAAAGATCACTATTTTCCAAGGTTTCTGGGGTGTGACATTAGCGTTGTCTGTGGTCTCAGGGCAGCCCTGTGGGGAAAGCAGCAGAGCAGGTGATTATCTCCCCATTTAACAGATGAGAAAACTTATGGAACTTGTCTAATGCCCCTTGGCTATTACATGGCAGCTGCCACTTTTCTTTCTCTTAATGCTCTTTCCATTATTTCATACTTTTTCTCTACATCTCCATCACTTTCTTGGTTGTATTTCCAGTGGTAATAACATCAACTCCATTGATGATGATGATGATGATGATGATGATGATGATGATGATGATGGCGGCAGCTATTGCTGACCAACTGCCACATGCCAGGCAGTGTTCTAAGTGCTTTACCATATTTTAACCCTGATCTCAATCCTATGAAATAGGTGTCATCTCCTTTTTCAGAGGCAAGGAAAGTGGGGCCCAGAGAGGTTAAATAACTTGCCCAAGATTTTTATCATAGAGTAACTGAGAATCTTAATGAAATAATTTCTGTAAAATTCCAAGCAGATACTCAGCTCTCCGTAAATAGTAGTGGTTATGATTATAGTGCATGTCCGGTTATAATTTCTGCTTATATGTGGCCTTTCAGCTTATATGTGGCCTTTCAGCTTGTATGTGGCCTTTCAGCTTGTATGTGGCCTTTCAGCTTGTATGTGGCCAATGAGCACAATGAGGGCAGCGGCTGTGACCTGCCGGCTGCTACAGCCCCAGGGCTGGGTACATAGTTGGTGCTGTGTTAGCGTTTGCTCAATGTCCATTAAATGTACATGCAGTTCTACTCTGCCGTTTAGGATGTGATGCTATTTCATGTTCTCCAGCATCTGGTTAATCACCTGGTGAATCAGGTTGTCTGTCATGCTTAGTCTGTATGGAGGCCTTTACTGTGGGTACTCACCTCCCTGGACTCCGTGTCATGTCTAGGGCACAACCCACATGGAACTGGTGGTTTTCTAAGGCAGTGATCCACTTAGTCTTTGAAGTAATTCTCGAAACTGGAATTTTGTATTCCAAAAACCTTCTGACATTTAGATACAACATGAATTTTCAAGTTGGGGTAAAGAGGATGTTTTCTGAAATTGGCTGAAAGAAGTAGAGTTTGGGAAAACTGAAAATGTTTTTGCTTTAGGGTTTTTTTTTTCCTCAGGAGGCTAGAGACCCTTTATAGTAGCCTGTGTTTGCAATCCAATATTAAAAAAAAAAAAAAAGGTTACAACAGCATAAATGTAGCTGCTTACTGTCTTACTTTTCTCTTTTTTTGAAGTGAAGCTGGTAGAATAAGATATAAGACAGCATGAGCAGGATGTTTGCTCTTTGAGTCAGCCTACTTCTTCCAGTGTAGCAGAGGTCCTGTCAGGACGGACCTTCGCACTGGTTGAAGACAAACGGAAGCCAAAAGGCTGCAGCTGTTTTGATTCTAGGATTCTTCTTTGGTTGCTAAAGACCTTGCTTTCAATTAACTAATTAGCAAGGCATTACACTGAAGAAGGACATCTGGAAACTTAGATTCTAATTCTGGTTTTAATTCTAGAGCTCAGTATGGATGGGTTGATTGGCTGAGAGAGTAAAACCCACTTAGCTTTTGTTTTTCTCTCTGAACAAACGAAGTTGTAGTACTTTAAGAAGGGTAAAGGAGATAATGGATAACATTTTATCTGGTGAGTAATTTACTCCCAAGCTCCTTTGTTGTTAGGTGCTGACTCACAGTGACCCCATGTGACAGAGCAGAACTGCCTTATAGAATTTTCTTGGCTGTAATCTTTATGGAAGCAGATGGCCATGTCTTTCTCCCTCGGTGTGGCTGGGTGAATTCGATTCATCAATCTTTTGGTTAGCAGCCGAGCACATAACCACTGCACCACCAGACCTTCTTCCTCAGCTCCTGGAGAGCTAGCTGAATTAACTGCTTCGTGTCTGTAGGATATAACTAAAATTAGTCGTGAGGCTACACCCTGGTGACAAGTCTCTAAGTATTTTTGTTCAGATAAGAGAACACCAGAAAACCCTGGTGGCATAGTGGTGAAAAGCAACCGCTACTAACCAAAAGGTTGGCAGTTCAAATTCACCAGGTGCTCCCTGGAAACCATATGGGGCAGCTCTACTCTGTCCTCATAGGGTTGCTGTGAGTCAGAATAGATTCAATGGCAATGGGTTTGACTTTTCTTTTAAAGACCATCTGAAAATCAAGGCAAATTTTAATGAAAACCATTAAATATTGATATACCTAATCCCGTGTTAGGAAATAAGAATGATTCTGCTAGCAGAAAAGGACTATAGTCATACATACGTCATAGAAAATCATAATCACTGGGCTCAGGTTTGGAGGTAGAATGAAAGAACTGTCTCATATAAGCATGATTTTTGTCCTTCTTGGTCATCTTCTTGCTTTCATATTTGTTCTGCTGTATGTGCTTTGTTGGGTTTAGGTTTGGTTTTAGTGCAAGAGAAGCCTATTTTCTCACTGGTAAACTGGGAGGAGATGTATCAATTTCACAGCAGAATAACAAATGGGAGCCAGTTTGCACAGAACTCTGACTGCCCCCACCCATCTTTGTCGGGCCCTTCCTCTAGGCTCCCACAGCACCCTGGGCTTCCCTCTTATCATGGTACCATCTCCTCCTTCTGACAGGGAACTCCCTCCAGGATAGCACTCCAGATTCCCTAGCATTCTATAGACACCCTGATGAATAAATACATTACATAAAAAATATATTTTTAGGTTCAAGGTGCTTCAGAGTAATAAATTAAAGCTCACAAGTAAAAACAGAGCATTTAAAGAGATTCTGAGATTAATGCGCAAATGAAAATGCTTGTTGAAATGCCGCTTATTCTTTAAGATCTGATTCAAATAATAGCTGCGACTTCAAGGGCCTACCACGGGTGGGGCACTGTCCCAGGCACTCAATTGCTGCCTCCCCATGATAGCTCCTGTAGTGTCCCCAAAAAGGCTGCTTCACCTTGGAGCCACCATCACATTTCATTAGAGCCTCTTACAGAACATTCTTCCCCGTGTTTTAGTTCATCATCTCACACCTCCTACAAGATTAGAAGCTGGAAGAGGGCAAGGCATGTGTGCGAATGGCCTTTCTTTCCCACCCTTGGCCCCAACTGAACAGGAATTAAATTAATTAAAAAGGACAGTGTTAAAGCTTCTAAAAATAAATCACCCATAGTTCAGCTTATGGTTCCTCTGCCAAGTGATGTACCACCTCCAAGACCCCAAAGTTAAGGTTTAAGTAGATCTAGACAGCTTTCTCACATTCAGACAAGCATTCAATAATTTCTCAGTCACAAGAAAATGTTTTCCCCAAATAAGGTTTGCATTAAAGTAAAAAAATCACAAACAACAGAAAACAGTGAACTGAAACCAAAAATATAAGGAGGAAAAGCCTCTTCCTGTCAGATCGAACTTTACAATGCCCATGGTCCTTTAATACTCTTTTCTCCTCAAGCCAAATGCTTTTCTTAGAAAAATAAATCACTGCTTTACAGTCCATACTCGTAGGTACTTAAAAAGATAAATTAGCAGACACTATGGTAGAGGTTTTTTAGTTATTGATTACATTGATAAAGTTCATGAAAGTTGGCTGCTAAAATATATTTAACTATTTTCCAACATGGCTGGCATCTCACTAAAACATCTGTTTTCTGTCTCCAACATTTCGAAATCAGTAAGCCCGTAATAGCAACTGAACTGAATGCTCTCTCACCTCCCTCATCTTTATGGTTATTTTACCATTATTATTACTACTTTGTGCATACAAGGGGTGGTAGCAGAAAAGAAGACAGAAAGGTGATCCTGGAATTAAATATTGACTTTCCACCTCCGGTGTGTAGCACATTCTTTGGAAGTGTAAAAAGAAACAGAGCTTGAGTTTATTTCTGAGTTCACTGAAGTCCGAAAACCCAATTGTTAAAACAGAAGATCATCTGGTAAACTAGTGCATTTCCCCTCTTTCTCTGAAGCCTTCCCGGGAGACGACTATCTAACCCCTTCTTCAGCAGAAGGGGCCTTGGCAGTGCAGTGGTTAAGTGCTCAGCTGCTAACCAAAAGGTCAGCAGTTCAAACTCACCAGCCAGGAGAAGGATCTGACAGTCTGCTTCCGTAAGGCTTACAGCCTTGGAAACCCGATGGATGGGGCAGTTAGTTCTACTCTGCCCTATAGGGTCACTGTGCGTCGGAATCAACTCAACAGCAACGCATTTGGTTTTCGGTTTTGATCAGATACCAGAAGTGATACTGGAAAGGCTCTCCAAGCTAAAATCAAGATAGTTATAAAATCAAAAAGCAGTAAGCAGGGAAGCCGGGGGAGGGAGCGGGGGGTGGAATTCTGCTCTCCCAGGATTTTTGAATCAGTTTCAAGAACTTTCGTTCTCCCACTGCCAGCAGCACCCATCAATTCCCATAGTAACCAGCTCATTAATTTCCAACTTTTCCAAGAGGGAGGCACAGTTGTTGCACACAGAGCACAAGAGAGCAAAACCCAAAGTCCCAGCCACCAATCCGAGAGTCTTAGACATTCCAATTGTACTTGTTTCCCTTAATCCCCAGGTTACCAGATGGTTCTCTCCTTTCCCCCTTCAACCTGATGCTGAGACAACAAACAGGACTTTTTCCTAGTATTCTGCATAAAATAATTTTGTTTTCCAGTGCAATTTTGGGTCAAGTGTCTTTGGTACTAAAACAATCATGTCCACTCACACCCACACACCTCACCCAATCCCCACCACCATATATGTTTAAAGAATAAAGAGAACCTTTGGTATAAAAATACAGATTTCAGTATGTTTGGGGCAAGACTGGGGGGTGAATTTGAGATCCAAGAGATGGACAAAGAAGTTGTATTTCCAAAGGAATGATGAGTAGATAAACGTGTGCTGGAGTGAGTGGAGACAGTCTTATCTTTGTAAAGAATAAAATACCTTACGTGGTGGAGCAGGAACAGGAGGAAGAAGTGCACAGCCTGAAGCAGAATGAGAGAATTTCTGTCCCCAACGCACTCATCAGGGACACTGCAATCAGGAACCATGGCTCATTACAATGACTTTCAGCAGGGAAAAACAGAATTATCAGAATGGAGAGGAGCTATGTGAGGTAATGACTTAAGAAGTCTGAGAGGAAAATAAGCCTAGTTAATTTTAACACTATTTACCTCAAGAATGAATATATTGAAGAGATTTTTTTAACTAAAAAGATGGAAAATCAAAATAAAAGTGCCCAGGATGGGCTATGAACCAGTTCTGCAAGGTTTCATATCTTCAACAGAATTTAACAGCTAAAAGGAAAGGACACAGTAAGGAGCTACAAAAAGAAGGTATCTGAGTTGTTGCCCACAGAGACTATCCAGGCCTCATTGGTAAGGGCACTTGTTTCTCTTAGGGTAGGTGAGAGTAATGGAACTACAGGAATGTACGTATTTTAATTCTGAATATATGCCTAATTACCTTCCAGTGGAGTTCCCATCAGGAGTATGCATGAAGTTCTTTAAACTTTACCTCTGTATGTATGGCACTGTGCTAATTAGAGGACATACAGTAATAAAATTAAGGACCCTAAAACATGACTCGGCATCACGGAAGTGTAGAGGAAAGGACAGGAAACATAGAAAACTGTAATATTTGTTGGGATAAGAAGGTAGGATCCTGAGGAACTGCTTCTCCCCTCTATATTATCAGTAATGAATGTTTTTAAAATAAACTTTTTAAAAAGCAGAAGCTGGGAAATATTCGAGCTATACAAATTCCTAGAAAATCAATGCTTAAAAGAAAACTATATTAATACATCAACTTACAGCAACTGTAATGAAATTAACAGAATATTCTCTAGGACATGCAAAAGCTAAATCTACCAGTCATACGGGAAAACAAATGAGCAAGAACAAAGAGGACAATTATGAAAAAGAAGTGTAATGAAGGGGACTGGTTTTAATATTTGCCAGATAGTAAAACATGTTATAAAAATATAATCATTAAAAAGGTATGAAATGGGTTCAAAAATAGAACATCGTATCAAAGGGTAAAATAGAAATTCTGGAAATGCTTTGGAGAATTTGATATAAAAGGCAGCATTTAAAAATCAATGGAGAAAAAAGAGATTATTCAATCAATAGTATTGGCACAACCAGACAGCCACATGTGAAAGAGTATGGAATACCTAACCCACACCAAAATAAATTCCACTTTGTTAAAAAATATATATATAAATGTTAGAAAAAAGAAAACTACCAGAAGAAAACAGGATATGTTTTCCATACCCTTGGGGAGGGGAAGGCTTTCCTGAATAGGGCAAAAAATCCAAAAACAATAAAAGATTAATAAATTAGATCATCCAAAAATAAGTTTATTCATGGCAAAAGTTATCCTAGAGATAAAAAACAAACACAATGGAAAAAGTCAGCAGCTCACGTCACGAAGTACTGATTTCCTTTCCATGTAAAGAGTTTATCTCAATAGACAAATGGGCAAAGAATAAGAAGAGTCAATTCACAGAAAGGGAAACTGCTTTTCAACTCATGAAGTACATTCAATCTCACTTATATGAAGAAAAATGCACAGAAAAATAGCAAGGAGATTTCATTTTTCACCTACGAAATTGGCAAAGATCAAAAGGTTAGGTCACACACACTACTGGCAAGGGAAAGGAAAAATACACATACATTGTTGATGAGAGTATAATTTGTACAATGTCTGCAGAGGGTAGTTCATCAATACTAATCAAAGATACAAAGATAGTTATTCCCTAACCCTGAAATTCCTGTATATAGACAAACTGCACACTCCCAAGTTCAAGGATAACCACCACGGTACCGCTAATGATATCAAAAATGCCAAAAACGATTCAGAAGTCTACCATTAACAGTTTGTAAACAAAGTACAACCATAAACTGGAATGAAACAGAATGAAAGCAAATAGTAAAACAGGTTATAAATTTATAATAATTAAAAAGGTATGAAACTGGTATGCTACCATTTGTGTAAAAATAAACTTTAAAAAAGCTGCAGTGTGATGAGTTGCTTTTATATAGCCTTTCTCATGATGGTCTTGTAAGTCTCACCAAAAGACTGGGTAAAATAAAATCCCACTGCCATCGAGTCAATTTCAACTCACAGTGACACTACAGCGACCCTACAGGACACAGCAGAATTGCCCCACACGGTTTCCAAGAAATGGCTAATAGATTCAAATTGCCAACCTTTAGTTTAGCAGCCAAGGTCTTAACCACTGAACTACCAGAGCTCCTAAAGACTGGGTGGGACCATGCAAATGAGGTGCTTCAGGCCCACCAAGGGGACTGGATAACTTGCTCATAATGTAAATAAGGTACATGGCACCCTTGGGGGGTGGGACCATGCAAATAAGGTGTATGGAGCCCTAACAAAGAGACTGGTCAGCTTTGCTATCCCTCGAGGCTTAAAGGGAGACACAGAGACAGAGAAGAGCTGTAACATGGAAGACAGTGAGAAACAGCAGCACAGCAGTAGCCAGAACAAGAAGCAATGACAGCAGGAGACAGACGGCCCACGAAGCAAGAAAGCTAAGCACCTTCGGGCCAAGGCTTCCTAGAGAAGTGGGGTACCCCGAGCACTTACTGGCAAAGCTGAAGAGCTTTGTAACACTTGCCCAAGTAGGGCAGAGAGCAAGCCGGCCTACAAGCATGGCTGAGAAGAGGCTATTCTAATCGAAGAACCATATCCCGAGTATTTCTTAATCCTGAATTATAACCTGTTACTTCCCTAGTAAACACCATAAACATGAGTATGGTCTGTGAGTTCTGTGCAGTCATTGCAAGGAATTATCGAACCCAGCAGAGAAGTAGAAAGCGTCCTGGGAGAGATGGTTGGTGTCAGAATTGGTAAAAAAAAAAAAATAAAAAGGTTAGAGGGTAGAGGCACGTCTGACCTCTACGTGCACGTCTGACCTCTATGTCACAGCAACCAGCCCTGGGCCGTTGATGCCAGTAGTGATTCTTCTCCCTCCTCGTAAATTCAGACTGGGAAGTCAGATGCCTCAGCAGTCATTTGCATAAAAGCACATATACTAAACGCAATGGGTTATTTCTGGACTGAATCCTGGAATGGGAAGAGGACATGAGCAGAAAAACTAGAGAAATACGAATAAAATCTATAGTTCAGTTAACAACAACGTCCTAATGTTAATTTCTTAGTTCTGACAAGTATACCAAGGTTATGTAAAATGTTACATTAGGGGAAAATGGGTGAAGAGTATACAGGAGCTCTCTGTAATATCTTTGCAACGTTTCTGTCCATTAAAATTTATTCCAAAATTTACAAGTTTATTTTAAAAAATCATTCACATATATACTATTATGGTAGAAGGCCACATAAGAAACAAGTAACAGAAGCTGTCCCTGGAGGGGGTACCTGGAAATTGAGGGTCAGGGTATATAACAGAAACTTACTTTTCACTGTACAACTTTTTAAATTTTATTTCATGGGCATATATTAGGTATCCAAATTTCCTTCTAATTTTAAAATACCTAATTACTTTTGTAATTAAACTTGCATCATCCATGGCATTCACATATTTCTACATAATGCTAATTAGAAAACTCAAGGTACATGTACTACTTCAATTATTTTTTTTTTATTGCGGTAAACTATATATAAAATTTGCCATCTTAACCATTTTTAAATGTACAATTCAGTGCAATTAATGACATTCACAATGTCATACAACCGTCACACTATGCATTTCTAAACCTTTTTCATCACTCCAAACAGAAATTCAGTGTCCATTAAGCAATGACTCCCCACCCCCTATCCCACCAGCCCCTGGTAACCACCACTAACCTACTTTTGTTTCTATGCATTTGCCTATTGTAGATTATTACATATAAGCGGAATTATACAATATTTATTTGTCCTTTTGTGTCTAACTTATCTCACTACGCATGTTTTTTAAGGTTGTTCCATGTCATAGCATGTATCAGAACTTCATTTGTCTTTATGGATCAATAATAATTCCATTGTATATTTATACTCAATGCTTTTTAATACTTCCTTTATTGTACCTAAATCAGTATCTCCCTCATCTACCAGATTTTACGTCATTAAAGGTAAGGACTATGTCAAACTCATTTCTATACTCAAAAAACCTGGAACATACTTGCCACATGGAAATAGTTTCACAAACGAGAGCCAAAGTTAATATTTTCTGGTACAGTGATTCCATTTTTGATTAGTGAGATATTTTGTAATTCAAATACCCAAACAATTCTCCCAAGAGCTTTACCCTTTGGATCCTCCACTTTAGAACCTTTGATTCTTAGTTCACAGTGAACTAATGAAGAGAAAATCAAGGGGCAGAGAGAGAGAGGTGATTCTCACTGAAGATTTGGGTAGGAAAATAAACAGAAGCTTAACTTTCTAAACATTTGCTTTATGCTGCGGCTCTAGGGAATATAAAGATAAATCAGATGTAATCATTACAACAGAAGCTGGGCATAGTGTATAAAGTCAGCACTTGGAGAGATACAATTGACTATGATGCTGCTTAGGATTTTCACAAATGTTTTCTACAGCGGCTATTAAAATACTTGTCAAAAATAAGTTATATATTCTAGAGTTTCTCCAAAAGCATCAACATGCCATCATGCCCCAAGGAGCTCAGAGCTTAGTCTTAGCTCCAACACTACAAAGCAATGTTATCTTGGGCAAACCACTTGGTCTCTGTAAATGTCAATGTTCTTCTACTAAATGAACAGATAGCACCTAAGGTTCCTTCCTAGCCTCAATGTCTATTATATCTTTTCCTTTACAGCTCAGTGATAAGACTGTTGTTGGGTCCTATCTGGTCCATTCCAGCTCATAGCAACCCCATATGATGAGTAGAACTGCCCATAGGGTTTGCTAGGCTGTAACTGTTAGAGAAGCAGATCATCAGGTCTCTCTCCCACAGAGCTGCTGGGTGAAATCTGAACCGTCAGCTGAGCGCTTAACCATTGTGCCACTAGGGCTCCTTGTAAATACACAATCTTTTCATATAAACACATACCATTTAGCTGTGTGTTGAGGAAAGGAGCTACCTATAATAAAACTTCCTTCCTATTCCCAGGGTGGCCTAACACAAAAAATAAAATAGTATTTGATTACAAATTAATGGCTTAGACAACTACTTCTCAAATGACCAGAAATGAGATTTATTCAACATGTTGAAACTGACTTAAAATATGTATGCTATGCAGTTGTTCATTCACTCCTGT
Organism: Loxodonta africana; assembly: GCF_030014295.1. Lineage (NCBI taxonomy): Eukaryota > Metazoa > Chordata > Mammalia > Proboscidea > Elephantidae > Loxodonta > Loxodonta africana. The sequence goes on along the minus strand of NC_087351.1, from coordinate 83,774,182 downwards.
TTAGGATTATAAAAGCTTCTAACTTGGCTTTCATATTATTTTTTTAGGTACAAATTAAGCGAAGATGTAACCTTGAAGACTAAGGTGTGCCTGACCCAAGCTATGGTGTTTTCAATCACCTCCTATGCATGTGAAAGCTGGACGATGAATAAGGAAGACTGAAGAATTGAGACCTTTGAATTGTGGTGTTGGAGAAAAATATTGCATATACTATGGACTGCCAAAAAGAACGAACAAATCTGTCTTGGAAGAAGTAAAACCAGAAGAAGCTCCTTAGAAGGATGGCGTGAGTTCACCTCTTGTACTTTGGACACGTTATCAAGAAGGACCAGTCCCTGGAGAAGGACATCATGCTTGGTAAAGTAGAGGGTCAGTGAAAAAGAGGAAGGCTCTCAATGAGACGGAGTGACACAGTGGCGGCAACAATGAGCGTAAGCATAGCAACTATTACGGGGGCAGTGTTTGGTTCTGTTGTACAAAGTGTCGCTATGAGTCGGAACCAACTCGATGGCACCTAACAACAACAACGACTGCTACTTGATATTTTTATTATGTTTACCAGTTTTCATAGCTGAAAGAGAGATGAGTACACTGGGAGAAGCTGCAGGCATACGCAGAGACACATGAATTACCAGCGAATAGTTTTGTTCTGACTTATTTAACACAATCCTAGTTCTGGCCTACTGGTTAGAAAGGTGATTGTGTGAAAAGCAGAACAAAGGTCTGCGTGGCAGTTAATATGCTAAAAGTATAGTACAGTACATATTGAGAGTTAATTATTTCTAAAAAACTGAAATTCTCCTTTCAAAAGCCAAAAATAATACTAAGCTGCTAACAAATATGGTTTTGTTCTAAATAAGTTATTTTTTCACTAAATAACCAAGGTTTATGACATAGGTCCTTTATAAAATGGGGATAGAAAGAGGTTTCCAAGAAAGAGACAAGTACAAATTTCCATAGTGAAAGATGTACCTGAGTTCATGAGGATATGAGATAATATCCACCTGAAGGAATAACCAGAAAAGGCTTCCTGAGGAAATGAATTTGAACTTGTTTCCAAGGTGGGAAAGGTTATGGACAAGTACTGAGAAGAAACGGAAATTCTAGGCAAGAAAAATGATGCCAGTAAAAACTGCTTCTTGAGAAACCACAATGGCAGTCACAAGATGATGTGATTGTGGAAAAGATTACTTCAGCCAGGACAAACTGATAGGGGAGAAATGATATGCTACTTCAAACCTCTAGGCTCAGTTCTCTCATCCATGTGATGAGAAGTTTGGACTAAATGACTTCTCTGGTCCTGTTCAGTCGACAGGCTCAGGGACTCCAGTCAAGTACTGAGTGCCTGCTTCCCAAGAGGCACTGCGCTGCACACCCCAGGCTCCCCCTGCCCTGCCAGGCTGGTGTTTTATTAGTCCCATTTGAGAGATGAAAAGAACGAGGCTCGGAATACCAATGAAGTCTTCGGTTACATAGGAACAAAAAGGATCAGGCACGATAACTATTATGGGGAGAGAAGTGGCACAGGAAGACAGCAACATCAAAATTCAAAGCCCCTAAAGATAATGAATTGATAAAATAAGTATTACATCGTTTTCTTAAGAGATTAAAAAGAATAAGGAAAGGTATCCGTGTTGCCCATCATACCAGACAACCATTCAAAGAAAAGGGAAAACGGTGCTCTCAGTGAAACTGATGGAGACGGGCGTAGTGCCCATTCCTGCCCCAGCAGCAGCTCTCATTTAATTACGTATTCCTTCTGCCTGTGGTGTCCACAATGAGGTAGGTGTTAGGCTGAACATACAACACATTCCTTAGCCATTAGAACAGAGATTAGCAGTTAACTGAAGAGGCCTTCCAAACCTCAGAAGCACTTAAGACAACCCTCATATCCAGTTTTACCTCCAATGCACAGATTCTAAAACTAGGTGTTATTCTTACACAACAGCTCAATGGCCATTATAATAACTTAATTGCAGAATTCTCTATTTATAAACAAGTTCACTTCCAATAGCAAAATATAGTTCAATAAATAAAACTAGTCCAAAAAAAAATTCAAAACCCAATATTAGAAGTTAATACGGTCAGTGGTTAAGACCTTAGCTGCTAATCAACAGTCGGCAATAGGAATCCACCAGCCACTCCTTAGAAACCCTATGGGGCAGTTCTACTGTGTCCTATAGGGCTGCTATGAGTCGGTATTGACTCAACAGCAACGGGTTTGGGTTTTCGGCTTTTATTTGTAAACAAAGAAGTCAGTTCTTCGACTTCAGCTCCTGTCCTATGCCCTTTCTCTACATGAACACGTGAGATTGAGGACCCATCCTCTGCTGACGTGAGCCACTCTGGCAAAACAACATCCCATGACCTGACAGCAGTCTAGAGAAACATTTGCCCACATGCACAAAGCCAAGGACAAGGATGTTCTCTGCAGCACTGTTACTAGGAACTGGAAACAACCTAGAAGTTCAGCAAAAGGGAAATGACAGGAGAACTATTAGTGTATTCACATGACTCTTGTGTACCGTCGAGTCAACTCCAACTCACAGCGACTCTGTATGACAGAGTAGAACGGCCCCATAGGGTTTCCCCGGCTGCGATCTTTACAGGACCAGATATCACGTCTTTTCTCCCTCGGAGTCACTGGGTGAGTTTCAACCGCCAACGTTTTGGTTAACAGCCAAGCACTTAACCATTGTGCCAGCAAGGCTCCTTCAATTCACGTGACTAGTCCACATATTAGGCAGCAGTTAAAAAGGACAACTAGATTTATATGAACTAACATGGACAGATCTCCAAGGCCTACTGCTGAATGGGAAAAAAAAAAAAGTTACTTGAATTCAATATGATACCAATTGTGTGAAATTTTAGAACACAAAAATAAAACCTTTTTATATTATAATTGGAAATATAAACACCAAATCAATAAAGTGCTTCCCTCTGGAGAGCGAAAAGGAAAACAAGGAAGATGAGGGTGAGGAGTAAACAGGGCCTTAAACCTTATAAACAGACTAAATTATTACTTCCACCTACAAATTAATTTTTAAAAACATCCCAGAAGGACTTTATAGGGTTAAGTGGTTTAGAATTGGAGAATAAGGTGAAATAAAGACAGTATCTCTGCAACCACAGCTAAATTAAAATCTAATTAAATGGTCTGCTCTTAACTACCAGGAACAACTTTAACATCACAAATGAAGCTGGAATTTTATTTCATGAAGAACAGAAGACTGTCTTTTTAAAAGGCCACATGAAGCTTCAGCTGGTGTAATTTAATTAACCATTGTTGGTGTGAGCCTGTACATACATACTTTTTCCCAGACTAAAAACTTGACAATAACTGAAAGAAGACCTAACATAGAAATATTAAAAATTATGTGAACATCACTAAATCGAGACATGCTCCCTATTACCTAGTAAAAATCCTTTCCCACTAGTAGCCCACATTTCTGTAAGAATCCAAGATTAACTTCTTAATAAAGGTCAGCTTATGGTAACGATCACGGGAGAAAGATGTGGCAGTCTGCTTCCATAAAGATTACAGCCTTGGATACTCTATGGGGTAGTTCTACTCTGTCCTACAGGGTCGCTATGAGTCAGAATCCACTCGACGGCAACATGTTTGGTTCTGTTTTTTGGTTTATGGTAACAGTAAGAGAAGTCCTCTTCTTGTAGTGGACTCTTCAAAAACAAAGCTGGGCCTGGGTGGCCATCATTTACCTCCTCTCTTTTCAGCCGTGTCAGTGAGCCACTGGCCAGGCTGTCTTTTACACAGCCGTCTATCTACATTCCTCTGGGGAAGTAAGATGGACTCTCAGTTCAGGGAACCGCATCACCATAACAGCTGCTGGAATAAGGGGAGAAAAGATAATAACTCGTTTGTTGTTTTAATAGGTATTATTAATGTCAGATTTACATTTAATACAATCAAACGCATTTTTCTAATTTTTAGTTACTATTTTTTTTTTTTTTTATTGGAGCCTTGACAACCCTCTTGGCGTAGTGGTTAAGAACTACAGCTGCTGGCCAAGGGGTCGGCAGTTCGAATCCACCAGGTGCCCCTTGGAAACCCTGTGGGGCAGTTCTACTCTGTCCTATAGGGTCGCTATGAGTTGGAACCGACTCAACGGCAACGGGTTTGTGTTTTTTTGGGTTTACTGGAGCCTTGGTGGCGCAGTGGTTAAGAGCTACAGCAAACTCTGCCTGCCAACCAAAAGGCTGGCAATTCAAATCCACCAGCCACTCCTTGGAAAACCTATGAAGCAATAGTGTCCTATAGAGATGCTAAGAGTTGGAGTCAACTTGACCGCAATGGGTTTGAGGTTTGTTTTGTTTTGTTTGTTTGTTTTTTTGTTTTTTGGTTTATAATGCCATAGGAGTCCCAGGGTGTAACAAACAGTTAAGCACTTGACTGCTAGCTGGAAGGTTGGTGGTTCAAACCCACCCAGAGGTGTCTTGGAAGACAGGCCTGCTGATATGCTTGCAAAAGGTCACTGCTTTGAAAACCCTAAGGAACAGTTCTATTCTGCACATATAGGATGGCATGACTTGACGGCAACCAACAACAATAAACAACAATGTAAGACTTTACAGAAAATAAAATCTAATTTTAGAAGAAAATCTATTATATTAAGTATAAGTAGTAGCTTGTAAAACAGCATTGAATTGTACATGTAAAAATGTAGAAATGGCAAATGTTCTGTTACACATATCTTTACCACAATTTTAAAAAAATACAATAGAATGTACAGTACGATCCCAAATTCACTTTTAAAATATACGGATGATCACATAAACAAAAATGTAAGAAAACTACTAAAATGTTAGCACTCCTACGTACAAATGACCCTGGTTCTTCTACAATAAATTATATTTAAACAGGGAGAAAAAGGGAAATGTTACAGATTGAGAGAGTTAAAAGACAAATGAAACATGTTAATCTTGTTTGGATCCTGATTCCAACAGACTAACTATAAAATCACATTTTTGAAACGCTGGAGAAACCTGAACATACACTAGGGATTCCAATACTAGCTAGTAAATAATATTAAAGAATAACTGTTAATTTCTTTAGGAGTAATAATGTCGTGGCTATTTTTTTAAGTTCTTGTCCATTAGAAATACTCTGTGAAGTATTTACAGGTTAAATGATTATAGTAAAAAATTTGGCCTTGCCCAAAGAGAAGTTTGATCTTTGCCCTGGGCTTCTGGGAGGTAATCTATGTCACACCTTACAGGAGTGCAGTTTGTTTAGGGTGGGGCTGGTCACACCGGATTTTAGGATGGGATGGCCACACCAGATTTCAGGATGGGCTGGCCACACCTAAGAGTCTTAGGGTGCGGCTGGCCACACCAGGAAGACCAACCATGTGATTTAGGATAGGGTTTTCAGGTCATATGGATGGTATCAGTAAACCTGGAGGCTGCGATCAACCATGTGGGCAATCAATCCATCCAAAAAAACCAAAAAACCAAACCCAGTGCTATCGAGTTGATTCTGACTCATAGGACTCTACAGGACAGAGTAGAAGGCATCTCTTGGCTAATTTTAATCTATATCCTTTCCCTTCAACAAGCTGTAGCCATGAGTACAATAGCTTTCTGTGAGCTTTATTAGTATTTCTAACAAATTAGTGAATCAGAGAGTGGTCTGGGGAACCCCCAAACTTGCAGTTGGTGTGAGAAGTGAAGGCAATCTTGGAGACTGTGCCCTCTAATTTTGTAGTTGGACCCTAACTCCTTGCAACTACTATCAGAAGTCTTGGGCTGACTTGGCAGTCTGTGCCTTCAAACCTTATGATTTGGCTAACTCCAGGCAATGGTATAATAGCTGTGCTGTGCTTTAAAACTCCATCAACACAAAATCATAAAAGTAGGAGAAAGACAGATAGGAACAAGATTGGCCAAACATCTACAACCATTGAAGCTGGATGATAGGTGCCTGGAGGCTCCTGCGCTATTCTCTCTCCTTTTGTGTAGGTTTGAAAAATCTCATAAATATAAAAGGCTAGCAGGGATTATCTCTGGAGGGCTGGGGACTCAGTGACCTGGGGGTGGGACTTAGGTGATTTTTATTTTGTCCTGTGTGCTTTTTAAGAACATCCAGATTTGATACAATAAACATAAGTTACTTAGGTTAACTAAAGAAATAAAAATTACTCTTTTCGCAACTACATATATCACTCTTTCAATACCCCGTTCAAATGACCCCATCTCCATGACGTTTTCTCCAAGCCATAGATGGATTTACGGCTTACGGGTCCCTCTGTAGAGGCCTCAAGAAGCCCTGGTGGTACAGTGGTTAAAGCAGTCAACTGCTAACCCACAGGTCAATGGTTAGAAACCACCAGCAGCTCCAAGGGAGAAAGATGTGGCAGTCTGCTTTCTTGGAAATCCTCTGGGGTCTCTATGAATGGGAATCGACTCAATGGCAGTGGTTTTGGCTACAGTAACCGCAAGGTATTTTACCTATACTTCCAAAAGGCCTTATTATATGTTTGGTCATTTATTCTGACTGTTTTAAATTACATCTGTCTCCTCCTCTAGAAAAACAATTTGACTTCAGGGAGCATTTCTCTTTCACATTTCTATCATTAACACTAAGCAAAAAGCTCTCTATATATATTAGGTGAAAAATAATTATTTGGTCACTTGAATTAACTTTTTCAAAAGTAAATCCAGGATGAAAACAAGTGTCAATACAAGTAAAATATCTTCCTTCTTATAACTACAAAAGCTCTGAGGCCAGAACATGCCTGGAAACCATAAGTTCCCTCTACAAAGACAAAACCCCATCAAATGTTACCTGGTCACTCTCTCAAACCATTTATTTTCCAATTGACTGGGGGAAAAAAATCAGTCAGTAGCAACAAAGGGCAGCTACTAAATTAAGTTACAGACCTTAAAATAAATGACCCCCTGGAAAAAAAGCAAAGTCCATTAGTTCTCCTGCAACCATTCATTACTGAACGTACTGAAGGCTCATCCAGAGTACCAGCCAGTCCATTTTTATTAAGGAATCCATTATGCACAGAACACAGCCCTATACTTGCTCTGACACAAAAACGGCTTGGGAAGAGCTGGGATGTGGTAGCGCAGTGGCCCATACCTTTTTATCATCATCTTTCTTTATCAACTTCTTTTTGTATATAGAGTATTCTTAGGGAATGATAAACATTGAAATAAACTCCATGCTTTAAAATAATGCCTCCGCCACTAACAGTTTCCCAAGCCCTATTAAGAAACATCAGTGTATGGTGAACTGGCGGATTCAAATTTCACCCATGTTTCACCCCTAGTTTCACCTATTTCCAAAAGCCAAGACTTTGAAGGTGCTCTTGCCCACCCCTCTTTTTAAGGCAGGTGGGGGTAGAAGGGAACTGGGTTCCACACGAATCCTACCCTAACCCCCTCCCACATCCACAAATGTTCTCTCTTCTGTTTTTTGATTCCCTATTTTAGAGTTTTGCTCAAATCTACTCCTATTTGCAAACTCTAAATTTATCAGATAGTCAAGAAAGTAGGTGACACAGTACCATTATAAAACTATGATACCATTATAAAGAATCACATCCACACATTCCTAGAGCCAAAAAAAAAACATGAACAGGTGAATGGATAACTCTGAGGATAACTTTATGAGGGACAACTCTGCCAGTGAGAATCAGCATGAAGCTGGTTCCAACTTCCCCATTACTTCTGACACCAGCCATCCCACAGGACTCTCTCTCTCTCTTTACTGGGTTCAATAACTTGTATAACATCCACAAAATCACAGAAACGCCACGTCTCCAATAACAACCTTAATATAACAGAGAAGGAATGTAAAAAGGAAAATACGTAAATGAAGAAATGCAAATGGCAAAGTCTAGGAGAGGTCCCAGCACGGAACCTCAATGTCTAAAGAGAAACCACTTACTCTTCCCAAAAACTGATGCTTATTCTCACCTATCAGGAAACTTTCAACCAGGAAACTCAATGACATCACTCAGCAGGATCAGCTACTGGCTGGGTGGACTCTGCTGCTGGTGAGCTCCTAACTCCTCCCAGCCAGCTCTAGCAAAGCTCTAGGCAGGGCCCAGCCCTAGGCCCCATTAGGACAGCTCCAGGAGTAGAACCGCTCTGCAGGCAGCCTGCTGCTCAGGAAGCACAAGCTCCGAGGGCAGCCCCTGCTCAGGGCAGGGTACTGTACTCCAGGCACGCCCCACATCATTGCCTCTGCTCTGCGGGCCAGACCCTCCTGCTGCCACTGTTTCTCCTGGTCACTGCCGACTGCTCTGCTTTCTACCAGGCCCAGCTCTCCAACAGTGTAACAACTCTTACATCAGGGGTACAGCTCCTTGCCAGGTCTGAGAGGGTCGTTCGTGCAGGGTCTCTATGTCCCAAAGCACTCACCTAACCTTCTGGCTCTCACTGGTCAGGAGACTCCAAAAACCTCTTATGTCTCAGCCATTTATATAGGCCATTTTTTGCCAATTTCAAGGTGGGGCATCCCTAGCCAAATCAGAGCCCAACCACTCCTCCTGGCCAGATGGAAGTCCAGCCAACCCTCTTAATCAGATCAGAGCCCAACCAGCCCTTAATTACCCAGAAAAAGTCAATCAACTCAGGCTTTGTCAATTACTGGGCCAAGCTGAACAAAAAGTATCAAACCTTCAAGTTGTTTACAGCTTACGGAGGAAATATCAATCCACACAGGAATATCGCTTCCCAAGTTGCTCTTTTCCACAAACCCAGGACGAAAAGACCACATAAGGAAACCTATGACACCACCCCAGGTATTTAGAAATAAAGCACTCCTCCACAGACAACTTAATTTAAATCCCTATTATCATTTATTCTGTTACTAGAGTGTGTTTGAAAGAGGCAACTATCTACTTGATGTGTACAGCTGTTCCCTTATGTTCTGGGGAATATAAAGATAAGGAGAGATGAATTTATTGAGAGTAAGCTATTCCTAGTAAAGCAGGAAAAGGGTAAGCTAGCATTAGCAAATGTGAAGGGGTCATATCACAATTCTACAGGCTGCTAAAAATGTTTGCTAGGCCAAATGACTTCATATAATTCCCCCTTTTTAAGAACAAAGATGAGGATTTTGAATAATAAATAAGCATAATGAAATAATTCTGAAGCCACTGCAGGGCATGCCAAATTCAATTCAAATTAGTCACAGCCAAAGATAAAAGGAAGATCCTCCCTTTGCTACTATAAATTTTTACTATTTTCATATTATAGTCAGCATTAAGTTTATGAAATTTTATCTAGCTTTTATCTTAAAAATTTTCTCCCTTCTGTAACCTTCAGTGCCACTGTAAAACTGCAATTTAGGCTGAAAAACCTAACAAGTCTACTCAGGGTAAACATGTCAGTTATTTTCTTCTTGGAGTTATTACTATTTAATCTAAACTTTGTGACTGGAGTATGTTTAAAGAGAAAACAGTTGTTCTCTTATACTCTAAGGAACATAGATAAGGAGATACAGGGTGTTAGAATGACAAGGAGAAAAAAGATAAGGTGCATCAGTGGACGTGAGGCGGTCAGACGACAATTCTACAGGCTGGACAGCCAGAGTGACAATGTTCCCAGGTTTCCATTTTTAGTTGACCTCTGAATTTGCTGTTATCATTGAGTTGTCCTGTTGGCCACTATAAGGTCTTATGATTATTTGGTATCCCATTACCACCACACTGAACACCTAGAAAAGTCTAAAAGAATGTACTATCACTCCTATTCTTTTCTTTTCACACCTACTGAGTAGTTGAGACTTCCTGTGACGCTGGAAAAAAGTATGTCTATACCTTCATCCCCCATGTGCCTGTCAGTTTGTTGTACTTTGGGGGCTTTTATGTTGCTGTGATGCTGGAAGCTATGCCACTGGTATTCAGATACCAGGAGGGTCACCCATGGAGGACAGGTTTCAGCTGAGCTTTCAGACTAAGACAGACTAGGCAGAAGGACCTGGCAGTCTACTTCTGAAAAGCATTAGCCAGTGAAAACCTTATGAATAGCAGCAGAACATTGTCTGATATAGTGCTGGAAGATGAGCCCCCCAGGTTGGAAGGCACTCAGAAGATGACTGGGGAAGAGCTGCCTCCTCAAAGTAGAGTTGACCTTAATGGCATGGATGGAGTAAAGTTTTGGGGATCTTCATTTGCTGATGTGGCACGACTCAAAATGAGAAGAAACAGCTGCAAACATCCATTAATAATCAGAACCTGGAATGTACGAAGTATGAATCTAGGAAAATTGGAAATCGTCAAAAATGAAATGGAATGCATAAACATCAATATCCTAGGCATTAGTGAACTGAAATGGACTGGTATTGGCCATTTTGAATCGGACAATCATATAGTCTACTATGCTGGGAATGACAACTCAAAGAGGAATGGTGTTGCATTCATCGTCAAAAAGAACGTTTCAAGATCTATCCTGAAGTACAACACTGTCACTGATAGGATAATACCCATACACCTACAAGGAAGACCAGTTAATACGACTATTATTCAAATTTATGCACCAAGCACTACAGCCAAAGATGAAGAAATGGAAGATTTTTATAAGCTGCTGCACTCTGAAATTGATCAAATATGCAATCAAGATGCAGTAATAATTACTGGCGATTGGAATGCAAAAGCTGGAAACAAAGAAGGATCAGTAGTTGAAAAATATGGCCTTGGTGACAGAATCAATGCCAGAGATCGAATGATAGAATTTTGCAAGACCAACGACTTCTTCATTGCAAATACCTTCTTTCACCAACATGAAAGGTGACTATACACATGAACCTCGCCAGATGGAACACACAGAAATCAAACTGACTACATCTGTGGAAAGAGACAATGGAAAAGCTCAATATCATCAGTCAGAACCAGGCCAGGGACCAACTGGGGAACAGATCATCAATCACTCATATGCAAGTTCAAGCTGAAACTGAAGAAAATCAGAGCAAGTCCACGAGAGCCAAAATATGACCTTCAGTATATCCCACCTGAATTTAGGGACCATCTGAAGAATAGATTTGATGCACTGAACACTGTGACCGAAGACAGGATGAGGTGTGGAATGACATCAAGGACATTGTACGTGAAGAAAGCAAGAGGTCACTGAAAAGACAGGAAAGAAAGAAAAGACCAAGATGGATGTCAGAGGAGACCCTGAAACTTGCTCTTCAGCATCGAGCAGCTAAAGCAAAAGGAAGAATTGATGAAGTACAAGAACTGAACAGAAGATTTCAAAGGGCCTCTCGAGAAGACAAAGTGAAGTATTATAATGACACGTGCAAAGAGCTGGAGATGGAAAACCAAAAGGGAAGAACACACTCGGCGTTTCTCAAGCTTAAAAAACTGAAGAAAAAATTCAAGCTTAGAGTTGCAATAGTGAAGGATTCCATGGGGAAAATATTAAACTACGCAGGAAGCATCAAAAGAAGATGGAAGGAATACATAGAGTCATTATACCAAAAAGAATTAGTCGATATTCAACCATTTCAAGAGGTGGCATATGATCAGGAACCGATGGTCCTGAAGAAAGAAGTCTAAGGTGCTCTGAAGGCACTGGCGAAAAACAAGGCCCCAGGAATCGATGGAATATCAATTGAGATGTTTCAACAAACAGATGCAGCACTGGAGGAGCTCACTCGCCTATGCCAAGAAATATGGAAGACAGCTTCCTGGCGAACTGACTGGAAGAGATCCATATTTATGCCTGTTCCCCAGAAAGATGATCCAACCAAATGTGGAAATTATAGAACAATATCATTAATATCACACACAAGCAAAATTTTGATGAAGATCATTCAAAAACAGCTGCAGCAGTATATCAACAGGGAACTGCCAGAAATTCAGGCCGGTTTCAGAAGAGGATGTGGAACCAGGGATATCATTGCTGATGTCAGATGGATCCTGGCTGAAAGCAGAGAATACCAGAAGGATGTTTACCTGTGTTTTATTGACTATGCAAAGGCATTCAACTGTGTGGATTGTAACAAACTATGGATAACACTGCAAAGAATGGGAATACCAGAATACTTAATTGTGCTCATGAGGAGCCTTTACATAGATCAAGACAGAACAAGGGGATACTGACTGGTTTAAAGTCAGGAAAGGTGTGCGTCAGGGTTGTATTCTTTCACCATACCTATTTAATCTGTATGCTGAACAAATAATACGAGAAGCTGGACTACAGGAAGAAGAACGGGGCATCAGGATTAGGAAGAAGCCTCATTAACAACCTGTGTTATGCAGATGACACAACCCTGCTTCCTGAAATTGAAGAGGACTTGAAGCACTTACTGATGAAGATCAAAGACCACAGCCTTCAGTATGGATTACACCTCAACATAAAGAAAACAAAAATCCTCACAACTGGACCAATGAGAAACATCATGATAAACGGAGAAAAGATTGAAGTTGTCAAGGATTTCTTTTTACTTGGATCCACAATCAACAGCCATGGAAGCAGCAGTCAAGAAATGAAAAGATGCATTGCATTGGACAAATCTGCTGCAAAGGACCTCTTCAAAGTGTTGAAGAGCAAATATGTCACCCTGAAGACTAAGGTGAGCCTGACCCAAGCCGTGGTATTTTCAATCGCATCATATGCATGTGAAAGCTGGACAATGAATAAGGAAGACCGAGGAAGAGCTGACGCCTTTGAATTGTGGTGTTGGCGAAGAATATTGAATATACCATGGACTGCCAAAAGAACGAACAAATCTGTCTTAGAAGAAGCACAACCAGAATGCTCCTTAGAAGCAAGGATGGCAAAACTGGGTCTTACATACTTTGGACATGTTGTCAGGAGGGATCAGTCCCTGGAGAAGGACATCATGCTTGGCAGAGTACAGGGTCAGCAGAAAAGAGGAAGACCCTCAACGAGGTGGACTGACATAGTGGCTGCAACAATGGGCTCAAGCATAACAACAATTGTAAGGATGGCGCAAGACCGGGCAGTGTTTCATTCTGTTGTGTGTAGGGTTGCTGTGAGTCAGAACTGACTCGACGTCACCTAACAACAACAACAATACCTTCATGTGTTACACCAACAAACTATTAGTCTAAGTATATGTGATCAGTGCTATCCTTTTTATTTTCGCCTCAGGAAAAGTACAGAGCTTTTTAAATTTCCCTCCTACTAAAATTAGAACCCTGAATGCAAATAACCAAACTGAAATAAGAGAAAAATTATTTACTTATAAGTACATATAAAAAAAGGGAAAATCCAAAGCAAAAATACACTACTTGGGAAAATTATTAAAATGTTTTAATGTGTCAGGCACATAATTTAGTCAGATTATTATCAATCAGCATTACTGTTTCTAGCTGTATATTTAGAAAGAATAAATCAATGTAATATTTTTTAAAGAGAAGGGAAGAAGTACACTTTCTTAATTCAGTGTTCATTTTCTAAAACAATGATGGCTCAAAAGAACACTCAAAAATTAAAAGGGTAAATTTAATAAGATACAGACACATAAAACTACATACAAAATATGGGGGAGGGGCTGAGGGGGTGAGTCTGGCTCGATTTTTCTTTGCTTTTGGAAGAAAGGAATTGTTTTAGGTATCACTTACGTGGAGAAAGAGCTTAGAAAAAAAGTATAAATTCAGAGGGCCAAGAAAGAGTCATGTTACCAGGGGATCTGGAGAACTGTTCAACAGTGGTCTCCTATCTCTGTGCTCTGAGAAGACCCAGTAAGCATGAACGAATGCACAAGAGAAGCCTCTCCCACTTGACCTAACGGATGGCCTTTGCTATTATTAAAATAAATTATTTAAGTGCCCTAGGGTCCATGTTATTAAACTAAGCAGCTCAATTCAAAAGATAAGATGTAGCTGCTGTGACATAAAAGCTCAGCTAGTGCTGGGTCTCATACTACTACCTGGGACTCAAGGCCCCTGGTAAAAATTGTCATATTTCAATTTATATCAATCCAGAATTATCCTGATTTAAGAGTGTTTGAATACCACAAGAGATAATACGGACTACACAACAAGTGCCTGTTTCCATAGTATATAGGTACTCAGGACGGGGGAAAAAAGTCAATCCTGAAATGCAACTTCCAGAGGATCTCAGTAACAGGCACTGTAACTTTCCTTCCCTCATACAATTCCAGACCAACAACTTCCTTCACAGAACATTCCTGCAGGCTGGTTACTTTACGACTGAGCAGTTCCTGATGATTCCGAAGAGGCTACATTATCGAAGACAAGTTTTCATTGTGTTGTTTATAAAAACTTGGGCTCTTTAAACTGCTAAAAATTACAGAAATCTAAAAATCTCTCTTGGACTCCATCTCTATTAGAGAAGAATGATGCCGGTAATGGTCAAACAAATGCAATTATAAAGTTTCTGAAGTATTAGCAGAGCATTTTCAGAGACAATCATTCCACAATTTCTCTTGCTATAATTCAAGGAAGGTCAGAAATAGCCTCTCTGGAAGCAGTGCTCCAATTACCCAGCAGGCTTCAGAAAAGAAGCCCTAAGCTGTTCACAAAGGTTTAAGTACGTGAGATGCTCAGATAACCTTGAGCCGCTCCAGAAAAGCTGACTCTGTAGAGAATTTTTTTCTGCTTGTGACAAATGAGAAGATAAAATCCGAAGTCTTTGTTTCAGTAGCTGGCTGCTATGAAGGTTAAGTACGAAGTAACAAAACCAAAGAAACCTATACCATCTGCAACCACTTGTTTTATCTGAATTTAACAGCTTAACATATTATGGCATCTAGGAATGTCACTATTTGAATTAAGCTAGTATTTTTCTTGTAAGAGAACACACTTTTAAACTGGTTAAAAATGTTTGAGAAATGTCCACTAAAACATTAGGACAGCCTAGGGTAGAGCTGGGTTTCTACCTAAGAGGAATAACCAAGTACAAAACAAAAACCCATTGCTTGAGTCAATCCCAATTCATAGCTACCCTATCGGACAGAATAGAACTGCCCAATAGGATTTCCACAGCTGTAAATCTTTACAGGAGCAGACTTCACATCTTACTCCCCATGGAGTAGCTGGTGGGTTCAAACAGCCGACCTTTCGGTTAGCAGTCGAGTGCTTAGCCACTGCACCACCAGAGCTCCTTAACCAAGATCAGTCCCTTTAATATCAAGCAAATACATATACCAGTAAACATTACTAAAAAAGTAGATCATCCAAGCATCTTTCAATTATTCCATCATTTGGCATTCCAAATTACACGCCAATGCATCACAGTTAACAAGATTCTTATTTAGAACATAATTGATACATAAACCCCCATCAAATTTTAAGAAACACATAGAATAATTTTAAAATGCATTTACAGTGGCATGGAAACAAAGTACATAACAGAACACCTTCTTATTTTAAGTCGCCAGAAAAATGTCTGAATATTTGGTCTGTAAAGATGACAATGTTGAATTCAGAAATCGATGACTAAAACTGCATTGGGTTTCTCCTCCTCTTTTCCATTTCTACCTCTCCACAGTAAAACAACAAAGCAGCAAAAGCAAGGAGAAAAAATACATAGGATCCACATCTGATAAATCAAAATAGTGCTTTAAGTAGTAGGTCTTCTAAAAATAAGAGTTTGGGTGACAATCCCTTACCCTCACTCCAGCCTCACTGTCTCAACATGACTTTGTGAATAATCCACCAACTCACCTTATTTCATTTCAAACTTCATAGTAAATCTTGTTTGTGATGCCAACTTGAGTTATTCTCTCAAAATCTAGATTAAAATAATTATGACCTTCAGTACAAGATAAAGACTATAAATTTACTTTATTACAACACAAAGAGTTTAAAGTTATTTTCAAATTTTGAAAAACCACACAACTCTCATAGTAAAGGGGAAAAAATTAACCACTACAACTCGTCATAATTGCGAAATGTTGCTTTAACTCATTCTTGTTGTCATGTGCCATCAAGTCAATTACAACTTATAGAGACCTTCTAAGACAGAGCAGAACTGTCCCAATCTTTATGGAGCTTTCGTAGCCTGTAATCTTTATGGAGGAAGTCCTGGTGGCACAGTGGTTAAGTGCTCGGCTGCTAACCAAAAGGTTGGCGGTTAGAACCCACAAGCAGTTCTTGGGAGACAAATGCGGCAGTCTGCTTCTTTAAGGATTACAGCCTACGAAACACTATGAGGCAGTTCTGCTCTATTCTATAGGGCCACTATGAGTTGGAATTGACTTAACGGCAACAGATTAGGTTTTTGGTTAATTTTTATGGAAGGTGCCCTGGTAGAGCAGTAGTTAGGTGCTCTACTAGTCAAAAGGTTGGCCGTTTGGACCCACCAACCACTCCTCAGAAGAAAAGATCTGGTGATCTGCTCCTGTAAATATTTCAGCCTAGGAAACCGTATGGGGCAGTTTTACTCTGTCCTGTAGGGTTACTGTAAGTCAGAATGGACTCGAAGGTACACGACAACAATCTCTACAGCAGCAGAATGCCAGGTCTTTTCTCCTGAGGAACTGCTGGTGGGTTCAAATGACAGACCCTTCCGTTAGCAGTTGAGCACTTAGCCACTGCACTACCAGGGCTCCTTTTTAACTATAACTCTTTACTTAGCAATCTCTTTACTTGTAGATTAAACTATTTACATGTAGTTCAACACACCTTTAAATTCAGGCAAACCAAGAGGCGCTCCCACTTAAACAACAAATTCTCAAACCTGACTATTCAGTTTCTAGGCTGATTGTTATTCTTGGGCCTCACCCCAGATGGTCTGTTCAGGAAGTATGGGAAGAGAATCAGGAACCTGTATGTGTAAGAAGCCTCCCAACAAGGTGATTTTGGTGTAGTCAGTCCGTTACCTACCTACGGGAACCCAAAACCAGGAGACCAATGTCCCTAGAGTGTATTTGACAATGTCTGAAGACATTATGGGTTGTCACAACTGATGGAAGTGCTACTGGCCAGGAATGCTGCTAAACATCTTACAATGCACAAGACAGTCCCCCACAACAAAGAATTATCTGGCACAAAATGTCAAATCATAGGCATGTATGTATAGGACAAATCATAGTATATACAGGGTTCAGTACTATCCACGATTTCAGGCATCTAAGGGAGGTCTTGGAACTTATCCTTTCCACAGATAAGGGGGACTACTGTAAAATGAAATCCTTGACAATTTCAATGTTTTCTACATTTATCATGATGTTGCTTATTAGTCCAGTTGTGAGGATTTTAGTTTACGTTGAAGCGTAATCCATACTGAAGGCTGTAGTCTTTGATTTTCAACAGTAAGCACTTTAAGTCCTCTTTGCTTTCGGCAAGCAAGGTTGTGTCATCTGTGTATCACAGGTTGTTGATGAGTCTTCCACCAATCCTGATACCCCATTCTTCATATAGTCCAGCTTCTTGGATTATTTACTCAGCATATAGACTGAATAAGTATGGTGAAAGGATATAACCCTGATACACACCTTTTCTGATTTTAAATCACCCGGTATCCCCTTGTTCTGTTGGAAGGACTGCCTCTTGGTCTATGTATAGGTTTCACATAAGCACAATTAAGTGTTCTGGAATTCCCGTTCTTCACAATGTTATACATAATTTGTTATGATCTACACAGTAGAATGCCTTTGCATAGTCAAAAAACACAGGTAAACATCTTTCTGGTATTCTCTGTTTTCAGCCAACATCCATCTGAAATCAGCAACAATATCCTTCATTCCACATTCTCTTCTGAATCCAGCTTGAGTTCCTAACAGTTCCCTGCTAATGTACGCATGCACGTACATGCCCAATATTAATAATTTGTAATGCATGTATCTGTTTCTAAAAATAATAAAATAAACCAGACTCTATATGCTCACAAGAGCTATGAGGAACTGATTTTTAAAGTTTGCTGAGGTTAAACATTATTTCAAATGATTTTAATTCCCAAACTCTGTTCCCAGTCATAGTAAATGGAAGCAAAGAAGAAGGAGAGCCAGAACTTACTTTCACTCACAGATATTTCCAATTCCTAGAAAGGACAAGAGAGTTTCTCTCCCCAGGCTGTCACCCTGGATAGTAGGATTCTCTTTTCAACGCAGTGTGAACAGAAAACATATTTGATTTGGCCAAATATAAAGGCACGTCAAAACTTATTTTGTTGTTGCTGTTGTTAGGTGCCATCAAGTCGGTTTCAACTCATAGCGACCCTACATACACTAGAACAAAACACTGCCTGGCCCTGCACCATCCTCACAATCGTTGCTATGTTTGAGCCCACTGTTGCAACCACTGTGTCAATTCATCTTGTTGAGGGTCTTCCTCTTTTGCTGACCCTCTACTTTATCAAGCATGATATCCTTCTCCAGGGACTGGTCCCTCTTGATAGTATGTCCAAAGTAAGTGAGACCAAGTCTCCCCATCCTCCCTTCAAAAGGAGACCTAACAAGTGCCTCTCTATGGTCACTATGGTCTTATACAATGCAGCAGGACAGAGCTCCTTTCCTACCCTCCCATAACCAAATGGTGTAAACATCCGAAGAGAACGGTGAGGGTAAGAAATCTATAAAAAAATATTTGAGAGTCCAAAGGTCCAGCTAATAAAACTTGCAATTTATAAACGACTGACTTACAGATCCCTCAGAATAGGTAGCGAAACCTGTAACACTCAAAAGAAATACTTTGTTTTGTTAATTTTAACTAATGTGCTACTATTCAGAAATTACATAAATAAGACATTCCTGGCAGCTGATTTGCACTAGTAATCACTTAGGTACATGAGTAAACATGCAAA
Organism: Loxodonta africana; assembly: GCF_030014295.1. NCBI lineage: Eukaryota > Metazoa > Chordata > Mammalia > Proboscidea > Elephantidae > Loxodonta > Loxodonta africana. The sequence continues at coordinate 83,755,465 of NC_087351.1, read as the reverse complement.
TTTCAAACTCAACTGAAAGGATATGATCTATGAATATACTTAGGAAGACTCCATCAGAATGACTCCCTTCCAACTGGACAACATTTCTAGTATGTAGCATATGGGTTTACGTTCTAATTATAAACTGATTTCTTCCTCTGAATCTCCAGTCCTTCGCGGGAACTGCTCAAATCAAACTCAACCAACCGCAAGAAACCCAGGCAACAGGTGGGCTCATAAAGAGAGGGGCAGAGGCTGATGCTCAAAGCCCAAGGCACCAGGAGGTTTGACCATCAGGTAGACTCATTGGCAGAGGCAAGACTCCAACCTGGAGCTCCTAGTCAGGGCCTTGGTGGCCTGTGGACTAGCAAAGTCATGAGAAGCTTTAGTGATTGATATGCTTATGCAAAGTTGGGATGAAGTTGGATGGAGTTAGCATTCATTCTAGATACAAGGAGCTTGTGATCAATTTAGAGCCCGGTACATCCCCAATACAGGCAGACTACTGAGGAAAATGGTTTCAGCCAAGACAGAAAAATAATGACCTAGTTAAAGACAACATCATAATATCTCTCAGTGGCTAAAGAGACGAATCAATGCCACAGAGAAAAGAAAGACCAAAAATTACTGCGAGGGTTAAGAAACATTTGTGCACAATATAAAATTTAACCCTACCCCCATTTTTCTAGATTTAAATAGGTCTTTAAATAAAAACTCCACAATAAAATCTCAAAACATAAACATTTCATTTTTTTCCCCTCAGCAGTAAAATATATTCTGTTCCAAAAAAAGAAAGGTTGCTCAATTTCCTGTCAAAAGCAATCCAGAGAAGGCCACCTACACTGTAAAAGCAGCAAGAAAAAACATAATAAAATGCTGAAGAAAAGCTCATACACGTGGGTGTATGCTAAGCCCAATGTACCTACCATCCTGCGTATTTAAAAGCTTTTTTCCTGGATTATTCTGAGAACTATGAATATTAGTGTATCTGATAAAAGAGAAGTGTGTCCTCCAATCAACCTAAGGAAAACAAGCCCTATGATGGATTTTTGGGCACCAATGAAAAAAAAGGTATGGGCACCAATTCAATGCATTTAACCCACGGTTTCTGTAGCAAGAGACTAGGGCAGAGTCTATCAAACAGACAACTTACATGTAATGTTCTCAAGCAAAGGAGGCTGCTCTGACAACTAACCTCCTCCCCATTGCCACCCTTTACTTCTGTCCTGGCTCCTTCCATACAAATCTCTGGAGTAGGACCAGCTTGACTCTAGTATGTTTAACCATAGGCTATCCACAGACAGAAGTCCCTAGGTGGTTCAAACAGTTAATGAATTTGGCAGCTAACCAAAAGATCTGAAGTTCAAGTCCATACAGAGGCACCTCGGAAGAAAGGCCTGGTGATCTACTTCCAAAAAAATCAGCCATTGAAAACCCTATGGAACACACTTCTACTCCGACACACATGGGGTTGCCGTGAGTCAGAGTCAATCTGACAGTAACTAGCAGTGGTGGAAACACAAGTTCCCTGACCTACGGCATTTGTGTCTCATCAAACCAACAGGAGGTCGTTAGTGGTGTCTCAAGTTTACATTTGAGTAATTTGAGGCCTAAGGAGTTAGGCATGTTGCCCATCGTCACAGAACTTATAACCAAGAGCTCAGCTGCAAAGCCCATCCTTTTCCTGCTGTCTTCTCCCAGTCTTCCACACAAAGAAGAAGAAAGATGGGCAGGAGAAAGGGGAGTTATGATTCTGAACGAAGCAGTAGCTTCTGGGGATAAGAGTCCCACTGTGCTTCAGAACCATTTCCAGAATGGTTTCAAAGTTAAAAAAAAAACCTTACTAAAGGTGGAAAAGGGCCAGGGTGTACAAAGCTGGGCTGTGCCTGACACTTCAACACCAGCAGCAATGGTGCACAATCCTTCAGGTAAATTTTCTACCCCATTCCATCGGCTACAAACTCTAGGTCATTTTAGTCACCAAGCAAAATTTCCTCTAACTGCCCTGGTAAAATCGTATTACTAGTTGTATTAGTTTCCTAAGGCTACCATAACAAATTATCACAAATATACTGGCTTCAAACAATGGAAATTTATTCTCTCACGGTTCTAAAAGGCAGAAATCCGAAATCAATGGATCAGCAGGGTCATGCTCCTTCCAATAGCTCTAGAAGAGAATCCTTAGAAATGTATTCTGTCACAATTCTAAAGGCCAGAAATTCAAAATCGAAAGAAAAATCCCAAAATCAAAAGCCAGTTTCCTTCCAAAGGCTCAAGAGGAGAGTTCTTGCCTCTTCCAGCTTCTGGTTGCTCCAAGCACTCCTTGGCTTGCAGCAACACTAATTCTAATTTCTGCCTACATCTTCACACTGACGTGTCCTCTGTACGTCTGTGCCTTCTACTCTTCCCTCCCTTAAAAGGAACACTTGTCATTGAATTTAGAGCCCACCTGAACAATCTAGGTTGACCTCATCTTGAGATCCTTAACTATATCTTCAAAGACCCTTTATCTAAATAAGGACACATCCACAGGTTCCAGGAATTAGGAAGGGAACATATCTTTCCGGAGGCCATCAATCAACACTCTAGCTGTTTTTTGGTTTACTTGGTTTTATTGGTGGTGGGGCGGGGGGGGGGGGGGGGGCGGGGGCAGGGGCAGGGGAGCAAGAAGACCAGTCACTCATTCATGTAATTCCAAAAATTAAGAGTAACTATAAATCACTTTGCCCACAGCATGAATCATGAAACTAGTTAACACTGATGTGATAAAATTCTGAGCCTTTTAAAGAATTCACATAATGGGATATAAAGTCAGAACAATAATGCTTCTCCGTAGCAAAGATCAGACATCTCGAGAAACTTAAATATCACTCTACTACCTGGGAGCGTTTTCAAATTGTTTGCTAAAAACTAAGAAGATGGGTCTCTATAAAAGAAAACAAAAGTAAAAATATATTTGTCCTCTCAAAAATTCAGAAATAACTGTTTTCTAACTGCATTTCTGGTAGAAACGTTGCCAGAGTCTATTATAAAGTCATTAACAGCAACTCACACCACTTGGAAAAGTCTCATGATCAGCAATGATTATTTCATGATCTTGGTTCATCCTTTCTATCTCTAAAATGGAATTAAAATTTTTATTGCTGATATCTAGGGGGTGGAGCACAAATTGATTCAATAACCATAATTAAATAATAGATTTGCATAAATAATTTTAAGCCTAGCAGTACCTCCTCTTCCCCCCCACAAAAATTCATTAAAATTGTTGAATTCGTGCATGTTTCATTGTATATATCTCACCATAATAAAAATTTACTTTAAAAATCAGTTAAACTCTCTCTTCCCTCTCCTATCAACCCTTTCTTTCCAAAGAAGAAAAATCTAGACCTAAATTGAAGAAAAGGCTACAGCACAAAAAGAAATAAACAAAAGGATAAATGGAAGATTGTGCAAAAATAACTGAAAATTAGTGCAAATTTCATGCATAAGGTTAAGAAATGTGAAATCACCCTCTTAAAACAACAAGCACACGAGAAGCACAAAGACAACTAAATCTTATTAAATAAAAAGGAAACACACTTAACAGACAACAGTGCAAGGACAGGGCTGTTTTTAAAAGCTTTTTAGTATTCTTTTTACGAAAACCAATCAGGTACTGATGAAATCGACATCTGGTATTAGAAAGACAAGAAGTTATCCTGAAGGATTTCTGAATGATGACGAACTGAAATCATTAATCCCTAGGCACTTGTTTGTTACATCCTACTATAGTAAGCTTAACTGATCGGAGGAGGAGCAGTAATTATTGAGAATTAAGAAAGAACAGCCCAGCTTTAAAGGAAATTTAAAACCTTTAAAAAAAAATTATTAGTTTAACTTCAAAAAAGAAAAAACCCTAAAACACATTAAAGAGTTTCTTTGCAAACTGTCAAATAATGAATTCTCAGTAAAAATCAATATGGTTTGTTGAAAAATAAATCCACTCAAGCTAATCTAATTTACTGTATTGAAGCAACCCACTTATCAAGGGACTGCAAGACTTGTATTTCTGAACTTCAATAAATCTGACAATTCATGAAGACACAAGAATAACTGCTCTTCCCAGAAAAGCACATGGCAGTGGTCCTTTAAGCCCAAGTTGCAAAAATTCCTTCATAACTCTTCCTTTTTCTGCATTCTAAGCATAAAATTTAAGTGGCTGGAAAAAGGCTGAAATGGTAATGACAAGAGAAATAAGTCCTGCACATATAATAATTATATTCCTCTCAACACATTTATTTAAATCTTTTACAGGTTTAATATCTTCATCTTGAGGCCTCTCAATCTCACAAAATGTCATATCTACCCAGTTGCTACAGCCAAAAACCTAGGATTGATTCTCCATTCCTTTCTTTCACACTCCACATCCATTCCATTGCGACCTGTAAACTCTATGTCACGAAGACCATCTTGAATCCTTTATTTCTCTCCATCTCCAAGGTCGTAGAGATTTAAGTCTCTATCATCTCAACTAGACAACTCTCCCAGATTCCTCATTCTTTGCTTCCGTTCTTTCCACCCCATGACCGTTTCCCACAAAGCTGTTGAACAGATTTCTTAAAAGGTTAAACTATATCTTATCATCCCCCTGCTGAAAATCCTCCAACGCTTCACATGCCCTTAACCTGTTGCCCTCTAGTTGATTCCGGCTGATAGTGACCCTATGGGACAGAGCAGAACTGCCCCATAGGGTTTCCAAGGAGTGGCTGGTGGATTCAAACTGCTGATGTTTTGATTAGCACCTCTAGCTCTTAACCACTACTCCACCAGGGTTTCCCACATGTCCTTAGATGTCTAGAAATGTCAAGTATCTCAGATTTTACCCTATTTGCAAGCTAAGAAAAGAGCCTGCCAAAGTTTTACAAATGCTAGCAGAAGGCATGAGACTCCTGGGTTAGAAACAAAAGACTTAATTATTCATAGCAACAGCAGTAGCCAGAGTATCGGTATTTTCTTATGCCAGTTTCCTGATTCCTAATTCCTACCAGGTGACACAAAGATGACATCTGCACACCAGTGGGTTGCTAGGAGAGAGTAACCCTGGGCTCAGGAAACCCAAATCTTTTACAATGGACAGTAAGCCTGCCTGACCTTTGCCCAGGAGGGAAACACTATCTTCCAAGGCTGTTCACTCTACATATTATTCTTTAAAAGATAATCCAGAAAAAAGGTACTCAGGGCAGAAATGTGAGAGATCCATGGAGAATGGTCTACCAGCATTATAATAAAAAGTGAAGTATCTTACCATAACCTACAAGGCCCTACATGACTGGTCCATTTCTCTTCAATTTTAGATGGAATCCCTGTCTCTCCCAAGCATACTATGCTCTAGCTCCACAGGCTACCTCTGATGTCTTCAAATAACCCAAGCTCTTTCCTTCATAAGGGCCTCTGCCTATGCTGGTTTTTCAGTCTGAAATGGTCTTTCCTGACTTTTCACATGGCTTAAGGTTAATTCAGATGTCACTTCCTCAGAAAGACCTTCTCTGGTCTACCTATAACACCCTCTACTTACTTGCCTGTTTATTTCCTTTTTGTCATTTTCCTCACTCATTCATTCATTTAATAAACACTTATTGAGCACCTACTAGGAACCAATCATTACTATAAATACAATAATTACTTTATCTACTTATTTATTTTCTTACATTATAGTAGGAACTTTATTTCATTTATTCCTAGAACCCTAGAGCTTGAAATTGTACTCTCAATAAAATTGTTGAATAAATGAACAATAACTTGAAATATTTCCAAGTCAATATAGAAAGCAGCATGGCACTGCACAGAAAGCACAGGATCAGAAGCTGCTGTTGTTGTGTGCCGCTGAGTCGATTCCAACTCATAGTGACCATACAGGACAGAGCAGAACTACCCCATAGGGTTTCCTAGGCTGAAGCCTTTACAGGGGGCAGATCACCAGGTCTTTTCTCCCACAGAGCCACTGGTGGGTTTGAACCACTGACCTCTCGGTTAGCAGCCATCCACTTAACCACTGCACCACCAGGGCTCCTTGGATTAGGAGTTAAACATCTTAAATTGAAACCTTGGAGTCATCATTTACTGGCATGGAGCAATTCTACCAACTTTTCTGTAGAATAAAAAAAATCACTCTCTTGCCTAACTGGCAACATTATTGAAAGGAACAAATGATGAGATCTAAATGGAAGCCCTTACAATACAGGTAGTCCCCAACTTAAGATGTATTTGAATTACAATGAACCACACTTGTAACCACCCATTTGGTTTGTTTTGTACATATTATCATTAGTAATATGTACTACATACAACACTGCAGTATAAATTTACTGATGTTATCGTCCTCAGATGTAATGTTTCCTATACCTAAAGACAAATACAGATTGGATTTACAAAGATACTAGTAATGAAAGGCAATAATAATAAAAACTACAAAAAAAAAAAAAAAACAGTATTTAACTGCAGTACAGTGAATTACTTAATACGGCCCTGCTAGCTACAGTCTTTGTGACACTCGCACAGTGATTGGGCAAGGCTATGCAAATACGGTGCTTGTGGCCCACCACAGGGATTAGACAGCTTCCTCATACTGCAGATAAGGTGCATGGAACCCTGTGGGGGATGGGACCATGTAATAAGGTACATGGAACCCTAATGAGGACATTGGTCAGTTCTGCCATCCTGCTAGGCATAGAGAAAGCCAATCTCAGAGGGGGAGCAGGGGAGAGCCTAAATACCACCAAGAAGAAAAGACAGGAGCAGAGCCCATCCTTTGGAGCCAAGATCTCTGCATTGGACCCCCCTTGACCCAGGAGACAGAGAAAGAAAGCTGTAACACTGAAGACGGCAAAATGGCAAAAAGCAACAGAAGAGAAATGGCCGCAGCAGAAGCAGCAGAACCAGAAGATGGGCAGGAGAGGGCACAGCAAGCTTCCCAGCCCACAGAGTGAAAGAACTTGAGCAACTTCAGGTATGAGGCTTCATGGTGGATTGGGGTGCCTTCAGGCACATGGAGAGGTAGGCCTGCCAACCCACAGAGCAAAACAGCTGAGCACCTTCAGACCGAGGCTTACTGGCAGAGTGGGGTACCTCCGGACACTTTAATGACAGAGTTAAAAGAGCTTTATAACACTAGTCCCAGCAGGGCAGAGGACAGGCAGGCCTACGAGGGGCCTGCCTATGGTACAGCTGAGTAGAGACTGTCCAGATCAAAGAACTGTATCCTGAGAGTTCCTGAACCAGAACTGTAACCTGTTATTTCCCTATAAACCCCGTACCTGTTAGTATGACCTTTAAGTTCTGTGTGGCCATTGCAACGAATTATCAAACCCAGCAGAGAAGTAGAGAGTGCCATGGGAGGGCTGGTGTCAGAATTGCTAAAAAGGTTGGAGAGAGGAGGTATATCTGACCTTCACCTCACTGGAATCAGCCTTGGGCTGTTCATCTTGATTCTCCTTCCCCCTTGTGTAATTAGAGGAGATCAGACACCCTTGCCATGCCATTTTTACATCGACTTATGTCAGACCTGACACAACAGGGTAGTTGTCAGAATGGAACCCTGTCATAAGCTAGAGACCAGCTGTACCTGTAACACATTCATAGTAAACTGTCATGAGATTCACTCATTCAGCGAAAATATACTAAGCCCCTACTATGAAGCTAGCCCTATCACAGAAAATCAAAATAAAAATTTAAAAGTTAAAATTAGAAAATGTTTGTTCCTTAATAAACTGAGGAAGAATATTTTCCCCTTTAAATGTTCTTCAGATATGCTGTGAAAACTTAAAGATAAAGCCTTTTATCACCTCCTAATCCCAGAATATTAAAAGAATGCTTTTTTAAGAGAGTCACTGAAAGGCAAATTTAGAAAACTTTAAGACCACAGCTACAAAAAAGGAATTTTTTACTTTCCAGCAAAAATTAAGAATTTCTTAGTTTTGTCTCCTTTGACTGACTTCAAGAGAAACAAAAATGTGCAACGCGGGGGGTGTGTGTGTGTGCGCGTGTGTGTGATGAAGACAAGGTAAGATTCATCTTAGATTAAAAAGGGCAGCTTCAGAGCGGCAAACAGGAGGAAATACCAAATGTGTTAAAAGGACTGGTGGCTAGACCACAAACAAGAACAGTCAACTCAGAAAAGCCAATTGGCTTGAATTCACCAACAAACTCATCTTATACAACTTTACAATAAAATGACACAGAATTGAATTAAAAAGGGTAGCTTCTTTGATATGAAATGATAGTGAAGTATAAACTAATCGAACTGACATTCTGTGCAACATTCATTAAAAAAGAAAATAAATGGAATGTGAGAACGGTATGATTAAGATTACTTTCATATAACATTTTTAAAAGCCAATATACATAAATAGCAAAAAACAGGTAATATCATGCTGGCAAAAAGGAGGAACAATATGGATTGGTGCGTCTAAAAATTAATATCAAGAAAAAAATAGGGAATGGAGGGAGAGAAATACATGGGAAGACCTTCCGAATCTAGTGAGAAAGATAACCAGTTCGAGGGATGGATGTAGATGATCTATAATGTACATATAAGGGATATTAATAGAGGCTCATATTTCAATATATATATAGCTATATTCAGTTTTATATTCAGTAGATTTTTATTACACATATGAAGGTCTCTCAAAAAATGACTCCTTACATGTTATTTTAAAAAACAGTTACTGTTACACATTAAATTGTGTCCCCCAAAAATGAGTGTCAACTTGGCTAGGCCACAATTCCCAGTAATGTGTGGTTATCCACCATTTTGTGATCTGATGTGATTATCCAGTGTGTTGTAAATCCTGGAGCCCTGGTGGCACAGTGGTTAAGTGTTTGGCTGCTAACCAAAAGGTCGGCAGTTCAAATTCACCAACCACTCCTTGGAAATCCAATGGGGCAGTTCTATTCTGCTCTATAAGCTCACTATGAGTCACAGTCAACTCGATGGCGTTTGGTTCGGTTTGGTTTGGTTCGGTTCGGTTTGGTTTGGTTTGGTTTGGGCTGTAAGTCCTAATCTCTATGATATTAATGAGGGAGGATTATAGGCAATTATGTTAATGAGGCAGGACTCAATCTATATGATTAGGTTGTATCTTGAGTCAATCCTTCTTGAGATATAAAAGAGAGAATCAAGCAGAGAGGAGAGGGACCTCATTACCACCAAGCAAGAAGAGCCAGGAGGGGAGCATGTCCTTTGGACTCGGACTGCCAGCACTGAGAAGCTCCTAGACCAGGGAAAGACTGGTGACAAGGACCTTCCCCTAGAACCAACTGAGAGAAAAGGCCTTCCCCTGGAGCTGGCGCCCTAAATTCAAGCCTCCTAAATTGTGAGAGAACAAGCTTCTCTTTGTTAAAGCCATCCACTCGTGGTATTTCTGTTAGAGCACCACCAGATAACTAAGACAGCTACTTATTCCAAAGTGGGGAGTGGGGGAACAACAGTTATCAAACTACTCATACAGTCTTAATTAACCACAAATACCTTTATGTAAGTAAGTATAAGTAAAATCTATGCCATCTAGATGCTTCTACCTCAATATTAATTTAAATACCAAATATCTAAACCTGTCTTTCAACTAAATACTTTCTCTCATAAATAATACTGAGAGTTACTATCTGAGTGTCTGCAACATGCCACGCATGTTATATTCCCTATCTCATATAGTCAATATAACAATTCTAGGATATTGGTATTATTATCTCCATTTTACAAAGGAGAACAAGCAGGAATCAGAGAAATTTTAAATCTCACCTAAGATAAATTAACTAAGAAGTGATTGATTGGAATTTAAACCCAAGACTAGCCTATCCCAACATCCTTGCCACTTTAATACAATTCCATATTGCCCCTCAATAATTAGAAAAAAAAAGTTGCCACAGTCGATTCCGACTCATGGTGACCCATGTGTCAGAAGAGAACTGTGCTTCACAGGGTTTTTCACAGCTGATTTTTTGAAAGCAGATTTCTAGGCCTTTCTTCTGAAGTGCCTCCGGGTGACCTCAAACCTCCAACCATTTGGTTAGCAGCCAAGTGTGTTAACCATCTGTACCTCCTAGAGACTCCCCTCTATATAACAGTTAATATTTACTGTGTTTCTGGCACAATATTAACGAATGAGCTTTACATTATTTCATTTAATTCCTACAATAACTGTACAAGGTAGTTATTAGCCATTTTTTTTTTTTTCCATGAGAAAACAGGTTAAGAGTAGTTAAGCATCTCGCCCAAGATCACACAGCCGACTTAACAATAGGACAGGCAGGGATACAAACCCAAGTCTATTTGATACAAGACCTGTGTTTCTACCACTGTATCATGAACCCTCCACCTTACAGCATTTAGAATAATTATAATATAGGCATTATTTACAAATTACTAGTTTACTATTCACAATATTATACTGTGTTAAAATACATGTTTTATAAACATTCGTTCAGAAAAAAAAACCCTGGAAAAATATATGGAAAAAGAAATTTATCATATTTATGACTGATAGGATTACTGGAATATTTCTTTTTATCTCTGTTTTTCTACTTTTTCCGTAATTAAGATGTGTAACTCACAGAAATATTAAATTTTTTTCTTAGCATTCACTTACGAGCTAAAACCCGCTGCCAAGTAAGCATTCACTTAACATTTTATATTTTTAGCTAAACCTATTTGCCTGAATTAAATATAACTTCCACTAATAACGTTTGGCCAAAGGAGCATACTAAGAGAAAACGTTAAAAAGCACACACACAAAAAAAGCTACATTTTAGTACAAATATTTTCCCTCTGGTTTCTGGAACCTATAAAAACTCAACTGTGATTGTAAAATATGATATAACTTTAATATAAATTCAAGGTTGAACAGAAAGTGAATAACAAAAAAAAAAAACGGATATAATTAAATCAAGCAGAAACTTACAGTACTAAGGAAAAATAAACAGCACTTTGACTTTTATATTATGCGTATCCTCCTTCTGGCCCCCACCCCCTCAAAAAAGAAGATATTCAGAATTCCAAAACTTGGAAAAAATGCTTAGGGGAAAATTACTAAAACCAATTAAGTCAATGCAACTTGACAAAAAACACACTTGGGAACAACAGTGCAAAACCATGAAAAGTATCACTTTTAGTGATTGTCCAGACATTTGAGCAGATTTAACAGTTAATGTGAGCACACTACTTAGTGGTTCTGAAACACCGTGTAAGCTAAACAACTGATCAGACTGTGAATGCCCACATTCAACCAGTTTTACTTTTCAAAATTTATACCCTTCTCTTCTTGTTTGATGACCTGGCGTCATGTTCATTAAACCCCTTTTCAAGCATGCTGCCTTGTGGTACAGGCCGCAGTAAACACACCCTGAAAGTAGATCTCATTTCCCTAAAGGAAACCAGCACTTAAGTGCTCACTGTATAAGGTGACAAGAATATATCTTAAAAAAGAAAACCCCATTGCCGTCAAGTCGATCCCAACTCATAGCGACCCTACAGGACAGAGTAGAACTGCTCCATATGATTTCCAAGGAGCGTCTAGTGGATTTGAACTGATGACCTTTTGGTTGGCAGCCATATCTCTTAACCACGACTCCACCAGGGTTTCCATAATATATCCAGTATTTGTTTTAGAAGCCATAAAATAATATGTATGCCAACAGGAGAACAGCAATATGGCATCAGCAGGAGAGGAAAGGGCAGCTCCAACTTTTTGTAAATGTTTTTATGACTTGAAACGAATATGGCAAAATGTCAAGATTTGATAAAGCTGGGAGGTTTTACATTATCCCTACCCTTTCTAGTCCGCCTGAACTATTTTAAAATTAGAAACAGTAAATATTTAATGCATATAAATCAATACAACACTCATCCCTCCAAGGACAGACTTGTATTGATGAAAACACACATGCGCAATCTCAACAACCCTCCAGCCCAACCTGTCACGTTTTACCACCCAAGGAAGCCAGCGTTGACATGAATACCAAACACTCCCTAATATTTGATTTGCTCTTTTGCAAGGCGTGAATTCAGAAAAACTGCCAAGAAAAATGTCTTAAAGTGAGTACATAGCCCCTAAAAGAGCAAACTACAATATTTTCTTACAAAAGAAGGGTATCTAGCTTAGAAAACTTAAAAAATATTCTAAGTGCATTTGGAAATTAAGACTCTAGAAAGGATCCACAATTAAGTTCATCAAAAAGAGCACGGCAGAATTTAAACTTTTGATATCTTTCATATGTAACTACCCTTATTCAGGGGGCCTCTAAAATCCAATTTTATTTAATGATAAAGTCTCAAAGGTATACATGATGCAAAACATAAAAATCTCATAAACTCAAGTGAAATTAATACACAGAAAGTACTTTACAGAGCATAAACACTGAATCTATCTATTGACCTGAGTACTGGGCAGGGAGCAGGTTCTGAATTTACTTTCAGAGATACTCTAATTATTTATTACTAATAGAAAATGTGGGCAGATGTCCATTTCTCTCCAAAGTCCTTCCATTCAATGTTTTTACAATATTCCTGACTCAGTCAAGAGGGAAAATGTCTCAAAGAGTCATATTCTTTTCAACACACTTTTGCAAAAAACGGTTTCTGATCCCCACCTCCACTTTCTTACACCTTTCTTAAAGGCCTGAAACGAGAATTCTATCTAGGCTACAGTCTCAAGGATCAAAGAGCTACCAAACACCAGCTCTTTGTCTGATAAGTTCAAATCCCAACTCAGTTTTACTAGTGAGGTAAACTCCTGCTCATTACTTGACTAAGCCTTGCGGATGATAAGAATGCCTAGCTTATTGAAATATTACGAGACTCAAATGAGATATGAATGTAAGGATATATGCTTACCCAGTGCCTATTTCACGCTAAAGGGGGCCCTGGCAGTACAACCATTAAAGCGCTCAGCTGCTAACTGAAAGGTTGGTGGTTTGAACTCACCCAGGGACCCTGTGGAAGAAAGACTTGGTGATCTGCTCCAGTAAAGATTACAGCCTAGGAAACCCTGTAGGGCAGTTCTATCTACTCTGTGCTATAGGGTTGTTACGAGTTGGAGTCAACTGGACAGCACATATTGACATTTCACGGTAGATACTGTTCTGAGTACTTCACATGTACTGACTCATTTAAGGCTCACAAATGATGAGGTATTACACATCCCCATTCTACAGAAAAGGAAATCAAGGCCTAACGAGGCTGAGTACTTGGCCAAGTAACTTGCTCAAATAACTTGCCCAAGGTCAGAAAGCTAGTGACTAGCAGAGCCAGGATTCAAACCCAGGCAGACAGGTGTCAGTCCATGTTTTTCAACAGCATGCTATACTATCAAGGCATACAACACTGAAAGCACTCTCAACCATGTGAGCAGTTATTATTGTTATTATGATGATTTATTCAAAGAGTTTGTTTTCTCTGAAGCGTATCACAAACCATCCCCTCCTTGAAACTGTCCCCACTCTCGGCTTCAACAACACTGCCCCATCTGACATTGGCTTCCTCCAATACTCCCTTAACCAGCACGCCACGACGCACCATAAAAAGTAGGGATCCCAAAGTACCATTCCAAGCTTCTCTCCTCTCTCTACACTCACCAATTCACTATCTTGCTTCAACTCTGAAGAGAACACGCACTCTAAGGCGCAGGCCTGTGCTATGACTCAACTCTTGAAAACTGAAAACTTGAAACTGTAGGAAAAACTCAGTAAATATTGGCTACTACTCTAATCATCTCTGCTCAAAGAGGCATGTCAAATAAAGAAATGTGCTGCTGTCTAGAGTTGGACATTGAAAGGCCCTCCCAGAACACACAGCCACTGAATTTATTACGGAGCAAACCCTCAAAAAACAGTTTCATTAGAACAACTCTCAAGATCAATCCTGAAGAAGGGCAAGAGGCCCTGAATAGCTAATACAATGTTCAAAGAGGACAACAAAGTAGGAGGGCTCATACTTCCTGATTTTAAAACACACTACACAGCTAGAGTAATCAAAACAGCCTGGTACTAGTATAACAATAGACACATAGACCAATTAAATAGAATTGAGAGTCCAGAAATAAACCCACACATCTATGGTCAACTGATTTGGGACAAGGGTGCTAAATCCATTCAATGGAGAAAGCAGAGTCTCTTAATAAATGGTGCTGGGAAAATTGGATTTCCACATGCAGAAAAATGAAACAGGATCCATGCCTCACATCATACACAAGAACAAATTCAAAATGGGTTAAGGACCTAAATGTGCAAACTAAAACCATAAAATTCTTAGAAGAACAAGCAGGGCAATATTGTCAGGCCTAGCTTTCAACAATGGATTATCTAATACCAAAAACACAAATAGCAAATGACTAAATAAATAAATGAGACCTCATAAAAATTTTAAACTTGTATGCTTCAAAAGGCTCTATCGAAAAAGTGAAAAGACAAAATACTGGCTGAAAGAACATCTTCAGAAACCATATATCTGACAAGAATCTAATAACCAAAATATAAATAAAATTTCCACAGCTTAACAATGAAAAGACAACCCAATCATAAAATGGGCAAAGGACTTGAACAGACATTTCACCTAAGGGGACATCTGAATGGCCACCAAACACATGAAAAGATGCTCAACATTATCACCCAACACAGAGATCAAAATCAAAGCACAATGAGATACCATTTCACTCCCACTAGGATGGTTAAGATTTGGAAAAAAAAAAAAAAAACAGACAATAAGAAATGTCAGCAAGGATGTGGGGACACTGGAACACTTATCTACTGCTGGTGGGAATGCTAAACAGTACAGCGGTTGTGGAAACAGTGTGGCAGCTCCTCAAAATACTAAAAATAGAACTACTATCTGACCCAGCAATTCCACTCCTGGATATATACCCAAAAGACTTGAAAGCAGAGACTCAAAAAGAGACTTGTACACCAATGTTTCCTGCAGCACTACTCACAACAGCCAAAAGGTAGAAACAACCTAAATGTCCATCAACACAGGAATGAATAAACAAAATGTGGTACATACATACAATGGAATGCTACTTAGCCAGCAGGAGAACTGAAGTCTTGATACATTTTACAGCATGGATAGAGCTTGAAGACATTATGCTGAGCCAATAAAGCCAATCACAAAAGGACAAATACTGTATGACCTCACTTAAATAAAAGACAAGAAAAAACAAATGTGTACAGAACAATGTTTATTAGTGGTTGCCAGGGGCAGGAGGGAGGGGGAAAAGAGGGGTTAACAGTGATGGAAACACTGCATTGATTTAAGGGTAGGGTTGCACAACTGATCATTTTAATTGCTATCGTAAGTTGTACACCTATAAAAAGTTGAACTGGCAAAAGTTGTGTGATAGATGTATTTATAACTGACACACACACACAAAAAGAGTAGCTGCTGAGGCTGCTTATGTACAACCAAACATCTCATGGGGTTTGGTTCCTTGGTTTGGAGGTTTATGGTCATGGTTTCATGGAACATTCCAGTTAACTGGCTAATAACGTCTTTAGTGATTCTGTTCTACTTCCTAGTTCGTTGCATAGTATCTGGGGTCTTAAAACTCGCAAGTGGCCATCTAAAGCACCACAATTGGTTTCTATTCACTGGAGCAACAAAGGAAGAAGGAGAGTCAGGAACAGGAGGAGGTGTGGAATGTGTGCCCAAGTTGCCTCCATGAACAACTCCCTCCTCTGCCATGAGACCGGAAGAACTGGATGTGCATAGCTACCATTACTCAATATTTTGATCAAAGACTCCACTGAATGGGGAAAATGCAGAACAAAATTTCAAATTCTCATGGACTCTATAGACTTTCTGGAGCCACAGAGAATGGATGAACCCCTGAAACTATTGCCCTGAGATATCCCCTGAAGTCATCTTAAAGCCAAACAATAGCTTAACTAGTAAAAAAAAAAAAAAAGGTCTGCCTTGACCATTACGTTCTTGTAAGAAGTACTGATATGGGATCAAACTGACAACAGCAACTCAGAAAATTAGATAGGAACCTTAGGGGGCACTGAGTTCACGTTCGTAAGGGAGAACAACTCAGAAGAGGAGGATGAGAATGGCTGCACAACTTGAAGAATGTAATCAATGTCACTAAACAGTACGTGTAGGAATTGTTGAAATGATGTATGTTTTGCTGTGTATATTCGCAACAACAAAGTGAAAATAAATGAGTCCTAAAAATCCCTACTCCCAGCATGTTTTCAATACACCTTGTAGTTTTTTTTTTTATCAAATTCTAAGAATGGGGAAGGAGATGGGCATTCTGATCTCTATCCAGTTCTGCCCAGTAGGATAGGGATGGCCTCCTGACAAATTCCCAAGAAAATCACATGGAAGCAAGTTCAACTTAACATTTCACTTTGATCAATTTGACATTACATGTTAGAACATATATTTCTGGATTTTGTTCCCTGGCAGCGGTTATGTGATTTTTACTTCAAACCATAAATGTTACTGAACAGAATGGAGCATGCTTTGTGGGTAAGAGAGGCACTGAGGAATAGCAGGAACCAGGAAAGGATACCATTGACTGGAGACACAAGCTTACCAAAAGCTACAAGAAGTTCCCACTCAGCTCACTTAGCTCTGATCCAGAGCTCTAACTAGAAACCACCCTTCTCTACTCAAGAACCTCACCAAAACACTCAAACTTCTCAAAAATGCATACCCCAACCACGGCCGTGTTCTGACTTATAAGACTGAGACTGGTCTAACAAAAGCAGATACTATCTTCACCTTTTATTCAGCAACTTCTCGGTTAATTTGGTAACTTATTTGGTTCAGAAGTACAGTTTTTAGGGACTTTCTTTACTCTTAATTTTTTTTTTAAATAAATGAATGTGAACACGTGTCTTACTTTAAATGTTTTACTTAAAATATAGGTGGCCTCCATATTGAACTGTGTCTCTATTAAAGAAAAACCATGTCAGGCTTATAGTTTAATCAAAATACGGCACGGTAACGTTTTTAGGAGAAAAGCAATTTTTACTTTTTTGAGGTTCCTCTTCTGACAAAATTCCTTTTGGTTCAAAATCATGATATGGAATGTCACCTTTGCAGAGATAGGAATTCAGCCTATTGGGAAGGAAAAGCATGGAGAGCCCTATGGGAAGAAATATATACTGTGTACAATGGCAAAGTTAGCCCTTCCCTTTAAGAAAAATAAAAAATCACTGGCCCAGTAGCACAAATTCAAAGAATCTAGTTAGGTACTCAGTAAAGAAGTTACTATTGATTTGAGGGGACTAATAACCTGATGAAGGTTACTGCTAAAACACAATAAATATACTCACTGTTTCACTATGGTTTCCAAATACTGCTTCTTTGCTTTTCTCAAGATGCTGGAGAGGCTAGCTAGATTATAAATTTCCTCAAATCTAAGATAATGTTTGAGATTTCACATGGAGCAGGGGGGAAGTGATGACCATAGGAACTAAACAAGAGCTTTTATTCCCCCCGGGCACATACGAAATTCTTTGGTCTGTGATCACAATATCAAGAGATTATTTTCCAAAATAAAAGTTTTAACATATGGTCAGAAGTAAGGTTCCTTTTTTACTTAAAAGCTACCCCTAGATGTATCTGTGTCCTACTGCTGTTTTCCAATTGCCTGGCATTACCATGTAATTATAAATATTGTCCATCACATCTTCAAAGCATTCCTTCTTATCTCCCGGCTTGCAGCCACCCAACTCTGATGGGTCTATCACCCATTTTTTCATTACAATCATGTGGAGACACAATATACCACTGATGCCCTCCAAAGAACTCCTTTGGGATCATCAGGTCCTGCCTTCAAAGCCTTGAGGGCACATTAGAAGAATGTAATATAACCACAGCAGAAAAACAGTAGACATTTAACAGAGAAAGGAGTGGGAATCATACAGTAGACAAAGGCCTGCTGAATGCAATCTTAACTTTTCCCATACAATGGGGCTACTTTCTTTAATTCCACCTCCTTCAGCCAGTATTTACTTTTTCCTACTTAGTTAATAAACCCCTTACTACTTTTCCATCATTCTCATTTTTCGGATCTTTACAGAAAATTATAAAATCATACCTGTAATTTATAGGCATCTTTTTAGACCCAGGAAAATACATACCTTATTTTCATGATCAATAAATCTCAGAGTCCCTTTCCCTGCATAACAACATAGCTTTATCTCTTAATTCCATAATTACATTACCAACACTAGCACCCAGTTAACCTGATTCTTACCCCACACTCTTCATTTATTAAATAATACTGGCTTTTTATATAAGGAAACCCTGGTGGCATAGTGGTTAACAGCTACGTCTGCTAACCAAAAGGTCGGCAGTTCAAATCTATCAGGCGCTCCTTGGAAACACTATGGGGCAGTTCTACCCTGTCTTACAGAGTTGCTATGAGTCAAATTCGACTCAACAGCAATGGGTTTGGTTTGGTTTCTTTATACAAATCAGTGAGAGATAACCACTTTCTTCCAAAAGTGATAGCTGGCTTTAGAAAAACTAGAAAAATATACTAAAGGTAAGAAAATAATAATATTACTACTAATTAAGATATAAACAAGGATTCTAAAGGGTTGCAGACATCTAGTCAGATAAAAAAATATATATATTGTAACGGTATCAAGAAAGTCACAAGTCACCTCAAAGTTTTTTGTGTCTATTCCTTGAATTCACTTCTAAGATGAAAATAAGTAGGTTCACCTCTTGGAATCTAGTCCTAGATAGTCCTAGTTCCCCAAAGAGAAGCACAGGTTCCCAAGACACCGTACAAAGTGTGCCATTTACTCTTCACAACAGAAAGGTCTCTTTTGGTGTTAGCGTGACATGAAGCTGTATTAATCGCAATCTGGTGGCCTGAATAAGTAAACAGACATTTTAAAAGTTAATTCTTAACTTTCTTTTTTGCAAAAGAACCATAATCCACATTTGTACGGTGCTCTGGATTACACAGGCAAAAGGCATAAAAGTGGAAATTGCTGTTACATACAGGAAACAGATGGAGTGGATAATGCAACCAGATAATTAACTGTCTCCCTCTTCCCTTCACTAGAATTTAAGAAACACTGAGTTAATGAAAAACAAAAATTAAAAAAGTGGAAGTTCACAGCTGAAGCAGGATTTGTATACGTACCAAGAAACGTGCCATGAGCATCGTGGAGTGGTTAGACCTAAAGATCAGAATAAATATTCTCAAAAACAAGTCCTGGATTGCCCAAAACGGCAACTTAGTCACACACCATGCCATCCCCTACCAAGAAACCAAGTGAAACAGATACAGATGACCATTTGGGAACCCGGAAGAGCAAACAGAAGGATGAAGAATTAGTCGAGCCCTGAACAGAAGGAGAAGTGAACGAAAACGGAGGACAAGGTGGCCCAGCACAGTGTGGCCATCTTGAGAGAAAACGAGCTGCATCCCCAGGGAAGGAGCACAGGAAGGTAACTTCAGAGAATTCCCAGTGGGAGACAGAGATACTGTGTAGACAAGCCTGGAGCAAAGCAAGGTAAGCAGGACATGAACTAGATCCAAGGAAGGAAAGTACAGGAAGGCAGGTGAGAGCTGCTCTACGGAACCAGGTGACCATACAGCAGGGAGGGAGCCAAAAAACAGGCAGAGAACTACTCATCGGCATTGATATCTGATCATTTGGGTGGGAGGTACTTATGGAGTGGAAGATCCTTAAAGTGGTGGCTGACTCTAGACAACCTGCCCCCCTGCATTTGGTCAGGGATGGGTCCTGATCACCAGCTGTACTCTGTGGGGAGTGCCCTGGTACCCATGTCAGAGACTGGGGGAAGACATTCTCCTTGCTTCCCTCCCCCATGACCAGCGGTGTGCTCCTCTTGCTTCTCTGCCTGGCAATCTGCAGCTGCATTCCTATGCTGTCAGACCTGCAACCAGAGTCTTGCACCTGCCTCGCCCATCCCTGTGCCACTCTGGTCACACAGCAATCCACGGCGAGAATTCCCACACCATCTGATCTGCAACTGGAGGCTTGTGCCTGCTCCACTCACCCCCGTGCCACCCCGCTGGCCCAGCTTTTGATGGTGTGCACTCCCACTGCCAAACAAGCAACTAGAGGCACAAGACCCCTTCCCCTGCCCCCGCCGCCTCTACCACCCAGCAACCAATGACACAAGCTCCCATACCACCTGCTCAGTAACCAGTGACCGGTGCACTCTCACCCAGACAACCTGGCAACCAGTGGTGAATACACAAAGCACCCAGTCTAGTGAACAACAGCAAGAACACTCTCTACACCCAAGCCCAGTGACTGGCTGGACAGACACATCACCTCATCAACAATGCCAGTCACATCCTGACAGGCGCCATCGGCACCTCTGCAAAATAATGAGCAGAAGATCCTAGAGTCCTTATCCAACGTCCACCCAGCTGCAACATCACACATGCCACACCCAAACAGTTCCTGAAGGCCATCTGCACTTGTGCTGAAACCCTCTGATACCCCACCACCTACCAAGATGCCAATTCGTGCACAGCAGGCCTACCCCATCCATTTGGGTAGCCTATTCCCTCAGAGCAGAAAAGGAGATGTCCTGCCCTGAGTTCCAAACAATGCACTAACTGCTAGCACCAACCCAGAAGGATCACATGGTCCCACAAGGACTGTGGACCTTGACCATCCAACACTTGTCACCCAATATCTGGGGAAGAACCTACCCTCCCACCTCCACTCAATCCTGTAAGAGAAGACATACGAGCCTAATCACAGAGGACTCACATGTAGATGTAACCCACCATACCCACTAGCGAGAGGAAATCACGGCCAACCAACAGCCACCACCAAAGTCACGCATAAACAAGAACCAAAAAACAACAATTAAAATAATACAAAGGAAGAAAGATTTTCTAAAGAGAAGAAACAAAGCTCCTCATACATCAAAACAGAACGAAACAAAAAAATCAGCAAAAAACATACATATAATTAATAAATACATAAATAACTAAATTAACCTTAAAGCCTTGAAGACAGTGGAAATAACAAATCATATGAAGGAACAGGATAAAATGACTCAAACAAGTTAGCAAAATAAAGGGCTGAAAAACTTCCTGAGGGAGAAATGGTGATAAAGCTATCCTATAAGGAATTCAAAAGACCTATATATAGGATCTTCAAAGAGATCAAGGAAAACACAGACAAAACCCTAGAAGAATTCAGGAAAACAATACAAGAACAAAATAACAAAATTGATGATTAAAAACCATACAAAAACAACTAGAAATTCAGAAAAGTAACAATAAAATATCAGAAACAGATAACCCAAGGAAAGGGCTTAGAAGTAGAATTGAATCAACGGAAGAAAGAATCAGCAAAATAGAGGACAAATCCCTTGATACTAATGTATCTGAGGAACAATCAGAAAAATGAAGAAAGCCTAAGAGTTATGTGGGACACTATCAAGAGGAATAATTAATGCGTAACAGGAAGTCCACAAAAAGAGGAGACAGAATTTTTGAAGATACGTTCGCAAAAAATTTCCTTAATATCATGAATGACGACAAGGTTTCCACCCAAGAAGCTCAACGAATGCCATAGAGGATAGACTCCAAAAGAAAGTCACCAAGACATAATCAACTTTTCCAAAACCAAAGACAAAGAAAGAATTCTAACAGCAGCTCAAGAAAAACAAAATATCACCTATAAAAGGACACCAATAGGGCTGAGCATTGATTTCTCGGCAGAAACCATGCAGGCAAAAAGGCAATGGGATGACATATGTAAAACCCTGAAAGAAAAGAGCTGCCAACCAAGAATCCTATATCCAGTAAAACTGTCTTTCAAATATGATGGTGAAGCTAGGACATTCCCAGATAAACAGAAATTAAGAAAACTTATAAAAAACCAGATCAACCTTACAAGAAATATTAAGGCGATTTCTTCAGACAGAGAACCAACGATAGCAGACAACAACCTGAGATTAAGCAAATGACAGCATCACTTAGATACCAACCCAGATGGAGATTTTTCAAAAGTAAAATAAAGCTGCAAAACTGAAAAGAGGGAACCAGAGATGTCAATCTATAAACACAAACAACTTCAAAACAAAAAGGGGGAATAAATGGTATAGTACAGAACTTCCATATGAAGAAGTCAAGGTGATATCAAGACATAATAGGCTGTTTTAAACTTAGGAAGATAAAGGTAAATTTCGGAGTAACCACACAGAAATTTAATAAATCTACTCACCAAAATAAAGAGGAAAATCAGAAAGACTCAATAAACACAAATTCTACAACAACGAAGAATATGAAAAGAAAACGCATGAACAAAAAAAACACAACAGAAAATTAAGTGAAACAAAGAAACCATTAAGACCAAAAAAAAAAAAAAAGGCATAACAAAATGGCAGCAGTAAATCGCACTGAGTGTAAAGGGTTTAAATGCCAGTAAAGAGACAGGAAGTAACAGAATGGATTAAAAAAAAAAGATCCATCAATATGTTGCCTACAAAAGACACACCATGGACACTAAGACATAAAAAAAAAAAAAAATTTTTTTTTGAAGACATAAGTAGGCTAAAAATTAAAGAATGGAAAAAAATATATCAACAAACAGTAACCAAAAGAAAACAGGAGTGGCAGTAATATCTCTGATAAAATAGACTTTAAGTCAAAATCCATTATGAGAGACAAAGAAGGGCATTATATACTGATTAAACAGTCAATCCACCAAGGAGCACGTAAACATAATAAATATTTACATACCCAATGACAGTGCACCAAAATACATAAAACAACTCTCACAGAATTGAAAAAAGAAACAGTTGTACAGCAATAGCAGGAGACTTTTAACAGACCACTTTCGATGACAGACAGGACAACTAGAAAGAAACTCAACAAAGATACAGAAAACCTAATAACACAATTAACCAACTCAACCTTACTGACATATTCAGAACACGCCACCCAACAGCAGCACAGTACACATTGGTCGCTACTCATACGGAGCAAAAGAGAATGAAGGAAATCAAAGGCTCAAAGAAGAAACTAGTCCACAGACTAAGAGCACACACAAATCACGGCCTCTTCTAACCTTAGACCAGAAGAACTAGATGTACCTGGCTGCCACTACTGACTGACGTGACCAGGGACACAACAGAAGATCCCAGATAAAATGGGGAAAAAATGTAGAACAAAACTCAAATTCCTAAAAAAGGCCAGACCTACTCGATCGAAAGAGACTAGAGGAACTGCAGAGACTATCGCCCTAAGATACCCTTTCAAAATGGAACTGAAGCTATTTTCGCACATTACCTTTCAGCCAAGTAATAGACTGGCTTATAAAATAAACAGTATCATCCATGAGTAATGCGCTCCCTTAAACAACTAACCAAAGGGTCAACATTTACCCAAAAGCAAAGATGAAAAGTCAAGGAGGGGCAGGGAAGCTAGATCCATGGAAACAGAACAAACAGAATGGAAGTTAACAAACAGAAGGCTGACACATTATAAAATCTGTAATTAATGACACGGAACAATCTGTATAAAAATTATTAAAGGGCAACCTAATTTGAATAAACTTTCACCTAAAACACAATAAAATTAAAGGGTGCTTTACTTCACACAGTCACAATGAGAACTGCAATCTCTCTGTACTCTCACTAGCCATGCAAGTTAGATCTTAATTGCAGTGCAGTTATTATTTTGTGAACAGTTACTTATTTTAAACACTCTTTGGACATCTACTGTGTGTAAGACTCTGAGTAAAAATCAGTGGAGTTTCAAAGATCACAATGATATAGACTCTCCTTTCAAAAAGTTTTCAACCTAATTCATGGGAAGAATATGGAAAAACACCAATAATGCAAATCAAAGTGTAAGGAGGTACAACTTCAAAAATAGCAAAAGAAAAAGAGTTCAGAAGACAAACTCAGCGGGATCAATTGAAAACATTGAGTGGGTTTCCAAAGGGCAAAGAAGAGGAAAAGCACAAAGACAGAAAAGGCTGCATTGCACATGTGTTTGTGTAAGCAAAGCATACAAACCAGGCAAACACATTTTAAATACCAAACCATAGAAAGAAACACTTTAAAGGTAGCATAGAAATTTTCCCACGAAAGCCACAGAGATGAACTGGTAAGGGAGACACCAAAGGTCAGCTTTGGCCTTACTATCCACTCTCTGCCTGCTATTTAACTTGGGCTTCATCTTTCAGAAAGCCAGAGAGCCAAATGCCTACTCAACATCATTTCTGGCACCTAAATTTGTGTGGGATGACTGTCATGTGATTAGGAGGGTTACCATTGTATCTCATCATCCTAACATGTCCGTTACCCATGAGCCATGCTGTTCAGAGTTACTGCCGATATGTGAATAATTCACTTCCAAATACAAGCAGCCATTTAGATAAAACTTGGAGGACTTGTGTAATTCTATCAGGCAATGGAAGTACAAATGAGTATTTATTATTGCAAAGAAAATGCCACAATTATTAATGACTAACTTTAAAACTTGATTTTATATACAAAAATGGTTTAGAACTTCCCAACCCATAACCAGTGGTGCTTAAATCAGAAAATAATAACCTTCAACAAATTAATCCAAAGAGCTATAATTAAATTTTAGCTCTTTAATTCCATTTAGCCGTAAGCCTTTCCAAAAAAAAAAAAAACCCTACGTGGGAATTCTTCACACCTTATAAGGATCACTTAAAAGCAGAATATAAACTTTGCCACCTCAGATTGTAGAACTGCCTCATCATGTACTTACATAAGTTGTTCAAACAAAAGGAAATACATTTCTTACATTTAAAAAGCTGCCTGGACAAAAGAAGCTCTGAATACTACACTTGGCAAACAATATCAAGAAAATACAACTAACAGCCAAACTGCAAAGAAAGTAGTTCCTTTGTTCGCAACAACCGAGGCGAGAGGAGAGGAACTGAGGGGTTGGTGTCGGGAGCAACCATTCTACAAAGTCTCTCAGTGACATGTGAAGCAGCTGAGATTACCCTGTAGGTAATGAAGAACTACTGAAAGGTCTGTGATGTGACTGCCACAATCAGGACCATATGTGTATATGCATGCACGTACACACACATACACGTGCAAACGTATATATCATGAGTCGGAATCGACTCGACGGCAGTGGGGGTGTGTGTGTGTGTGTCTGTATATATATATATATATTCCTACCCACCTCAAAAGAAAAGTCTTCAACAGCAATGTGGAAGACAGCCTGGAAGAGGAAGACCAGTTGGCATCAAGTCAATTCCAACTCATGACAACCCCATATGTCCCAGAGTAGAACTAGGCCACAGGGTTTTCAATGGCTGATTTTCTGGGAAGTAGAACACCAAGCCTTTCTTCCGAGGCACCTCTGGGTGGACTTGAACCTCCAACTTTTTGTTAGCAGCTAACCATGTTAACCATCTGCACCACTTAGGGACTTCTGAAAGAGGAATGGCACTGAATGAAGAAATATTAGTGATAAAGTTGTTGCAACCTTCCAGGTAAGAGCTGACTGGGGCTTCAGTTAAGTGGGAATAGAGAAAAGGAGACTTGGAGATGAAATTAACAACTCGGAAAACAATCAGATGTGACAACTGAGAAAAACAGAACCAAAGATGATGAAAATTCCTAGCTTGAGGGACTAGAGGGGATGATGGTATACCATTCTCAAAAATAAAACTTCCATCAACGTTATATTTAACTACTTTTTGAGGTTATTAACATTTATTTTCTACATGGAAATCATCCATTAGCCCATACAGAAATAGGTCCAAGACTCACCTCTAAATGGGCATTCTAAAATTTGTCAATTTAGTTTACCATAAAAATTTATCAGTAATCATTTAAAGTTATCAAAAGATGCAAGATACTCTACAGAAGAAACATTCCAAAAATAGAACTAATTCAAGATTCTCCACAATGAATGGCATTTGCTCACTGAATTATAACAGAATTGAAGTTTTATGCTCTAGTTAATGAGTTTTAGAATTAACTCATTACATCACACTTTAAAATACAGCAAACCTTCTAAAATGACACATGTAACATAACACATGGTAAGTCATTAACAATGCTACTCAAAACAATATAAAACTATACATATATAGTATAATTAGGGTTAACACCCAATACAAGAGCTAAAAAGATAACAGTTTAACAAAAAGTTACCCCATTTCTATCATACCACCTCCTTAATATTAAAAATCAGAATAATTGACGACATAGATCAAATCTCTTTGTGGAAATGCAGGTTTCTAAAGATTAACAGACTGATCTTTGACTGAAACACACACAAACATAAGTCAACAATTCAAAGTACAACCGGAAACAGACAAACAAGGAAATAACATTTGGCCAGGGGCATACAAGTTAGGTAAAAAGGAATGGGGCAAAAGAAATTAATACTTGTTGAGGACCTCCTTTAAGTCTAGCACTAGGCTAAAAAAAAAATCCAAGCGTATCAACTTCCAAAACCCAGACACACTCCCCTATACCACATTCACTGCATAATGAGCCTTTGGATAATTAGGTATAAGCTTCATGAAGGTAGAGGGTGCTTGGTAAACAGCATATGCCCAAATTCTAGAACAGTCCCTGGTACATAAGTTCTCAACGAATATCTGTTAGATGGCAAGATGGACGAATAGGTGTTTTTAATAGCATGTTCTGACTCATGTATACCAAAGGAGACCCTGAAACCATAAGAAAGAAGAAACAAGAAATACTCTCCAAGTCACTACGTTCCCTTCTCCAAGCAGCACAGGATATAAAGGAGGGTGAAAAAAGCATGGGCTCTAGCCCTCGTTGTGACCCTGAGCAAGTTACTGCATGATTGAAATGCTTACACTAATTCTTTAATCTTGAAGTTGTAAGAAGGTTGAACTTAAATTACATATACAGAGTGTCTAACACCGACAGCATACAACAACAGCAAGTACACAGCACGTATTTAAAAACCAGTTGCCATCACGTTGATTGTGATTTGTGATGACCCCATGGGTGTGTGTCAGAGTAGAACTGTGCTCCATACGGTTTACAGCATCTGATTTTTTGGAAGTATATCACCAGGCCTTTCTTCCAAAAAAAAAACCTACTTAATACTTGATAAACACAAATCCCTCCATCCACTGGGCTAAGGGATACAATACTGGTGCTGACACAGTCTTAGTCTTAAGGATTAAAGTCCAAAGGAGGGGGCCTCAAGTGAAAGAATCACCAGAGTAGTCCACAGAAAGACCAGCACCTCAGTCATTTCAACCAAAGACCTGGCTCATCATAGCACATCAGAGGCATTAACACGCACAATAGAGGCCTATATAGGACTCAAAGAGGGGATTGTACTCTATCCAATGAATCTCAAACGAAATAGAGCTAGTACATGCTCTGTGCTTGATAACTTCACTTGCAAAAGTTAAACATATTTTTCTCAGCTACAATTTCAAAGCTACTTTACTGATAATATTTGAAGAATTTTTTATTGATTTTATGAAATTATGAATCATCAAGGATCCTTTTTCCAAAAAATCTCCTAAGAGCCCTCTCCAGGCTCCATCTCTAAGAAATCAGAATAAATGCATACCTGGCTATAATTATATGGGAGTCTTGGTGGCACAGCAGTTAAGAGCTTGGCTGCTAACCAAGAAGTCAGCAGTTCAAATCTACCAGCCACTCCCTGAAACCCTATGAGGCAGTTCTGCTTTGTCCTATAGGGTCACGCTATGAGTCGGAACAGACTTGACAGCAATGGGTTTTTTGGTTTAATTATGCCCTTATGTGCTTCCTGTTTCATAAACTTTGATATTCTCATATCATACAATGCAGCTCAATCACAAAACATGACTAAAAAAAAAAGTTGCCATCAAGTCAATTTCGAAACTATTTCACAAAATATCTACAAAGTAATACTTCCTCACAGGAGGTTTCAGTTAATGAGTTTGTAAGTGAATAATTGGATAAACTAAGGAAGTAAAGCTGGGTAGAAGTGCCTATTTTGATTAGAATCAGCCAGAAACAATGAGAAAAAGGATTAGTGCCCAGTAGAACAACTTCCTGAAGAAATCTAGATGATTTGTTGGCAGGGAACAAAAACAAAACTTGGGCAGCAAGTCCTCAGCTCTGCCTACAGGAGTATCTGATCAGCTTCAACACCTCTACCCGCCCTTGCTAGCCTTTATGTCACATACATACGAAGAAGCTTTCCAAAGGTGATAGCTGCCCTAGTCATCTACTCAGCTGGGAACAAGATTTGCCTACTACACTATCAAATACTCATCTGCTTGGAAATAAAGTTCCCACTGCATATTAACTGATTTTCTAGTAGACATCAATGTTCTGAAAATTCTGTTCAAGTATTTCAGAGGAGCCCTGGTGGCACAGCAGTTAAGCATTTGGCTGCTAACTGAAAGGTTGGCAGTTCAAACCCACTAGCTGCGCCATTGGAGAAAGATGTAGCAGTCTGCTTCTATAAAGATTTATAGCTTAGAAACCCTACGGGGCTCTTCTACTCTGTCCTACAGGATTGTTATGAGTCAGAATGCACTTGAAGGCAATGAGTTTGTTTTGTTCTGTTTTGTTTTAATCGCTCTGGATAAGCTGACCACTGATGTTCCTAAACTACAAAGATTCTCTTAAAGCAAGTACAGCCAGCATGAGTACAGTCTGGTAACATTTTACGAATCGATTTTTGCAAACTATGAGCACTCCACCACGTCAGAACACAATCTGTTCTTTAGTTGCCCAGAGTGTACACCTGATTTAATTTTTAATATTTCTTACCACAGACTTCCTTTCCCTCCCAAATGCTAATATCATCTTTCTGTAAATGCCTATAATTTCTTTTGCATAATAACCTAAAAAAGGATGATCTTTAATTTTCCTGTTAATCTTGTTTTACTCTTTTTTTTTAGTCCTGATTAAGATGCATTTCTTCTTGATACTATGATTATAAAAATTTGATAATTCTCAAGGGGTTTTAAAAGAAAGTAAACCAACACACAAAGTGGTCTTGTGGAAACCAGGAAACCCCTGCCACATAACGACGTTCTTTCCATTGGCATCTTAAATAAAGGGTACGAGATCACCATATTCTTGAACTCCTCAAAGGTTTTAATCCAACCAAACCAATAGTTCAGCTATTTATCTCATATATCTTAAGTTCCAAATCCAAGGCCATAAAGTGTTAATATGGTAAAGCAAGTGCGAATTATATTCATTCATTCAAAAGTTACTGAAAACCCACATTGCACCATTTATTAAGTGTCTTTTAGGCACTGAAGAGTCCAATAAGAAAAATACATAATACCTGTCTTTAAGGATTTTACAGCCTAGAGGAGCAAGCCAAACAAGCAAATAAAACATTTCAGTAGTACTATTTTTTATAGGCTGTGAAACAACTAACTCTAGAAAGCCAGAAAAACTCTACAAATGCTAACTTTTGAGCTAGCCCTGAAAAAGGAATAAGATTTCTCCAGCAATAGAGAGGACTGTTGAAGGGGCACAAACTGAAGGGGCAGCAAAAAACAAAGAGGTTATACTACCCAAGGAATTCTCCCCATCACTGGAACAACTGAGGCTCAGTAACAGGGAACAAGGAGAGCCAATGTCACAGTAATATGGCCTTTGTGCCATGTTACTCAGACTTCATGCTGTGGGTATGGGGAATTCCTGATCAGTCTGCCTACAGGACCTTATTTTCAGGAGATGTTGATTATTGGGGTCATGGCTTTCCCTGAGATCCCTAAAATTCTATAGTTTTCTCTTGCCTAGAAGGTTGACAAAGGAGGGGTTACCAGACTGGGAGAATGGGTGGGCACTCTTCCCCCATGCCAAAATATACATAGGCTGAGAACAATCCTCTGGGTACTCTTAGCACCTGTAGTGGGCTGAATGTTGTGTCTGTTAGCTCCCATCATGTCAACTCCAACTCATGGCAACCTTTTGCATAACAGAACAGAACAATGCCTGGTCCTGTGCCATCCTCCTGACCACTGACTGCCATATCTGAGTCCACTGTTGCAGCTTTGTCATTCTGAGTGTCTTCCAGCCTTGGAGGGTCACCTTCCAGCACTATAACAGGCAATATTCTGTTGTGAGCCATAGGGTTTTCCCTAGCTAATTTCTGGAAGTAGATCACCAGGCCTTTCTTCCTCGTCTGTCTTAAAATCATGCCCCAAAAATTCATGTCCACCTGGAACCTCAAAATTATTTGGAAATAGGGAGTTTGCAGAAGTAATTAAGTAAAGATGAGGTCACAGTGGATTGGTGTGGGCACTAAATCGCATGACTGGTATCCTTGTAAGAACAGAAGAGGACACACAGAGACACAGGAATGACCCATGAGAAGATAAAGGCAGAGACTGGAGTGATGTATCCAAGGAACTCCAATGACAGGCGACAACTACCAGAAATCTAGGAGGGAGTATAAGCCGGCTTCTGCCTTAGAGCCTCCAGAAGGAATCAACCCTGACAATCCCTTGATTTTAGACTTCTGGCCTCCTAAACTCAGAGAGAATAAATTTCTGTTGTTTTAAGCTACCCAGTTTGATCGGACATCAGTTAATCTGTCCTCCCTTTGTCTTCTTTTCCTCAGAATCACTTACTACAGTTCTCTTAACCAAGCAGCATGTGAAATTCCTTCTAAAATCTTCTCCAGCATGGTCCTCTTCTTGGAATGTGCTCTGTCTGGTCAAAGCTGTGCACAAAGACTCCCAATGTGCTCCACCACAGCAGAGTACTGTAGACATATTATGTTCTTTGAGCAGAACACCGTACTTCTTGGTTGCACTGAGCTTTATAGACACACAAGACTGGATCACATTAAATCTGTGATCAAATAAAACACCTTGTTCTTGTTCACTGGAACTGCTCTCATAACCACCATTTATCTCTCCTGCATATCACTTATGACAGTTATAATTTAACACTTATTTGTGCAGTTATCTGAGTAATGCCTTTGTCTCCCCAGCCCACAGACTAAGCATCTTCAATGCAGGTACACAACTGTTCTATTTTTAAATATCCCTGTCATTACCGTTATACTGCAAAGTCTTAGCACAGTGCCTGTTGCGAAGAAGGGGTTCCCCCAGCTATGAAAAGTGAAGCTGAAGTATGTGTAAGAGCTTTCCATTCCTAAATGCTTAGAGCACACACTAGATAATGATATTCCTGTGGTTTTATAAATAACTCCTTGCGAATCATCTCCCAAATATGCAAGATAGATAAGAATCAATTCCTTTGCTTACAGGTTGAGTCGATTAAAATCTAGGCAGTGGATTTCACTATTACAAACTCATCATTACTTTTTTTCAAATTTGTGAAACATTATACTAACAACAATGAGTAAAATATCTTGCAATGTCTACTGACTTTGGACAAGGCTTAAGATTGTATTTTAGGCCAAACTTCTTCTCAAATGCCATTTCCTGCATACTAAAGTTGTTTCTCACAAAACCAAGTATTTGAACACCCTGTATAAAGTCTATGCTGTACACCGATATATGTATTAACATGCCTTGCTCTGCAGAGTAAAATCTGGGTATAAAACCTATTCGTCTTGGCCTCTATTCAAAAGGATGATGAAATGCAATGTTTCTGTAATATCATACCGATACTCTAGAAGTTAACTTTGATTTCTCATTGGCATTTTTAGCCACAACAAATTAAATCATACCTAAAGCATATGATTTTTTATTTAAATATTAAGCACAGTAAAACCAACTATTTTAAAGGCTCAAGAAACAAGAAAGCAGAAAAATCTAATAATTTAAGCACTGGAGGGCTGTTATGCTTGCTACATTACTTTTCTTCTTTGTACAAGATATTTTTATTTTTCCATATGCTAAAAAAGAAATCATCACACATTCCTACTAGAGAACGTTTCTAGAGGTGAAACAATTATACAAAGGAATAGTTCCAAACAGATGTATGTGTACACTTTTATAAACACTCTTTTTACTCATCAAATTTTTATGTGCCTTCTGTAATTCAGAAAATCTTAACACTCAGACCAGCCACACATACAACTTTCTGGGCTATAGTACCCATGACTGATTACTGAATTAAAAGCAAACTTCAAGATCTGACCTTTACTCAACTTTTTTTAAACAGATATGTATTAAAAGTATTTACTCGGTCTATCCGTTAACATCTATCCATACCTAAGAGCCAACTAATGTTCACAGAGAAGTATGAGCCTGCCCACCAGAAAACAAAGGGAGGGTGCACAGTTAGGGTCGGAAGAAAGACCCTCGTCTGAATCCTGGCTAAACTACACAGTCATTAACCTAGGTAGGCCTCAGCTTCGTCACCTATAAAATAAAGAGAGTAAAACTTAACCTGTAAAATCCAAGGTTGTTGGAGGTATGTATCGGTGAGATAATATATTTGAAAATGATTTTGAACTAAAAATCTAAAGCACTTTTCAACTGCTGTTCTAGTTAGGAACTCCTGGGCACCCAAAGAAAAGCATAATGTTCCTCTGTTTACATATCCCTGAAGTTCCGCCATTCCCTCCCTCCCTTCCTTCCTCCCTTCACTCGTTTAACCTATATTTATTTACTGTGCTTCTATCATATACCAGATATACTTTCTAGCACTTGAAGTGGATCCAAGTTGAGAGTGGAAAAGACCAAATTGAGATGTGCTTTAAGTAAAAAAATACATACTACATTTCAAAGACGTAGTATGAACAAAAAAATAAAATATTTCATCAACAATTTTTATACTAATTACATGTTGAAATGAAATTGTGCGTGTACTGCTTTAAATAAAATAAGTTATATTTAATTTCACCTCTTTCTCTTAATATGGCTACTAAAATTTTTTAAATTATGTAAGAGCTCACATTATATTTCTATTGGACAAAGCTGGAGATTTATTAGGGAACAAAACAAAGTCCTTACCCTCACGGAGCTTACATTTAAATGTCTACTGCCATAAAATCTTCAGATAAAACCTAGCAACCACATGTTGAGAAGCACCTGCTGCGAGGAAGGCCTCACCCGTAAGAGCTGGATGCACCTTCCCGTTAACCTTCACTCTACCAGGGCTAAGGCCTGAGGTCCCCAGGATAATCAGGGTCAGCAAAATTGTGAGCTATGGCCTTGTCCATTTTAGGAAAGAATGTCCCTTCCCTGTTCAGACACTTCTGAGGACATGACCACTTTTAATCCCAACTTAGGGACAAAGCTTTTAATTTTGGGCAGTAGTTTCAGGGCATCATTTCTCAGTACTTCAGGTTGTGCCTCGAAAGCATTTTAAAAGGTTTCCAATTGTTGGAAGGTATTTCTTAACCAAGACACCCTCTCTCTGGATTCCAACGTCCTCCTTTATTACAAGAGTCCTACATAGCTTTCATCCCCACAAGTCCGATTAACCCTGCCTCTCCTCTATTCCGTTAATTCCCCACATAACAGTCTGAGTCCTTCTAGATAAAAGAGCAAGAAGCTGAATTAAACAACATGAGTCAATTACAGCAATGCTGAAAGTTCCCACTGGCCTGAAGTGGAGACAGTCAAAGGAAACTCAAGCAGGCCGATAACAAAACACATGCCAGTGAAACGTGAGGTTACTTGTTGTTTTAAGATTTCAAGGAATTTCAGGAGGGTAAAATCTAATTTAGACCAAATGGGCCTATTATTCAATAGCATTTTTAATGCCAAAAAGGTATCCAGAACATTTGAATGGCATATTTCATGCTAGGAACTTACCTTAATTTCAAACACACCATGGCAAATGTTCTGTTCCATTTGCATATTTCCGGCAGAGAAGAAAATCAGGGCTTTCAAGAGAATTCTCAATACTGCAAAATACTCTACTGGGTGTTGCAGGAAAGCCCAGGAGGCTCAGGTGTCAGGGGTGATGGTGTTTCACATCCAACCCCATTTTTGTTCTCTGCTCACGCTGCTCGCTCAGCAGGGTGTGCCCGTCCCCTCTGCCAATTTAAACCTTACGCTTCCTTTAAGGACAAGCCCAAAGCCCAGGTGGTATATCTAACTGACCCCAGGAAGCCCTAATCCAGAATAATCTCACTCCTTCATTCTCACAGGAACCCCAATAAAACAGTATTACAGCACATACCGTTTTATCTCTTCTCTAAGTGTTTCGAATGCCTGTGACTTAGAAGTAAAGATATGAAAATAGTTCAGTGTGACTTCTAAGAATTCATCACCCTACCCTTCATTCAGTTGACGGATCAACAATTATGTGCCAAATACTATGATTCCAAAAGGTACACAGCCCAAATCCTCAAATAACTCACACTTTTAAGGAACACTGTATTAAAGGTACAAAGTGCTGCTGGAGCCCAGGGAAGGGTTCTTCTTTCTGGGGGGTTAGGAAGTCTTCACAGAAAAGGCAGCATATGAGTGGAGAATTGAAGAAAAGTAGAAATTCACCAGGTAGAGTGGGAACAGCATTTCAAAGTCAGTAAGAACATAGTATGTTAAAAGAAATGAGAGGCTGTATTAACACCTTTACATGGAACCATTAAAAAAAATATCTTCCAATATATTAAATTGTTCATCCAGGCATTCGAGGCTTTACATAAATGGACCTGTCATGAACTGAATTGTGCCCCCCCCCCCAAATATGTGTATCAATTTGGCTATGCCATGATTCCCAGTATTGTGTTATTGCCCACTATTCTGTCATCTGATGTGATTTTCCTGTGCGGTGAAAATCCTACCTCTACGATGTTAATGAGGAGGGACAGGGAGCAGTTATGTCAGTGAGGCAGGACTCAATGTACAAGGTTGGATTGTGCCTTGAGCCAATCTCTTTTGAGATATAAAAGAGAGAAGCAAGCAGAGAGACAGGGGAACCTCATACAAGCAACAAAGCAGACCCGGAGCAAAGCCCATCCTTTGGACCAAAGGTCCCTCCGCAGAGAAACTCCTAGGCCAGGGGAAGATTGATGACAAGGACCTTCCTCCAGAGCTGACAGAGAGGGAAAGCATTCCCCTTGAGCTGATGCCCTGAACTTGGACTTCTAGCCTGCTAGACTGTGAGAAAATAAATTTCTCTTTGTTAAAGCCACCCCACTTGTGGCATTAACTAAAACAGGACTCCAATCAACCTTTCCTACACTTCCCACCATTTATTAAAGTGGACTGTCCAAAACCAGTCTGGGGTCAAATCCCATTAACTATATATATATAGCCTCTGACAAGTTTCTTTTTCTGTGCCTCAATTTCTTCATCTGTATAATGGGGATGACAGTAATGCCTACCTTGTAAGGTTATTATAAGGAAATGAGTTATAATATATGAAGCACTTAAAAGGCACAATTCTGACTTGTGGCGACCCCATGTGTGTGGAGCGTAACTGTCCTCCATAGGGTTTTCAATGGCTGTAACCTTTTAGAAGTAGATCACCAGGCCTTTTCTCTGAGGTGCCTCTGAGTGAATTCAAACCACCAACCTTTTGGTTAGTAGCCAAGCACTTAACCATTTACATTATTCTTATTTTATTTTCCATGCTAGACACTGCAAATCTGAAATTCCTATCCACAACACATGGCCATGCCTCAGTCTGAAGGACTCTTCAAATGTACAAAACCCACGTACCAAGACACGGTTTAAATGCCATCTCCTGCACAAAACCTTCACTGAGCCTGCTCTCCTCACTCTTCCCACTGAGTGTCTCTCTCCCTTCTCTCAACTCCCAGAGCGTTCCATTCCACTGGGCCTCCCCTTAAAAGCTACAGGCTCTTTAAAAGCAGCATCTCGATCTTAATGATTTTTGTCTTCCCCAGAGAACTGAAACAGTGCTCTTCACATTATGCGTACTCACCATTTACTGTTGAACAAATTAAAATACTCTCTCCTTTAATTAAATCAAGTACATATTAGAGCTTTTATAATCGCTATTTTTTTTTCTATAGCATCTACCAAGTTATTCTTCTCAATAAAAACTCTTACCCAGAGAGAAATCCTGAGTGCAATTTTACATAGCTCCTTTGTTAGTGAATTCTAAAGAAAAGTTAACGATAGCAGTGCTCTTAAAGTGGCTGGCAATCCCAAAACTGACTCACTTTGGGACTGCTGCTGAGTAAACAAATCTCTCCCCTTCTTTCTTAATGAACAAGTTCTAATGTAAATTTGTTTAGGCTATTGTTGCTTTTCTGTTACATATTTACAAAAGGTGGGACAAAATTCTTATAGCACTGCCATTTTTTATGCTTATTTAGAGTCTAAGACCTATTCTGTCTGGATTTTACTGCTTTCTACCACCCAAGCAATGGCAGGCTGGCCTGTAACTCTCCAGAGCACTTCCCTTCCATAATAGTAGTGTCAATACCAATTCTTATCTTTGGTGTCTCTCTCCCCAGTGAAAATACACTGGGAGACAGTCCTACCTGATTAAAATCCTAAACTTGTAATTAGCAGGGAAATATGTTAACTAGGCTTAGCTTCCTCTTACAATAGAAATGTTTTGACATTCAAGCAACTTAGGGAATTCAAAGACAGTTTTCCTTTACTATTTTTTTTTTTTATACTAGATTTCTCCAACAAAAGAACAAACAAAGGAAAAAAAAAAAACAGGATTCAAATAAAACTGCCCTGTCTTGAAGATAGATATTTGCAATTATCTTTCATCATATCCCAATGGATATCGAAGATTCAAAAGTAAAAAGGAACCGGCATAGAAAGAAAGTGAGGCTGTCATTCTACTCACGGAAAAAACAGTACCAAGAATAAGCAGCCTGACCAGCACACACAAAGTACATCAGAAAACTGTAAAATAGTCACAGGGCACTTGCCAACAAAGTGCCTAAATCAGTCTGTTCAATAATAATACAATCTTATAATAACGATTATTTTGAATATTTCTAGGACAAAAGGAAAAAGATCACAAGTAAAGGCAATGTGCTAGAATAGTTTCTAAAACCAATATCCACATGATTTCTTGGGCGCTAAAGCCATCTGTGCTAAGGTGGTACTAAAAAAAAAAAAAAAGGTGGTACTAGCTAATTATTAATATTTTCTTTTTTTTCCCCAGTTCTCCCAATTAAGGGTGGGAACACTTTTTTTCCTCACTTCAGAAACATGCTTTAAGAGGCTTTCATGAGCAGAATGTAAGTGTTGCTAAGCTGCTAGTATTTAGAGCTTTGGTGTTCAAGAGCCGTGGCTTTCATGTTGGAATATGACACTAACCACGTAAGTATTATGATGATTAAGAGATCAAATGGAGTTGGATTTAAAAGGACTGCGAAACAGCCATATTATCCCTACTAAAAAAAAAAAATCCCTACTACTTGAGATCATTTCCTTGCTTCCCAAGGCCGAGAGCTATGGCCCTCTTTCAAGGCCTACCATCCCTGACACTGCTCTAGATTCTAGATGTGTTCTACCCTCCTTCCCAAAAAACTTGACAGACCTACTACATCCTTTTCCCAATGGCCCTGTTCTCCAAACTGAGTAGGATAACATCTTAAGTTAATCTCTTCCATGTCATTACTAAGGAGCCCTGGTGGTGCAGTGGTTGAAGTGTTCTACTGCTAACTAAAAGACTGGTGGTTTGAAACTACCAGCTGTTATGTGGAAGAAAGATGTGGCAGTCTGCTCTCCTAGATTTATAGCCTTGGAAACTCTATGTGGTTGCTATGAGTCAGAACTGACTCTACGGCAGTGGGTTGGGTTGGGTCTGGGTGTCAATACTGGCACTTAACAGGAGTCTTTGAAAAACATCCCAGAAATACCAGATCGAAGATGGAGCAGTTTGGAGGGCTGTAAATTCTCGAGCACCCTTAGCACTTAGCTAATTGTCTATTCTACCTTCATGTAGGACTGAACCTAGGCTATGAAAAAGTTATAAAATGAGCATTGTTTTGCAGAGCGTAAGACAAGTTTTCACTATAAAGAATACTGAAATGAAAGCTATCTGCAAGAAGCATTCAATTACAAAAGAGCATAAACACAGTTTAATTCCTGATTATCTAAGAATACATTCCTCAACACCACCACCTTACAGAGATGTGCTGCTCTGTAAAATTTTAAATACCTTTCTATTATCTTACCTGATGGTCTTAACAACCCTGTGAAGTATTTTTTGTTTCACCCATTTACAGGTGAAGGAATGGGCAGTGTACTGAATGACTTACCCAGATTAAAACACTAACTCAGTGGCTTTTGCATCCTGGGCCAAGGAAATCTCTATCCTAATATAATAGGTCATTTTCAAAAAGAAGGCACTTGGCAGTTCAAGCTCCCCTCACCCTGTGGCCTCTACCATGAATATTCAAATAATGTAAATACTGAAAGATGGGCTTAACAAAAAATTATATAAAATTCTCACTGGGAAGATGCGAAAAGGGAAGTGAAGGGAGCTAAATCCTCTTATTCTGTAGGAAGAAGTCAAAAGATAGTGTCTAGAACGGAAAACTCAAGCTATAGGAGAAAAATACATGTCATATAGATATATAGAAGTACATTCCAGAAGAAAAGTCTAAAAAAAAACACTTGAAAATGGTTGTCTCTAGAGAGAGGTAGGAAGGATGGGGTATAGGATTTTTTTCTTTTCAAGTTGTATTACTATTTTACTATTTAAACCAAGCACTTTGCTAAAACTTAAAATTAAAAATACTATGGTGGCACAGTGGTTAAGAGCTCACTGCTAAACAAAAGGTCAGCAGTTCAAATCCACCAATCGCTTGTTCAAAGCCCCATGGGGCAGTTTTACTCTGTCCTATAGGGTCACTAGGAGTTGGAATCAACTTGATGGCAATGGGTTTTTTTTGGTAAAGAAATGCTTCAAATAAAAATCTAGTGTTCAGCTTTGGAGCCTCTGTCCAAAAATCTTTTTAACGGAATTTGGTTCCTCTAAGCAAGTTACAACAAAAATCAATCAAAAACTAAAACTCCTACTTGAAAATCAAAGAATGTGTGGTTCAGTAAAACGGTTTAGTACAGGTTCAGACTCTTGAAATACTGAGCCCCATATCCAATTTCCTGATAAATACTGCAACTGGCAATTCAGCAAGTAAAAGTTTTTTCAAAAATATTCACATCAGCCTAAAAAAAAAAATGCCCAAAAGGCCCTTCTACCCACTACAACAGATATTCTATTTCAGTTCTCTGACTGCCCACAGTAACAAGAAGTATTTGCCAATACTACATACTAGCTGCAAAGACCAGGTCCTCACAGCGAGAAAGCCAGGTTGCCCTGAATAGAGACATCAGCATTTATTTCAAATAGAATGACTCTACATTCCACTTCATCTGGTCTGTAGAAGGTAAATTAAAGATATCTTTTGCAAAACAGCTTTCAAGACACAAAAATCACCAGGAAGAGAGGGAGAGAGAAAATGACAGAATTTTGAAAATGCAGTATTTTAAAAGCTAGTAACATTTTGACCATTCCTTTAGATGTTAGGTGACAGACTGTTTGGAAATCTTGAAAAACCAATCATAGTTGCATTCAATCAGAAACATTTCAATTAAATGCAAAATATGAACATAATTGCCTAAGAAAACATTCAAGGGAATGCCATGGTTTTTAACAGACTCCATTTATCCTAAGGGCAATTTCTCACTGAAGATGTATGCAGCCCATGTACTCTTTCCTGTGTTCGTAAAACATAATGTGTGATTATGCAATTGAACATTACAATCACCCCAGGCCATTCTGTGTTTATGGACATATCCTGCCAAACAACCACAGTATCATTTAACCTCAGTTCAACCACCGCTTGAATGAACTTGTTAGGGTTACACTAAAAGACAGACAGAAAACAAATACTGGCCAAGGAATGTGATGTCCACATACTGAAAGGAGACTGGGGAGAACTTTATATAACTCTCCTTAGTCACTAGGGCAGAATGTACACAAGGATTTAAATTCTGCAAGCTGAAAATGTAAATGTCAAACCATGCTAAAAATAACAAATTCTAAATTTTGGAAAAAGAAGTGAATACTTCCAAAGGGTAGTGTGTGTCACCTCAGAAAACAGCCCCATTTAGGTAGCAATAAAGTTCAGTAATGCTTCTGGATCTATCCAAGCAAATTAATGAATCTGGAAATAGGTGAAAAAGATGAATTTGGGAATTTTTTTATAATAATTGTTTACATTACCCCTGGTTAATGGTCTCAGGGAACATCTAGCTCAACTGGCATGACACAGTTTATAAACAAAATATTCTACATTCTACTTTGATGAGTAGCGTCTGCGGTCTTAAAAGCTTGTGAGCGGCCATCTAAGATACTCCACTGGTCTCACCCCGTCTGGAGCAAGTGAGAATGAAGAATGGAGAATGAAGAAAACCAAAGACACAAGGGAAAGATTAGTACTACAGCCTCCACCAGACTGAGTCCAGCACAACTGGAAGGTGGTGGCCAGCTACCACTA
The DNA here is from genome assembly GCF_030014295.1 of Loxodonta africana. Lineage (NCBI taxonomy): Eukaryota > Metazoa > Chordata > Mammalia > Proboscidea > Elephantidae > Loxodonta > Loxodonta africana. Next base: position 83,715,161 of record NC_087351.1, on the reverse strand, counting down.
CCCACTGCTCTGACAGGGATCACAATAGACGGTTCTGGACAGTGCTAGAGAAAAAAAAAGGACCAGACTTAATGGTCTGACAGAGGCTGGAGAAACCCTGAGAGTATGGCCCCCGGACACCCTCTTAGCTCAGTAATAAAGTCATTCCTCAGGTTCACCCTTCAGCCAAAGATTAAACAGGCCTGTAAAACAAAATGAGACTAAATGGGCACACCACCCCTGGGGCAAGGACGAGAAGGCACGAGGGGACAGGAAAGCTGGTAATGGGGAAACTAAGGTCAAGAAGGGGAGACTGTTGGCATATCATGGGGCTGGCAACTAATGCCACAAAACAGTATGTGTACTAATTGTTTAATGAGAAGCTAGTTTGTTGTGTAAACTCATCTACACTACAATAAAAAAAAAAAAAAGAAAGAAATTATCCCAGGTTATTAATTTGAATCTACTGTATATCAATAGCAACTAAAAGTCACTACCACCCAACTGCTTCCTGTGATTGAAACTCAAATTTCTGGTGCCAGACAAATTTTCAGTGAACAAGTCTACACATGAACGGAAGGAAGCCAATGTACTCATTGTCTCCTGTCAGACAATCATCAAAAATGTACTGGCCAAAAATATTTCTTTTAAAAAATGCTTATAAAACCCAAGAACATGACACATTAGGATAACATCTGAACTGTGATTTTTCATACATTTTCTAACCTCTTAGTGGAGTTCAGTCTCTGGGGCTGAGTCTACCAAGAGATTTGTTTCAACCATCTGCCACCTCAGATCAGGCTTAAAAAGGGGACAGGCACTAAGAAGATGGAGTAGGTGTTAAGAAGTCGGCATTCACCATTACTTGGGCTCCACACTCTACCACTTATTGAACTTAGCACGTTTTTTATTTTATCATTCAAGTGAAATGTATACACCTCACACCGGGGTATACAAAGAATCTATGTGAAAGCATACCTCTGTTAAAATTCCACTTATAATGATCATCATTGAGAAACAACCATGCAGAGCGCCTACAATAAAATTACTGTAAGAACACACATTTCAACGTGTTTAAAATATTTTCGGGCTGTCTTGTTATTTTCATCAACAGATACATACCTTTCTTTTGTCATGAATAAAATAACCTCTTCCAGAAATATCCTTCTCATTATTCAAGGTAAACAGAAGCACTGCTAGAATTCTATTTCACAATTCATCTAGATTGCCATTGTCAAATGTTCTCACAAGTATTTCTTATTCACACTAACATTATTACTCAGAATGACAGCTGATTAAATATAAAGTGGTTTACTAATACTATTTTACCAGTGAGGAAATGGGTTTGTCAAGGCCGTCCTGTTAGTTAATAAATAGAATTGAAGATCTATGCCCATTTAGTGGCCTTTTCACTCCAAAAATTCCATATTTATTATTACATTCAATAAGAATTTGCTTTTATTATGAATACTTCTATAAAATGAATACTTCTTTGTACATGAAAGGACTTTATCAATAAAGTGAAAAGACAACTTATAGACTGGGAGAAAATTGTCAGAAACCATATATTCAGTAAGGGCCCAATATCCAAAATATATATAAAACTTTCTACAATTTAACAACAAAAAGACAAGCAACTCAATCAAAAAATGGGCAAAGGACCTGAACAATTTAGCAAAGAGGATATTCAAATGGCCAACAAATACATAAAAAGGTGTTCAATATCATTAGCCATTAAAACCAAACCAAGCCTATTGCTGTGGAGTCGATTCCAAATCATAGCAACCCTACAAGACAGAGTTGAACTACCCCATGGGGTTTCCAAGGAGCGGCTGGAGGATTCAAACTGCCAACATTTTGGTTAGCAGGTAAGCTCTTAACCACTGTACCTCCAGGGCTCCTCATGAGCCATTCACCAAAAAAATCCAAACCCGTTGCCATCGAATCAATTCCAACTCATAGCGACACTACAGGACAGAGCAGAACTGCTCCATAGGGTTTCCAAGGTGCAGCTGGTGGATTCAAATTGCCAACCTCTTGGTTAGCAGCAGAGCTCTTAACCAATGTGCCACCAGGGCTTGGCAAGATGCAAATCAAAATCACAATGAGATTATTACCTTACCCATTAGAATGGCAATGATGCCAAAAAACTGGAACACAGAAACAGAAACCTGTACACAAATAATCACTGCAGCACTTGTAAGTGACTGTGTGTGTGTGTGTGTGTGAGTGAGAGAGAGAGATAACTGTCTTCACGTGTTTCTCTAATTGTTGTAAGCATCCAGCCCCACCAACACCTCTTAGCTAATCCCAAGCAGGCAGAAACCTGTCTGGAGAATTGAAATTACCACCTTTTAAAAAAAGCTCACCTATACTTCTATTCATGTGCTGGGGGGAGGGGATTCAGAATTCTGCTTAAGCAGTTGTGTATTATTAAGATAAAGTAAAATTAGATCCTTACCTGAAAGCACAATCCTTCTGACTCTATCTCTCTTGCAGAAATCTTGGAAATTAGGTTACAGCCAGTACTACAGGAGATTCACAATTGAAATTTCACCTATGGATTGAAAAGGGGGAAATAATTAATTTGAAATACACACACAATGAAGACAAAAACATCACTCTGATCAAAGATGAAATTTTCATACACTTGTTAAAGCCAAATGGTTTCTGCAGGAAATCTGTTTTCTGTGACTCAAATCCAAAATGGAAAACGTGGGTGGTTCTTCCTGTCTTATCATTAGGAGTCAGCCAATTCGCTGATGAAGTATTCACCCAACTTAAGCTCAAACTCCAGCCTTCCATCTGCTCTGATACTGCCATACCTTAGTGAAACAAAAGAGGAAATAAAGGCTTTCTTCAGCCTCAACGTCAGTCTTTAACAGGACATCTTTGGTTTATCCTGTCTAAGCCACATTTGAGCAAACCGCCAAGTCCTTCAAAATTTCAAATTCAGACGTGAGAAATCATGAAAGCTAAATAAATTCAATTATTTTAAAGCTATACCTGACTTTAGAACTATGATTTTTTTTTTTTTTTTTTTTAATGTCAAAAGAATCTCTCTTCAGTACTGAGCCCCAGTAGTAGCGTGAAGTGTGAAGCAGGTTCTTCCCACTCTGGTTACCTTAACCACAGCTGCACTTTTCATCCACCCACATGGCACTCATCACTTGCCAAGATGTGCCTGCTAACAGATACCACATTTGAACTTGTAAGCATATGAATCTGCCAGAAGGGGATATGAAGCCAATAATTCTACAGGGTATTTCTGTACATCCACTTAGAACTAGTAAACTAGCTAGTGCGATACAGATTTAACTGAAAACAACACACAACAGTAAGCCATCAGTGAGAAAAAGACCACGGTACATGATACCAGCAAGCAAAACAATCTTTATATGCTAATGCTCGAAAGCCAAAAACAAAAAACTCACTGCCATCAAGTCGATTCCTACTCATGACGATCCTATAGGACAGAGGAGAGACGTCCCATAGAATTTCCAAGGAGTAGCTGGTAGATTCAAACTGCCAACTTTTTGGTTAGTGGCCGAGCTCTAAACCAATGTGCCACCAGGGCTCTGCTACTGCCAAAAGGCCTCCTTAAATCTACAGGTACAAATAGAAAACCTGCAAATATACGACAATAAAAATTCAGATGGCTACCTCTATTTTAAGGACTGCTCAGGGGTAGCAGTTATCCAGTTCCTACAGGTTTCAGGCCCAACTTGAAAATTCCTCATGTCTCCAGAGACGTTTTCTCATAAATGCTAAGAGGCTCCACGTAGTTCACCCAGCTGAGCAGAGAAGGCCGCTTCATGAGCCATCAGCAACTGCTCGCCAAGCTCCTGACCAAATGATTCCTCTGTTGGTCCCCCAGAGAACCACCCACCAGGCCATAGCAAGGGGCACGGGCTCCCCCAGGTACTCATCTCAAGGGGCCAGCCTTGTGTGGAGACACTGAAACTCGAAGTACTCACACAACTGGCACGTCTGCACAAGCTTTTGAAATTTTTAAGATAAAACACAGATCTCAAAATATTCATAATCACTCCCTAGGATATCTTCAGAGAGAGGCTTGTGGCTCCTCTCCTACTAAGATATTTCAGTGAAAATTTGTGACAAAAATCAGTCCCAATTCTGCCATTAACTAGCTGGGTGATCCTGGGCAAGTCATTTAAGTTCACTTATAAAAATTGATACTACATAAAATTAGAATATTTAGATATAGAATATTTGATTTTTAAGATATTTTCCAATTCTAGGAGCCTTTAATTTTAACTTATTCCATTGCAAGGCAGTTAGGTATTAAAAAAAAAAAAAAACTAAAGGTATAATCTTTACTTCCCTTGAATTTTAAAAGTCAAGTGTACTTTTAATAAAAATGAACATTTATACACTACATTATGCCCCAGAACTTTATCTAACAGATTACCACTAGCTTAGCGAAACTAAATTTCTGGAGCATTAAAGACTTTATCTTCATTATCTTACGTCATATTGGCTTTCCTGAAAAGGTTTAAGGTAACAGAAATGTACCAGCACATCTGCTTGACTCTGCTGCACCATGTTTCTGACTCTGCCAAGACCCCAACTCCTTCCTCTTCCCAGCCCCATCGCCTCAGTACTCCGATACTCTGAAACCTGGCCTTTTTTACCAGTGTTGAAAATGAAAACCTTTTAAACCAGTTATTTTTAAAAATCAGTTACAGGCCCAACTCTGTATTTGCGAATCTATGTATTTTTATCATTTAGTAACCCGGACTTAAATATTTAAAGAATTTGTTCTGCTGGTAATACCCTGTAATTTAATGATGTTTTTATCTGGAACTTTTGAAATTTTTAAGATAAAACATAGATCTCAAAATATTCACAATCACTCCCTAGGTCCTTTCCAGAGAGAGGTCTATACTTAGTAGGTCTTCTCCTACTAAGATGCTTCGGTGAATTCCTTGTTTACTGCCAAACAAGCAAGGAGGCTCCAGAATACTATACATAACACAACTCATACACTTAAAATAATTTATTTTCTTCACATCCCAATGGATGATTTTGCCATCCCTAATGATTTCATGAATAAAAAATCTCAAGGACTGAAATCTGTCATTTTCCGAGTAGGAATCCTAAAGAGTAGCTGTTTTTGCCAAGTTCATTCATGCAACGTATGTTTATTGAATATCTACTGCGTGGCAGACACTATTTACTCTTCAACCTGGGAACACACAAAACTGACAAATTCTCTGCCTTTGTGGCGCTTACACTGACGGAGGAGACATACAATAAGCATTAAACATAACAGGCAAAATTATACAGGAGATACACATGTGTGCGCGCACACACAAACACACGCGACGTTAGAGGGGATATGTGTTATTAAAAAAAAAAAGGCCAGGATGGCAGACAGGATAAGGAGATTGAAGAATGAATGGAGGGAAGGTGGGCTGCAATCTTAAATAGGGCGGTCAGAGGAGGACTCCCTGCAAAGGCAGTGTCTGGGCATATGATGTGAAGGTGAGGAAGTGAGCCTCCCTGGTTTCCCAGTAATTCTTACCTTGTACTGACTACACATGTAATGGTAAATGCCTTTTCAAGAGTGGCATATGAGCAAATGTACGAACCCAGAAAAGTAAACAGGATAGAACTGTGTGTAAAATTTGAACAAAACTTTTACTTCTGTGATTTACTTTCCTCACAGACTTAAGCACAAATTTCCACAGTCTTCTGACACACAGAAGAGCACCAGTGTTAACCAACGAACAACTCCACTAAGACACCCTGACTACTGCATCCACCTTCCGTTTGGTGAATCCAGGAGAGAATGATGCTTTCTCCCACTGGGGGGAACCTCTGATTCCCCAGAGGGTGTGCCGGAAAAGGACTGGGCTGTGACATCAGGAGGCCCGGGGGCTCTATGTTGTTATTGGCTGCTTGTGGAGTCACTCGCACTCATGGGGACCTAGCCTGGAGCAAATCACTTAACCCTCTGGGCTTCAGTTTATAGTACCAGATTAACATGATTTTTAAGGTCCCTTCCAGTGCTAAGTTCATTTTGGAAAAAACTCTAGGTAAGCAGTCATATATTAAAAATTATAATAACATCATCCTTGTAATTCTGCTAACCCAACATCCTAGATTCATATGCTTTAACTTGTTCTTCTAATAGTAATGCATTTATACTGACCAGTTATCAAGTCTCAACTCTCCCTCTTTGATCAACAGACCAGGTCACAAGAACGGGTCCTGCTTGCAGTGATGTCCTCCAAGGACAAAAGAATACACTCTTGTCTTTGTCTTTATTATCAATACACTCTTATTAAGCTAATATAGAATTCTAAAGTAACAGAAGCCTGAAACTGCTGGGTTCTTAAACATTGTTCATGCACTCCTCCCAACTAAAAAAAAAGTATTTTTTTAAATAGATTTCCTTAAAAAGTTAATTACAATCATTAGTACTCTTACTATTATTTTAACTACATACAGTAACAAGCATCTTTATTTAATGGGGCCCAAAGTCATCTTTTGTAGATTTTCGCCACAGTTTAATAGTTTAATAGTTCCCCATTGTAGGTTCCTGGGTGGTACACGCAGTTTGCGATTGGCCGCTAACCTAACGATTCGTGGTTTGAACCCACTCAGTAGCACCATGGAAGAAAGGCCTGGAGATCTTCTGTAAAGATGTTTGTTGCTCTGTGTCATCTAGGTGATTCAGACTCACGCCAATCCTACATCCAGGAAAACCCTAAGGAGCTGTTCTACTCTGTAACACACAGGGTTGCCATGAGCCTGAATCCACTCAGAGGCAATGGGTTTGGCTTTTTCAGTTTGTTTTTTGTTCTTTGGTGTAAAGCCTACCTTTGCAATGTAGAATTTTTAAAAAGCAAATAAATAAAATGAAGGTGGGAAATCCCCCATATCTTACAGCACAGGCAGACATGTGAATTAGGTTCCTCCAATCAGATACACCCACATGGGACTCTCAGAATGAGTTACAAGGGAAGAAGCCAGGTGGCGGGATGTGGGGCATTTACAGGCGTCAGGGGCGGCCTGACTCTGGAGGTTGCAGCGCAGCTCTGGCTTCCTGATTTGGAGCATCCTGACCGTGGCGTGGGCAGCAGCTCCTTGGTGGGCCAGTTCCACAGTGCAGTACTGGCAATCGTCCCCAGAAACTCGGCCTACGGTCTCTTTCTTCAGCCCTCAGATGATTTACTAAGCTCTCACCCTTAACAAATCCCTTTGTGCTTACATGAACTAGAATAGCTCTTCATATCTGTAACTAAAAACCCAGACCAATACACATAGTAAATGTTTGTTTCATTATTTCCAAATATAAGAACCGAGATTAAAAGAAACAATTAATACAAAGAAAAGTCCATGATAAGCCAAGAATTCTGTGTTCCAAAACCAAACCCACTGCAGCTGAGTTGATTCTCACTCATAGTGACCCTACAGGACAAAGCAGAACTCTCCCATCGGGTTTCCACAGCTGTAACCTTTACAGAAGCAGACTATCACATCTTCCTTCCAGCAGAGTAGCTTGGTGGTCTCAATCTTTCTGTTAGCAGATGAGCACTTTAGCCACTGCGTCACCAGGGCTCCTCTGTGTTCCAAGCCAGGACTCAAATCCACAATGAACACTTCAAACCTCTCCTTACATGTACTTTCATAAATTTCATAGCCTCTGCCGTGCAAGGAGAAGAAAACGGTTTTTGCCTAACTAATTTTCTATCAATAAGGCGTCTGATGACAGTAACTTGGCAAGATATTGGAGAACTGGCTAGAATAAAGCTCACTTTCTACATCAGCTCAAGTCTCTGGAGAATCCTGCAGTCTTAAGCAGCACTTTCCCAACATTCCCAAACTGCAGACAAGGTGAGCTGACGCTGTGCTCCAACGCCAAAACGATCAACACTGGGCACCAAGAAACAACTTAATTCACAAAGCAACAGTGAACTTTTCACTGATTTTCGCCCTTCCCTCAGGGCAAGATACTCATGTTAAAACCACAGACACATCAGGTAACTAAAATACCACACTATTACTTAACACCAAAGGCACACTGGAAACTGAGACGTGATTATGCATGTTGAAATTCTCTTCTTGGTAGAAAGACATTAAGTCCCAGAAAATCAGTTGGCAGAGTTTGAAAAAATAATCACTTGTTAATAACACTGTTCTTTAAAATGGCAACGGAATCTTACAAAGGACATTTGATATCTCTGAATAGTTAAATTACTCAGTACTATCAAACTGCACAAAGTATTTCTCAGGTAATACTCAAAGGTAAAACTCTCTAAAGGATCCCTTACGCACTTCTAAAGCCAGTTTATGGCACTGATATTTAGACGGCGTCTTGACACTCCGCCAAACAGAAACCAAAAAAAAAAAAAAAAAACCCAAACAGAAAGGAGGCGTTAAAATCAAAGGAAAGCACAAGAAAGAAAGAACAGAGATTCAAGACAAGTCTATTAATGTTCGTGCCAACCAAGCCCTGAGCTGCCAGGCACTCAGCCACCATTTTGTTACTGCAGGACCACTGGCCCCTCCTGCTGCCCAGAATTACTTTTATCAAGTACTTTATAGTGTGCTTACCTTCAACACTAAAAGCATGTTCTGTAAATAAGTCACCATGAATAGAAATCGACTCAACGACGATGGGTTTGGTTTGGAATATGGTGGTGGGAGCATGAGGACGCACAAAAGTTAAAACATAAACTTTCCTCTAAGGACAAGGAAACCAGTTTGCTAAAGAAAACTTAGAGCTTGGCAACTTAAAAACAAAATTTTAAAAACAATAATCTCATACAGCATGTCAGCAAAGAAGTCACCAAGATGAGTATGGAGCTTTACTATGATTCAACGTGTGCCATATGTGTCCTTTGGGTACATCTGGCTCTTTCTAAGAAATAAAATATTTCTGGGTTAGAAATGACACACGGCCTATTTTTAAGTTTTTTAGTTTCTTATCTAATTTGAGTTTATGGTTTGTCATATTTAGACTCTAACCTCAATAATTTTATTGCAAGTTTAAGGATATGATGCTCATTTATTAACAGTATCAAAACTAAAGAACACACACATATATATACACACATACATATATATATGTAGTCCCATGTATCGTATCAGTGATTCCCAAAGCTTGTCTGCAAAACACCTGCCATTTGTAGGTCCACAGAGAAACGGGTGGCGGGGCGGGGGGAGGAACTCACTCATGAGTATTTCAGAGATGAATCTGTACAATTTAAATGACTGTCCTTTATTCTGAGATTAGTCCTTCCTATTCTTTTGATGAAAGCCCTGGTGGCGCGGTGGTTAAGAGCTACGGCTGTTATTCAAAGGATTGGCAGTTCAAATCCACCAGGTACTCCTTGGAAACCCTACGGGGGCAGTTCTACTCTGTCCTATGGGGTCACTACGAGTCGGAACTGATTTGACACCAACGGGTTTGGTTATTTTTTTCATTATTATTATTCTTTTGATATTAAAGCAGCCTTTCTTTATAAAGTGCTGAAAATTAAAAAAATACATATCAGTAAAATGCAAAAGTCTGGGTACCAGTCTTTTGCATCTTCTCCATCTCCAGAGATGGTAACTACCCTCCTTCCAGTTACTCACACAAAAAATAAAATAAAACCTAGTGCCATTTTCTACTCCCCTCCTTTCATACCCTACTGCAGACTGTCAGTAAAACTTCCCACTCACCTTGATAAAGCCATAAGCAGTTGCCATCAAGTCAATTCCGACTTACGGTAACCACACGTTTTTCAGAGTAGAAATGTGCTCCACGGGATCTTCATTGCTGTGACCTTTCTGAAGAAGGTTGTCAGGCCTTTCTTTCAAGACACCTCTGGGTGGGTTCAAACCACCAACCCTTCACTTAGTAGCCCAGTGCTCAACTGTGTGCACCACCCTAATAGGGCTATAGCGCTTTTCATAGTTCTGCTGGCCTCGGAAGTACATCATCTTTTCTCTGAGCTTTGTGAAATCTCTTTCTAAAAATCTAAGCTGTAAGACTCTCCTGTCTGACTTCCATTATAGAGAACCCCCAAGACAAAATAACCACTTTTCACCAAAAGGCATGAATCAGTCAGAACTTCCACTTTTATCTTCTAAAAATGGAATTACTAATATGTCAAGGACTTATCAGATGTCATCATTTATAGAGTTGAGATTTTCAAAAATATATACAGTTGAAATGCACCATTTATTAGACTACCTTGTCCCTGTACCAGCTTATATATATTTATTCACGTATACACTTAGGACTAGGTGCCTTTGGGAAGACAAAGTCGCAACAGACACAGTCCTGGCCCTCAAGAGGTGTTCGATCTAATGGGAAAAGCAAACACAGATAAATTTTATTTATTTTTTTTTAGTTTAAAAAAATTTTTAAATTATGAATAAGTTTCAAGCATATAGAAAACAGATAAACAACATATTTTGAGAAAGCTCCCATATCCTGGCACTTAAAACTGAATTGTAACTTTTGGTTACTTGTCTATTTGCCCAGCCAGATCTCATAGGGACAGACACTCCCTTTGAATCCCAAGGGAGTGTCTGTCCCTACGAGCGCCCTGCACACAGGAGACCTCTAACAACTGCTGACTGAATAAGTGAATGAAAAAGCAGGAGTCTGCAAAGAGAGCCAAGTATCTCCCTCATAAGTACTCGTCCTGCTCCTTAACCTCTGATTAATGTTACAAATCCCAGCCATACCTGGTCGTGGTGCAGTCCTTGCTGAGGCTGGCAGGCAGCAAATAAAGCCAGGAAAACACCCAAATTGAGGCATCCCTAAGAGCCCACCTGAGCTCTTAGCTTTCCTACCCCAGCCTTCCCCCACCTGGGCCTCAGAGGAAAAGGCTGAGGATGACCCTTCAGAGAAAACTACTGATAAAACAGGATTTTCTTGTGTAATGCAGATGAATATACTTTATAAATCCAAGGACCTACCATTATAACCCAAATGAAATCAATCTTTCCATCAGGGTTTTTAAAAACCTAGGGGAAAGAGACTAAGAAAAACTGAAAAGCTAGAAGGGCTAGTAAGAAGGTTGGTGGTGGTGGTGGTTTTGCCTTCGGTTCCTACTCATGGCAATCAACAGAAGGAAATATTGCCCAGTACTGTGCCATCTCCAGAGCCCTGGTGGCGGTGTGGTTAAGCACTTGCTAACCAGAAGCACAGCAGGTCAAATCCACCAACCGCTCCTTGGAAACCCTGTGAGGCAGTTCTGCTCTGTCCTGTAGGGTCACTATGAGTCAGAATTGACTCAACAGTAGCAATGGGTTTGGGTTTTGGTGCCATCTTCATGATCGTTGGCATGCTTGTGTCCACTGTTGGAGCCACTGTGTATTCTGGGTGCCTTCCAACCCAGTGGGCTCATCCTCTAGCACTATACTGGACAATATCTTTTTGTGATCCATAGGATTTTCACTAATTTTCCAAAGGAGACCACCAGGCCTTCCTTCCTAGTCTGGAAGCTCAGCTGAAACCTGTCCACCATAGGTGACCCTGCTGGTATTTGAAATACTGGTGGCATACCTTCCAGCATCAAAGCAACAAGCAGCCACCATGGTATGACAAACTGACAGTCAGGTGGTGGATAAAGAAGGAAGAATGGGCAAGTAACATCTACTGGACATCCACTACATGCCACATACTCTGCCTGCTGCCTCACAGCTGAATCCTAACAGGAGTTCCCACTTATTGGTACTAAGTCCAGGAACTGTGGAAAGGGGATTATAAATATTATCTCAACCCATCTTCACAATAACCTTGTGAGTTAATTATAATCATTGTTCCTTTTTACAAATGAAAAAAAAAAAAAAAGGCTGAGGAACTTGCATGAGGTCACACTGTTAGAATGGAACCCACGTCTCTGGCTCTAAAATCTGTATGTGCCACTGCAACTTAATAAAAACCAATAAGCCACCTGGCCTTGAATGCATTTTCTAAACGTATAAAAATGAGAAAGACAATTCCTTCCTCAAATATTTGCTATAAAGATTAAACGAGACAATGTATCCAAAAAAGCCCTGGTATATAACAGACCTTCAAAAAGATGTTTCTTTTCTTGCTTTTCCTGTTATGAACTCTCCTGACCTTCAACCATGGATATGACCTTAAGCCAAGCACATGCAGTGGACACACTGTAACTTGTAAATCACTTCTCACATACTGTCCTAGAGGGTAAGCTCTGGCTTACTCATCTAGCATAGGTTAAAATGAAATTTTTGAGAAAAGCATTTGGAATGCCAAATACCACCTTACAAAGTTTTAGAGCACAATGCAGTTCTAACTGAGAAACTATTCACAGAGATATTTAAGGTCAACGCTGCTCTTGGTTTTATACCCCAATATTTTTTTTCCTGGGAAATCCCAGACACCACATCCATAAGGTTGCTGTCTTCCATGTCACAGGAAACTCTGCATTTTATCAGGGCCATTTTTCCTTCTCCCCATCAAATTTCACCTTACAAGCTCTCTTTCTGACTTGACAGAGTCCCTGGGTAAGGCAAACAGTGAACCAAAAGCTTGAAGGTTCAAGTCCACCCAGAGGTGCCTCCAAACAAAGTCCTGATGATCTACTTCCGAGAAATCAGCAGTCGAAACCCTGTGGAGCACAGCTCTACTCTGACACACGTGGGGTCACCACGAGCTGAAAGCAACTCGGTGGCCACTGGTGGCGCTGGTTTTACTGGACAGATCTCCGTATTTTGCTCCTTTTTAGAAGTCATTTTTAAAAGGCACAAAACATGAAAGCGTTAACAATGATTAATTATCCTTGGGTGATGGACAGAAACTTTTTTCTTCTTCTTCACACTTTCTTGTATTTTTCAAGCGTCCATAAAATCTCATGTACTGCTCCTATAATTAAAATTAAAAAAAAAAAACTAGACAGTATATTTAAATGATTTCCTTAGTCTCCTGCTGAACATTTTCCTTTACTCTTCCTGAGTTCCTGACTAGCTGGGAGTTTCCTGAGCGCAGGATGGCTGTAAGCACAGCGCTCAGCACAGTATCCCATCCACAGCACATGGCTCACACAAAACAGAACTCGGGAACTAGTGTGGAATGAATGGTGAGTATTCAGATACTTAGGAACAGACTTTGTTGATTAACAGTGAGTGGGCCTCAATGTGGATGTAGTGAGCAAAGCATAACCAAAGTGAAAACAAGTGTCTGAGCACATATGAATGGGTATATGCAAACTGGTATACAGGTAGGTACAGGTATATACATGAGTGAGAACAGGTAAAAGTATAGGTACAAGCACATGCAAATGTGTGGGCGCAGGCACATATATTCACTGAAGACGTGAATACAGATACTCCTCAGATATAACCAAACACCTTCCAAGATTGGTTTTCTGGGTTTGAAGGCTTAGGATCATCGTCTCATGGGTCAACTCAGTCAACTGGCATAACATAGTTCACAAAAATCATGATCTGCATCCTGATAAAGTGAGTAGTGTTTGGGGTCTAAGATACAACTGCAGGTCTCTACATGCCAGGAGCAAAACAGCAAGAAAGTAATCAAAAGCTCTGAGAAAAAACAAGTCTACACGAGCCATAACCTCATCTACCCTGAGAGCAGAAGAACTGGATGATGACCCGGTAACACCACACCACTGACCATTCTGACTGGGGTCACAGTAGTTGGTCCCAGACAGAATAGGAGAAAAATATGAAGCAGAACTCAAATTCTTATTTTAAAAAAAAAAAAGGACCAGACAAACTGGAACAGTAGAGAACAGAGAACTCCCTGAGACTATAGCCCAAGACACTCTTTAAACCTAAAACCAATCCTATTTCTGAGATCACCTGTTAGCAAAATAGCAGAGTGGCACACAAAATAAAGGATATTACCTATAAGATCAGTGCCCTACTTAAAAACCGTAAGAATGAAGTCAAAAGGCCAAAAATTACGCAAAAGCAAAGATGAAAAGGTAAGGAGGCAGGGAAACTAGAATACTGGAAAGGGAACAAACAGAACACAAAGAGGATGCTGACACATTGTGATAAATGTAACTAATGTCACTGGACAATTTGTGTGGAAACTGTCAAATGAGAACCTAACTTGCTATGTAAACTTTCACCAAAAACTCAATAAAATATTATTTTTAAAAAATTGTACTCGGATTATTGCAGTTATATAACACATTAAAAAGGTAGCTTTCAAACAACCTAAGCAGTTAAACATGGAAAGTCTGCAAAATGAAGAGAAGGTGAACTAACTACTCAAAGGGATTCATTGCTACAGTGGTAAACCAAGAATAGGGTGGTAGAAAGACACAAGGTCCTTGTACATCTTACTATACTAAGTGAACTAGAAGTTGAATTCATTCAATAACTGCAGGGCTCTCTGTTCCATTTAGAAGGCATATCATGGCCCTGTTCAGCCAGCAAAGTTTAACAATACTCTTTAAAATTTATCTTTATTCTTAAGATTAAATAACCCTAAATACTAAAGCAAACGAGGGATTAAGATAAAACCAACCCCAGCCATGTTATTACACCATCAAAAATCCTTATCTAATAAACCAAACTAGAAAATCTTGAAGATTTAACATAAAAAAAGTCTCAAATATTTAGTTTGGAGAAATGACCCATACATGAAATTTAAAATGGGTATATTGGACTAATAAATATAGAAAGCCCGCAACTCGGCAGAAAAGTTAAGGTATGAAAAATGTCCTATTTTTCACCATGATCTACCCCAAGTTACCTTTTACTAGTGATTTCAATCCTGTTTGATCAACTGAATATGAGTTTCCCAGACGCACACTTGAAGGAACTAAGACTGATCTTACACCTGTTTTTGCATTTTCAATTAACTTCAGTTCCATTAACCTCTCTTTCAAAATCTGTATATTAAAGCACATGATGACAGCATGATAATTTTAGGGCAACAGGCAGAATTCTATGACAGAATGACAACTTCACAGCAGAATCCCATGATGCAAGATGAGAAAGAAAGCACTTCAGCCCAGAAAATGAATTTATCGAGTTTCACGTTTGCCTTCAGCTGGAAAGTGAAGTGAAGGTGTTCTTCCTTGAAAAATGTCTTGGCTTATAAACTCTGTAAGGATTTACACTTTTTTATTGCCACCACTATAAATACCATCGTGTCACCTAGCTATGCCTACTAACCTGTTGCCGTCAAGTCGATTTTGACTCATAGTGATCCTATAGGACAGAGTACAACTACTCCATAGGGTTTCCAAGGAGTAGCTTGGGGATTTGAACGGCCTACCTTTTGAAACTGAAGAAAATCAGAGCAAGTTCACGAGAGCAAAAATATGGCCTTGAGTATATCCCACCTGAGACCAACTCAGGAGTAGATTTGATGCATTGAACACTAGTGACAGAAGACCAGACGAGTTGTGGAACGACATCAAGGATGTCATCCATGAAGAAAGCAAGAGGTCACTGAAAAGACAGGAAAGAAAGAAAAGACCAAGGTGGGTGTCAGAGGAGACTCTGAAACTTGCTCTTGAGCATTGAGCAGCTAAAGCAAAAGGAAGAATTGATGAAGTAAAAGGACTGAATGGAAGATTTCAAAGGGCCTCTCAAGAAGACAAAATAAGGATTATAATGACACGTGCAAAGAGCTGGAGATGGAAAGCCAAAAGGAAAGAACAGGCTCGGCATTTCTCAAGCTGGAAGAACTGAAGAAAAAATTCAAGCCTCAAGTTGCGACAGTGAAGGATCCCATGGGGAAAATATTAAACTACGCAGGAAGCATCAAAAGAAGATGGAAGGAATACATAGAGTCATTATACCAAAAAAAATTGGTCGATATTCAACATTTCAAGAGGTGGCATATGATCAGGAACCGATGGTACTGAAGGAAGAAGTCCAAGCTGCTCTGAAGGCATTGGCGAAAAACAAGGTTCCAGGAATTGATGGAATATCAATTGAGATGTTTCAACAAACAGATGCAGCGCTGGAGGTGCTCACTCCTCTATGCCAAGAAATATGGAAGACAGCTTCCTGGCCAACTGACTGGAAGAGATCTATATTTATGCCTATTCCCAAGGAAGGTGATCCAACCGAATGTGGAAATTATAGAACAATATCATTAATATCACACACAAGCAAAATTTTGCTGAAGATCATTCAAGAACGGCTGCAGCAGTATATCAACAGGGAACTGCCAGAAATTCGGGCCAGTTTCAGAAGAGGACATGGAACCAGGGATATCACTGCTGACGTCAGATGGATCCTGGCTGAAAGCAGAGAAGACCAGAAGGATGTTTACCTGCGTTTTATTGATTATGCAAAGGCATTTGACTGTGTGGATCATAACAAACTCTGGATAACACTGGGAAGAATGGGAATTCCAGAACACTTAATTGTGCTCATGAGGAGCCTTTACATAGATCAAGAGGCAGTTGTTCAGACAGAACAAGGGGATACTGACTGGTTTAAAGTCAGGAAAGGTGTGCGGCAGGGTTGTATTCTCTCACCATACCTATTTAATCTGTATGCTGAGCAAATAATACGAGAAGGTGGACTATATGAAGAAGAACGTGGCATCAAGATTGGAGGAAGACTCATTAACAACCTGCGTTATGCAGATGACACAACCTTGCTTCCTGAAAGTGAAGAGGACTTGAAGCACTTACTAATGAAGATCAAAGACCACAGCTTTCAGTATGGATTGCACCTCAACATAAAGAAAACAAAAATCCTCACAACTGGACCAATGAGTAACATCATAATAAATGAGAAAAGATTGAAGTTGTCAAGGATTTCATTTTACTTGGATCAACAATCAACAGCCATGGAAGCAGCAGTCAAGAAATCAAAAGACGCACTGCATTGGGCAAATTTGCTGCAAAAGACCTCTTCAAAGTGTTGAAGAGCAAAGATGTCACCCTGAAGACTAAGGTGAGCCTGACCCAAGCCATGGTATTCTCAATCACATCATATGCATGTGAAAGCTGGACAATGAATAAGGAAGACTGAAGAAGAGTTGACGCCTTTGAATTGTGGTGTTGGCGAAGAATATTGAATATACCATGGACTGCCAAAAGAACAAACAAATCTGTCTTAGAAAAAGTACAACCAGAATGCTCCTTAGAAGCAAGGATGGCGAGACTGCTTTCTCACATACTTTGGACGTGTTGTCAGGAGGAATCAGTCCCTGGAGAAGGACGTCATGCTTGGCAGAGTACAGGGTCAGCAGAAAAGAGGAAGACTCTCAATGAGGTGGATTGACACAGTGGCTGCAACAATGAGCTCAAGCATAACAACAATTGTAAGGATAGGGCAGGACTGGGCAGTGTTTTGTTCTGTTGTGCATACAGTCACTATGAGTCGGAACCGACTCAACAGCACCTAACAGCAACATCTTTTGCTCAGCAGCTGAGTTCTTAACCACTGTGCCACGAGGGCTCCAGGTGCATTTAAATACCGGGCCTATGCACGTCTCTAACAGGTATGAGCCCATTCTGAGGTTATTTCCCACTCTGAGGTTGTTCAGTTGGCCAGAGAGAACATTCAGTGACAACCATGATTTTGACTTTGCTGCAGTGGAAGATATCAAATATAGTATTCAAATACCCTAGAGAAATAAGAGCCTTTACATGAACTGATATATGCACACCCATGTTCACTGCAGCACTGTTTACAATAGCAAAAAGATGAAAGCAACCAAGGTGCCCATCAACGGATGAGTGGATAAATAAATAATGGTATATTCACATAACAGAATATTACTCATTGATAGAGAACAACGATGAATCTGTGAAACATTTCATAACATGGAGGAATCTGGAAGGCATTATGCTGAGTGAAATTAGTCAGCTGCAAAAGGACAAATATTGTATGAGACCACTATTAAAAGAACTCAAGAAATAGTTTAAACAGAGAAGAAAATACTCTTTGATGGCTACGAGAGTGGGGAGGGAGGGAGGGAGGGAGAGGGGTATTCACTAAGTAGATAGTAGACAAGAACTATTTTAGGTGAAGGGAAAGACAACACGCAATACAGGAGAGGTCAGCACAACTGGACTAAACCAAAAGCAAAGAAGTTTCTTGAGTAAGCCAAACGCTTCGAAGGCCAGCGTAGCAGGGGCAGGGGTTTGGGGACCATGGTTTCAGGGGATATCTAGGTCAACTGGCATAATAAAATCTATTAAGAAAACAAATTATGAATCAATTCTGAAAATTAGATGCTATTAAAAGGGCATGCTGTTCCAGTTTGGAGAGTGGTGTCTGGGGTCTTAAACGCTAGCAAGCAGCCATCTAAGATGCATCAATTGGTCTCAACCCACTTGGAGCAAAGGAGAATGAAGAACACCAAGGACACAAGGTATTATGAGCCCAAGAGACAGAAAGGGCCACAGAAACCAGAGACTACATCAGCCTGAGACCAGACAGAGCTAGATGGTGCCCGGCTATAACCGATGGCTGCCCTGACAGGGAAAACAACAGAGAGCCCCTGAGGGAGCAGGAAAGCAGTGGGATGCAGACCCCAAATTCTCGTAAAAACACCAGACTTAATGGTCTGACCGAGACCGGAAGGACCACAGACGTTATGGTCCCCAGACCTTCTGTTAGCCCAAGACAGGAACTATTCCCAAAGACAACTCTTCAGACAGGGCTTGGACTGCACTATAAGACAGAAAATGATACTGTCAAGGAGTGAGCTTCTTGGGCCAAGTAGACACATGAGACTATGTAGGCAGCTCCTGTCTGGAGGGGAGATGAGAAGGCAGAGGGGGACAGAAGCGGGCTGAATGGACATGGAAATACAGAGTGGAGAGGAGTGTGCTGTCTCATTACGGGGAGACCAACTAGGAGTACATAGCAACGCGTATATAAAATTTTGTATGAGAGACTTAGTTTGTAAACTTTCACTTAAAGCACAATAAAAATTTTAAAAGTTTCCCAAAAAGGAAATAAAAAATACAGTATTCAAGAATTTTCTCTAAGAGTTTGATACTGCTCATCTTCAGCTCCTAAAATCTCACTCGCCTACCACCTCCTTTTTTTTTTAGTGTAACCAGAAATAGGATGAAATGAGAGAAATGGTATAACTCCTGTGCAACCATGCTCAAGTCCCCTGGAAAATGCAAACAAATGAGAGTCTAAGAGTTAGGCAAGTTACTTATTAACCTTTCTAAACCTCAGTTTCCTGATCTGTTAAATACTTCATAATATCTATTTCACAGGAATACCATGAGAATAAAACGAGATAAGAACCTAACGTAGAGCTAATTCATTGGCAGAGTTCAGCAAAGGATATTTATGACCATTAACCGAGCTCTGTAAAAGCAAACAATGTAGGTCGCCTTGTCAGGCCAATATCCTTCAACAGAGAGAGAAAAAGAAAACACCAAATGGATGGATCACGCGCCAGTTCTGGGAAACCAAGATCATCACTGAAGATACGAAAAACAGTCCCTGGCTTTCCACTGTGGTACAGGCAAATGATAAACTAAATACCACACTTAAAAATTATACCAGCAAGATCGGCCTTTCATTGGCAAAATGGGCAGAGTGCCTCTGCCATCAAGCATGGCATAGTGTTTAAGACAAATTACAAGTTTAACAGGGTGGTGGTCATAGCTACTCTATTATGAGCAGACAGGTTTTCTGGCATTCCCAGCAATAAAATAAGCTCTATGCATGCAGTCAAACCATGACTGAAACTACTCTAGTCCCAACAGATGGCTGCATTAGACAATTCTTCAGCTCAGTAGCTGCTGTACTGTACATTAACAAAAGAAAGAAATCTGTTAACGGGCTCCCACTCAGAGTTCTAACATCTACCTTGCAGGCTTGTTATAAAGATTAGCAATAATGTGACGGAAAATGCTTGGCACACTGGGTACTCAGTAAATGGTAGCCAGTGTTAATTTTATTTCTAGGAAGCAACAAAATAAAAAAGCCAAACCCGCCATGCATTGGGTTGTGTGAAACCAACTCAATGATAATACCCATTTCACAGCACTCAAAATAGCACAGTAACAAGCCTTACAACAGGGATCAAGTCAATAAACAGCAAGTTAATCAGTTAAAAAAAAAAAAAAATTAGCACCCAGAAATGAATGCCACCGTATCCACTCCTCTAGGTCGCATAAAAAAAAAAACATAAAATGAGAAATGGTCTCTGTCCTCAAAGAAATGATACCTATTTGAGAAGAAATCACAGGGCTTCATAACCTGTTTGCTTTCTCCCCTTGACTCCACATCCTCTGAAGGGAAAATCTAAAACTTTAGGTTGCCACACAATGCTGGCACTCAATAGAAATTTGTTAAAACAAATTAGACAGTCATGGGATCTCGGGACTGAAGGTGTCATCTGACGCAAAAGTTTCCAAGCCAGGCTTCACAGACTGCTCTGTTGGAATCTCCAAGGTGGAGACTGAGAATCCGTGTACTTTAAATGCTCCCAGGTGATTCTGAGAACCACTAATCTAGTGGTGCCCCCCATGAACTGTCTGAACATCCTGTACAATAACCCTGTCCGAGAATGATCCACCCCATGCATGAGCAGCTCCAATGATGGGGAAGGCAGCCTATCACGCCTTTATGAAGCTCTACCTGAAAGATGCTTCTGATGCTCCTTTCAAGTATCTCTATTGACTCTGCTCATTTGTGTTCTATCCCATGAAGCCAGAGAAGACAAAAGTAGTCTCTCTTCTTTCCATGATGGACTTTCAACTCTTGTGAAGAAATCACAACTTTGAGTCTCCTCCAGGCTAAACATCTTGATAAACTATGTGTTATTATTAAATGCTAAGCTCTTTAAGTATACAACACAGTACAACAGCTTTTGGGAAGGGAGAAATCAGGGTGAATTAAAAAAAAAAAAAGACCTCAATGTAGGTGGGTCTTGAAGGATGAGAAAGATACCGACAAAGCTAGAGTTCAGTGGTTAGTATTGCATCAAAGGAGTCCCGAGTGATGAAAAGTTAATGCATTTGGCTGCTGAGTAAAAGTCTGGAGGTTCAAATCCACCCAGAGGCACCTTGTAAGAAAGCACTGGCAATCTACTTCTGAAAAATCAGCTCTTGAAAACCTTATGGGACACAGTTCTACTGTGACACACATGGGGTCGCCATGAGTCAGAGTTGACTGGATGCCAAGTGGTATCCCATCAAAGAGAATAAAGAAAACAAAGGATTCTGATAAGGAGCAGGATATGCAGGAAAGAGATAAGGCTGTGGATGAGAAACTTAGATTTCACATACTTTTTGAACTAAAAAGAACTAAAATTGAAAATTAAAAAAGGCTCTGAGGAAATGAGAACAGCGGGTAAAAGGAGACAGCTAGCATATGAAGTCAGAGAGACAGACCTGGAGAAGCCAAAGAAATCAGATAAAGCAAAAAGAAAGACCAAACAGACTCGACAATTACAGCATGGCTCATCAAGGATGTTTAATCAAGGATGTTTAGCCTGGAGAAGACTCACAGGACATCATCAGAAGGAGGAGAGATTATCTATGACAGAAAGGTCATAAAACAAGCAGGAGAGAGGGAGTTTGATGTGGTAAGGTACTGGAACACTTCAGCTCCCCGAGAACGGTACATGGACACGAGTGCTACATTAGAAGGAACAGTCGGACAAGACAGACTGACAACTGGGGGCAGCAGGAGTCAAGGTGATCAGAAAAGCGACTAGATATAAAATGCCAAGGGTCCATTCCAAGATAATGGCAATATAACTAAAACGCAAGGCTTGGCCAGAGATCAGACCAAAAGTAAAAAACAGAAGAATCAGGGATTAACTTCTAGGGCTTCTAACAGTGAAGAAGTAGAAGGAAGAAGCAGGACGACACTCAAGCAAGGTGGGGTAAGGCACCCAGGCCATCGCTTGTACTGAGTGCACCTGTAGACTGGTACCAGGGTGGTTTACTTTGGTAAGGAAAGCTTCAAAGTTCACTCTACTCCACAAACACACACAGTAATTGGTGATTTTGCTGTTTTCTCTGGTCCCAACACAGGCTACAGTTTCAGTGCCAGCAGACAGGGAATATCTGGTTTTGAATCTGAAATCTGAAACATTACCACCAAAGTTAAAGCACTTTAAAAAAAAAAAAAAGTAAAATGCGTTTTTGATAGAGCTGCTCCAAGCTAGCAGAGAAGCTCCACACGGATTTGAAAACCAAAATGATCCACACCACCCAGGCTTTTCAAGTTTAACAATTCAGTAGATTCAAATCACTATTTAACCTCCCCATTAAAACATTTAAACCCTGGTGGCATAGTGGTTAAGTGCTACAGCTACTAACCAAGAAGTCAGCAGTTCAAATCCGCCAGGTGCTCCTGGGGCAATTCTCCTCTGTCCTATAGGGTCGCTATTTTTAAGACAGAATCAACTCGACAGCCGTGGGTTTGGTTTGGTTTATTAAAACATTTAAAGCGGTCAAAAAACTTAGGAGTTACTTATGACATCAAAAGCACAAGCAACAAAAGAAAAAATAAACTGGACATCATAAAAATTAAAAACTTTTGTGTTTCAAAAGATATCAACAACCCACAGAACGGGAGAAAAATTTTGCAAATCGTATATGTGGTAAAGGACTTGTACCTAGAATACATAAAGAACTGTTATAATAAAAAGACCAATAACCCCATTTAAAAATAGGCAAAAGATCTGAATATATACTTCTCCAAAGAGATACAAATAGCCAGTAAGTACATGATAGATGCTCAACATCACTGGCCACTAGAGATACCGCTTGAAATCAAGGACAGCTATGATCAGGAAAACAATTCACAGCAAGTGCTGGTGAGGATATGGAGAAACTGTAAGCCTCATCCGTTGCTGGTAGGATTGGACAGTGGTGTAATCACTGAGGAAACCACTCAGGCAATTCCTCGAAAGGTTAAACACAGACTTACCATATGACCCAGTAATTCCATTCCTAGGTATATACCCAAATAAATTAAATGCAAGAATGCAAACAGATACTTGTACACCAATGTTCACTGTGGCACTATTAACAACAGCCAAAAGATGGAAACAATCCAAGTGTCCATTAACAGATGAATGGGTAAACAAAATGTGTTCTATGCATACAATGGAATATTACTAAGCCATAAAAAGAAATGAAGTTCTGATACATGTTACAACATAGATGAATCTTTTAAAACACTATAATGAGGAAAGTAAGTCTGTCACAAAAAGGAGAATGTTCTATGATCCCACTTTTGTACCTGGAACAGGCAATATATGGAGATCAAAGTTCATCAGTGGTTGCCTGGGGTGGAAGGGAGGGGAAAAGGGAAGTCACTGCTTAGAGAGCACTGAGTTTCTGTTAAGGGTGATCGAATAAAACAGTGGTGATGGTTGCACAACATGATAAATGGAATTAATGTCACTAAATCATACATGTAGAAAACGCTGAAATGGTAAATGGTTTGTTGTATATATTCTTAGCACAATTTAAAAAAAGAAAGAAATGAAGTACTGAAGTACTGACACATGTTACAGCATGAATGAACCTTGAAAACATTATTCTAAGTGAAAGAAGCCAGTCACAGCAGACTAAATATTACATAATTCCATTTACATGAAATATTTACAACAGGAAAATTCATAGAGAGAAAAAGTAGAGTAGTTGTTGCCTGAGGCTGGGAGCACTGGGGGAAAAAGCCGAGTGACTGCTAAGAGTTTCGGAGTTTCATTTTGGGGTGATAAAAATGTTCTAAAATTGATGACGGTGTGGTTACACAACTCTGTGAATATACTAAAAATCGTATGGCATGTGAATTATATCTCAATAATGATATTGTAAACAACAACCAAAAAAGGAGTACATAAATAGGTACTATGACTTGAGAAAGTTAGAGAGTATCTCCCCAATAAAAATGACTATCAGATTCAAGTTCAATTTGGAAAGTTCTGAAAGATATTTCAGAAAGACTTAAGTAAATCATGTTCTTCTAGGGGGAAAAAAAATTAAGCATGGAGAAAAGGGGGATTTAAACATACAGATCCCTTTAAACATACAGATCCCTTTAAAATTATTTAAGTCTGACCTAAATATTCTAACACAAAATGAAAGACAAAAGTTTGGGTTTTTTTACATGGGATACCTATATTTCAGTTCTTTAGAAGCTGGATTAAAATATCATACAATAAGCCAATTCAGTGAAAAGCAAAGGATTATGTAACTTAATAATTATTGGCAAGATGAGTACATCTATTTTATAAATTAGAGAACCTGACAAAAAAACATCACATGGAGAGATGTCTTCTTGTTTGAAAGATAGACTAAAACTACCCAAAATAATGTCTCCAAAATATCTACTAAAAAACAGCGCCTGCCCTCCCAATGCCTTCCATCTTTATTAAAGCCGTCACTGTACTCTTTCCTTTGAACACTTAGATGGTGTTTCCAACCGTTGTTAATTCTGCATCAACAGTTACGTAGTTACTGAGAATGTCAGGCCCTTCTCTTTATAAATCACCGCACATGCAAAGGGCACGCTCAGCTGACGCCCAATCAAATCTTGGCTGAACAAGGATTGCATTGAAGAGAAGCAGCGTTTCTGCTCAAAACTATCTTTACCACCACCACATCTCTTCATTAAAGATGTTCTTGTTCCTAAAGCAGTATCTCATCTGCAAGGAAGGTATAAATTATAAGTAAATACTATTAATCCAAGGATGCAACTGGGCCAATGAGAAACATCACAATAAATGGAGAAAATATTGAAGTTGTCAAGGATTTCATTTTACTTGGATCCACAACCAATGCCCATGGAAGCTGCGGTCAAGAAATCTAACAGCATATTGTACTGGGCAAATCTGCAAAACGCCTCTTTAAAGTGCTGAAAAGCAAGGATGTCATCTTGAGGGTGGTCTTGGTCATCTAGTGCTGTTATAACAGAAACACCACAAGTGGATGACTTTAACATACAGAAATTTATTCTCTCACAGTCAAATAGGCTCGAAGTCCAAATTCAGGGTGCCCGCTCCAGGGGAAGGCCTTCTTCTCTCTGTTGACTCTGGAGGAAGGTCTTTGTCATCAATCTTCCTGTGGTCTAGGAGTTTCTTGGCACAGGAACCTCGGGTCCAAACGATGTGCTCTGCTCCCAGCGCTGCTTTCTTGGTGGGATGAGGTCCCCCATCTCTCTGCTCACTTCTTTCTTTTATATCTCAAAAAAGATTGGCTTAAAACACCATCTAATCTTGTAGATCTCACCAATATAACTGCTGCTAATCCATCATAGTGACAGGATTTACAACGCACATGAAAATCTCATCAAATGACAAAATGGTGGACAATCACACAATACTGGGAATCACGGCCTAACCAAGTTGACATGTATTTTTAGGGGACACAACTCAATCCACAACAAAGGCTAAGGTTCACCTGACCCAAGACATGGTATTTTCAATCACCTCATATGCATGTGAAAGCTGGACAATGCATAAGGAAGACTGAAGAAGAATTGATGCCTTTGAATTATGGTGTTGGCGAGGAGTATTAAATATACCATGGACTGCCAGAAGAACAAACAAATCTGTTTTGGAAGAAGTACAGCCAGAATGCTCCTTAGAAGGAAGGATGGTGAGACTTTGTCTCACATACTTTGAAGATGTTATTAGGAGGGAGTACTCCCTGGAAAAGGACATCATGCTTGGTAAAGTGGGTCAGCGAAAAAGAAGACCCTGAATGAGATAGACTGACGCAGTGGGTCTAACAATGAGCTCAAGTATAGCAAAGATTCTGAGGACAGCACAGGACCGGACAGTGTTTCATTCTGTTGTACATAGGGTCACAATGAGTCAGAATCAACTCAATGACACCTAATAACAACAAGGATACAACTACTTAATTCTACACCTAATAAAACACATTTAATAAACTCAAAATCCCATTGATCAAAATATAAAACTGATGCTTTCGACATTTAACTGGATCTTAAGAAAATTTTAACTCAGTAGGTTCAAATACGTATTTAACATACTTAATTTGCCGTAGGATTTTTTAAAGCAATCAAAAGCCTAAGAGTATACAGTTACCGTTTCCAGAAACATAGGTACTGTCTCCCTAATAAAGGTGATTATTTGACTCTACCTGTTAACTGATCCAAGTTACAGGAAGCCTAACATAAAAAAAGAATTTGAGAAACAAAAAAGCCATTTTTCCTATTTTCTCATTTAAGTAAAATTACTTTGGCTTGAGGCTGTTTTTTTAAGAGACAAGTCTGGGTTCCTTGTTAACATGTAGTGGCTTCATCAACTCAAAACCAAATGAAGCTTTCAGACACACTCTAGAAGGGACTGAAATACCAAGTTCTCCCAGAAGCCTGGGAACTGCAGGATAAATCAGAAAGAATGCTTCTCTCCACCTGTTCAGAAAAAAAGCCAGACTTAAGAGGGCAAATGCCAACTTTCCACCATACATTCTAGCCTATGAATTAAGTAGTTCAAAAGAAACCACAGACGGACACTTCAGACTACGTCGGCATCTCCTCCCTGGAGGGGAGATGAGAAGGTAGTGGGGGTGAGAAGCTGGAGAAATGGACACGAAAAGAGAGAGTGGAGGGAGGGTGCGGGCTGTTTCATTAGGGGGAGAGTAACTGGGAGTATGCAGCAAAGTGTATATAAGTTTTTGTGTGAGAGGCTGACTTGATTTGTCAACTTTCATGTAAAGCACAATAAAAATTATAAAAAAAAAAAAAGAAACCACAAAGTACCTAAGATAGCAACCAGATTATTTTCCAGAAATAATACCACCACTATAGGCCATAGCTTTAGAAATTTTAACTTTTTTTTTTACTCATTTAATTCCCAGAATTCTGAGAAAAGTAAATACCCCCATTTCACAAATGAGAAAACTGATGCTCATGAAGGCTGACAGACCTGCCCAGCTGCCTACTTGACATCTCCACTTGCATGTCTATTAGCATCTCATACTCAACATATACCAACCAACTCTTAATTCCCCACCCAAACCTGCTCCTCCAGTCTTCCCCGTTTCAATAAATGGCTCCTCCATTAATCCAGTTACTCAGGCCAAAAACCTTGGCGTCATCCTTGACTCCACTCTCCCTCACTCCACAACTCACCCATCAGGAAATTGTGTTATTGTTAGTTCCCATCAAAGTGGCTCCAACTTTCAGCAACTTTATGTCCAGAATTCAGCCACTTCTCATCACTTTTACTGCTGCTGTCATCTCTCACCTAGATTACTGCAAGAACACCCTAACTGGTCTCCTTGTTTCCAGCTTTCCCCCTTCATTCTACTCTCTACCCAAGAGAGTTTTCTCCTTTGAAAATATGTCAGACCAAAACCCTTTGCACAAAACCCTCCAGTGGCTTCCCATCTCACTCAGAGATGTTCACTGCTATAAATTCCCAGGGTGGGAAAAGTACCCACCACCTAGGAGGTACTCAATGAATATGGCTGCTGAATGCAGGAAAGAAGAAACCAATGTCACAAAAATAATACATACATAGTAGAGGTAGGACTAGACCAAATCTTCCAGTGTTCTTTAGTGAGACCAGATTTTCAACAGCCAACAATCTATACAGGAGAAAATTCTTACATTTTACTTTGTATAACTGAATCTTACAATAATAACAAATCCTAATGTTGAATTTTACATGGCAAATTAAAAGGAAAATATCATTTTATAAAGTTATGAAATCTCACACTAGGTACTCTGAATATTACATGATTGGCAGCATGGGCAAATGCCAACTTAATTATCACAGCTCTGGCACTCAGCTCTTCAGTGTGACTCTTCTGCAGTTAGTGACGTGATGTCACCATATCTCAAGACTACTCCAAACATAACTGACCAGAGCTTTGGATGGTTCAGAAACAAGCACTGAGAAGAAGGGCTCATAAGCATGTCTAAATCTCCCACACTGGCACTACACTAATCATCTGAAATAGGAATTGTTCATAGCATGCTACAAGTAACAGTGAAAAGCTTAGATTCAGAATTGTCCGCTGCCAAAATTACAAAGAAAGGCTCTGAGTTGAGTTTAAATGCTGACTGTTCTCAGACCAGAGTGAAACTAATGCTAAAATGATCCAATGTCATAAAATTTTCTCTTTAAATGTTTTAGAATTAAAAATAGAAACTCTAAATGTCTCTTTTTTCAGCTCTTTCAAAAAAAAGTACTACCCGTAAAAAAAAAAAAAAAAAAAAATCCTTACATCTAACTAAATAACAATGATAAATTCATAGAATTTTCACACTTGGCCTTTTAAAAGGAAACTTAGTTCAACTCCTAGCCTTCTCCCTTTTACAAATGAGGACAGTACTTGTTACATGAGTGAACAAAAAAGATTTGTTGAATGAATGAATGAGAAAGATTCAGAGAGGGTACATGACCCCACAATAAATTCTAAAATCCAGGATTCACCAGAACTAGGTTTCCAGATTCTCATTCTGACAGACTTTGAGTGGGTGTGGGAGTAGAGGAAACCAAGATTTGAAAACCTTATCTGGGTCCTCAGGAAAACCTTATCCAAAATTTATTAAAGCCCATTTCCTTTAGTTTTCTTACTTAGAAAAGCACTTGATAAGATAAATTTCATTAATATGTATCTCCTTGGAGACTCCTCTGGCAGGGATCACAACAGAGGGTCCAAGACACTGTAAAAGAAAAATGTACAACAAAATTCAAATTCACAAAAAAAAAAGTCAGGCTTGCTAGTCTGACGGAGCCTGGAGAAACCCCGAGAGTATGGCCCCTGGACACTCTTTCAACTCAGTATTGAAGTCACTTTTGAGGTTCACCCTTTGGCCAAAGATTAGACCAATCTCTAGGGCCCTGGTGGTACAGAGGTTAAAGAGTTTGGCTGCCAACCTAAAAGCTGGCAGTTCGAATCCACCAGCCTCTCCTTGGAAACCCTATGGGGCAGTTCTATTCTGTCCTCAGGGGTCGCTATGAGTCGTCAACAACTCGGCAGCAATGGGTTCAGTTTGTTTTCTTGTAGGACCAACACCCTCAAGCGTCTGTCAGTTTGTCATACTGTGGGGGCTTGTATCTGCTGCAAAAGATCTCTTGAAAGTGTTAAAAAGCAAAGATATCACTTTAAGGACTAAGGCGCACCTGACCCATGCCATGGTGTTTTCAATCACTTCATATAGATGTGAAAGCTGGACAACACATAAGGAAGACCGAATAAAAACTGACGCTTTTGAATTACGGTGTTGGCAAACAATATTGAATATACCATGGACTGTCTGAAGGATGAACAAAACTGTGTTGGAAGAAGTACAGGCAGAATGCTCCTCAGAAGCAAGGATGGCAAGATTTCATCTCACGTACTTTTAAGATGTTATCAGGAGGGACCAGTCCCTGGAAAAGGACATCATGCTGAAAAAGAGGAAGACCCTTAACAAGATAGATTGACACAGTGGCTGTAACAACGGGCTCATGCAAAACAACTGTGAGGATGGTGCAGGACTGGCAGTGTTTCACTCTGTTGTACGCAGGGTTGTGGTGAGTCAAAACCGACTTGACAGCACCTAATAACAACAACACAGCGCCAACAATAATACACATGAGGGACGTGCTTCATAGTTCAATAATGTATACAAGACTAATAGGCACACCAGTCCAAAGGCAAAGATGAGAACGCAGGAAGGGACAAGAAAACATACAAATGGTAACAGGAAACCTGGGGTGGAGAACCCCAATGTCACAGAACCTTTTGTGTATTAACTGTTTAATGAGAAAGTAATTTGCTATGTAAACGTTCACCTAAACCACAATTTAAAAAAAAAAAAAAAGCTGTATTTCCTTGGAAACCAAAAAGCAGAACTGTCTAGTGTTTCTTCCTCTACATAAAAAATATTCAATATAGGACTATTTTCATAATAGACAACAGTTTAGAATTTCAAAGCAATCATTTTGCATCAGAAGTAAAATGGGTAGCCTTCAACTAAAAGAAAAATCCAACCAGATGAGAAGAATAACGAAAAAAACCAAACCCAGTGCCATCGAGTTGATTCCGACTCATAGCGACCCTATAGGACAGAGTAGAACTGCCCCATAGAGTTTCCAAGGAGCGCCTAACGGATTTGAACTGCCGACCCTTTGGTTAGCAGCTGTAGCACTTAACCACTACGCCACCAGGGTTTCCGATGAGAAGAACAGAATACCAAAAATGACCACATCAGTCAAGAAGAGTATCAGCTATACAAGAGCAGGAACCATTTATGTTTGCTCACTAGGAGCATACGCCAGCCCCCCCCGGCATATAGTGTTGATATCATTGTCAGCTGCTGTCAAGTCAGCCCTTGACTCATGGCAAGCCCATACACAACGGGATCAGACCACTGTAATCCACTGAGTTTGCATTAAATGATTTTTTGGAAGTATATCACCAGACCTTGCTAGTCTCTTTTACTCTGACTCTCCACTGGAACCTGTTCAGCATCATAGCAACATGCAACCTCCACTGACAAACAGGTGATGGCTGTAGTACACCGGTCAGTAATCAAACCTGGTTCTCCTACATGGAAGGTAAGACTTCCACCACTGAACCATGACTGCCTCTTTGGCATATAGTGGGACTCAGTGAATCCTTGTGAAATAAATGAGTAAATTACTACTTAAAGACCTACTCATACAGACACAAATTTAACAAATCAACATTAACATACAAGTGTACTACATTTCTCCTCCATGGAATTCTACCAAATGTGCCTTCAAATAATATACCCAACCAAAAGTACTCCCGTAGTTTTATTAAAAAGGTGAGAAATGATGTCTCAAGTAGCCTAAATTACTAAAGCTGCCATTTAATTTGCTGGTCTGGCTCCAAACTCTCTCCTTCACTTCATCCTCTACAACCCAGCAAGGTTAATTTTCTGTTTTTTGTGCATTCTAGAAAATAGAAGAGCACTATGGCTAAGTGTACGCCCTCCGTACGTGGTCCTATCCAATCAGCAAATATGAAAAATCAGAAACTACTGGATTGGAACGGGAAAGGTAATACAGTGTCAAAAAGAAATATCATAAATGACACTTCTTATAACTGGTCTCAATAAAAATCTTGCAGTTGGGACTACAGGCTTTTATTAAGTACCTCCCTACAGTACTTTAATACAACTGACACAGATGGGCTGGGGTACCACTGAGGTACACATCTAGTTCCTAAGATCAATTCAAGTTCCACCACCTTCTTGAATCCTTCCCAAGCCGCTCAATATTTATAAAAGTACTTTGTAAACTAGGAAGTGCTAGATACACACCTCTTAGCTATAGCCCTAAAACCCACTGCTGTGGAGTCAATTCCAACTCATAGCAACCCTTTAGGACAGAGTGGAACTCTACCATACTGAGTGTTTACACTATAATCTTTACAGAAGCAGACTGCCACATCTTTTTCCCACAGTGCACCTAGTGGTTTCAAATCGCTGGCATTTTGGCTAGCAGCCAAGTGCTTTAACCACTGCACCACAGGGCTCCTTCTCTCTTACCTATACTGGTTGCCAATTGATAGTCTGGCAAACATTTTGTATTTAAACCACATTACTTCATTTTTTAACTTGCCTAAGTCCACTGCCATTGAGTCGATCCCAACTCATAGCAACCCGGCAGGACAGAGTAGAACCGCCCCATAGGGTTTCCAAGGCCATAATCTTAATGTGGCAGAAACAGACTGCCACATCTTTCTCCCCTGGAGAAGCTGGTAGGTTCCAACAGTTAGCCACTGAACACTTTAACTATTTTGCCACCAGGGTTCCCCCCTCAAAAAAACGAGAAGTTCTTTGGAAGGTTTTATGTCACCTCTCAATTACTGAACACCTGAAACAGCATAATTTAAAGTAAGTGCCAACATACAATTACCAAACTGAATTTGCATGTTCTACCTCCACTCCAAGAGTCTACGCATGCCGACCTTTTTAGCTGCTGGCAGTCATTTCCAGATTTCTTCCATGTCGCCTTTTTTAATCAGTGGGATTCTACATAAGAGTCTAGGCGCTCTCTTTTCCACCTGTCCAAAATGAAGTTTCTCTACTCACCAAGAAGCTGCTTTAGCTGCTTTCTTGTTTAAACCCTCTACTTGTTTACCTTAGTCTCAAGCATAGCTCCAAAGATTATATAATAACCATTGAGTTCTCCGGGGAATATCTAGCTCAACTGGCATAACATAGTTTAAAAGGAAAGTGTTCTACACATTCTACTTTGATGAGTAGCGTCTGGGGTCTTAAAAGTTTGTGAGCAGCCATCTAAGATACTCGACTGGTCTCACTCTAGCCGGAGCAAGGAAGAATGAAGAAAAACAAAGACACAAGGGAAAGATTAACCCAAAGGACTAACGGACCACAAGTACCACAGCCTCCAGCAGACTGGGTCCAGCACAACTAGATGGTGCCTGGCTACCACCCACTGGCTGCTCTGACAGGCATCACAATAGAGGGTTCCAGACAAAGCTGGAGAAAAACGCAGAACAAAATTCTAACACACAAAAAAAGACCAGACTTACTGGTCTGACAGAGACTGGAGAAATCCCAAGAGTATGGCCCCTGGACACCCTTTTAGCTCAGTAATAAAGTCATTCCTCAGGTTCACCCTTCGGCCAAAGATTAGACAGGCCCGTAAAACAAAATGAGACCAAAGGGGCACACCATCCCAGGGGCAAGGACTAGAAGGCAGGAGGGGACAGAAAAGCTGGTAATAGGGAACCCAAGGCCGAGAAGGGAGAGTGTTGACATGTCATGCTGTTGGTAACCAATGTCACAAAACAATATGTGTACTAATTATCTAATGAGAAGCTGGTTTGTTCTGTAAATCTTCATCTAAAGTACAATATTAAAAAAGAAAAAAAACCCCAGTGAGTTCTCAACTGCGTGAGGAAGAAGCGTATCAGAATCACCTACTGAGCTTCTTCAAACTACCCGTCTACCTCAATATGTAACATGCTACCCCACAGAAAAGCCCCAGATATCACTGTAATTCTCTACCCACCCCATCCAAACACATACTGCTCCCCCAAACACAAATACTGAACCTGCTGAAAACCACTATTGTAAAATACCACCTTGAAAATGGCCTTTGGAACAATCCCACCAAAAGTGATTACTAAGCTGAGGCTCTTGAACATTTAATAAGCCTTTTCTGTGAATCCTATAGCTCTCCATAACCTATAATTCATCTACTGAAAGTTATTTTTTTATACAATTATTATACTTCGTTTCCTATTACAAAAGATCAGCACTAAGATGCTAATTTTAAAAAATAAATAAAATAACACTGAGAGTCTGTTAAGAATTACAGGCATTTCTCAAATCCGTAAAGAGACAGGGGTTAGGAACCACATTTCATCTCTGCCAGGGCAAGGCTTCCTAACAGGTTTCCCAATAGTACATTCTGAACCAACAGTCAAACTCCATTCCATTCCAAACATACATATACACAGAGCACACTGGCTACACATTTCTCAAACCCGTAAAGAGGCAGGGGTTAGGACCCACATTTCATCTCTGCCAGGGCAACGCTTCCTAACAGGTTTCCCAATAGTACATTCTGAACCAACAGTCAAACTCCATTCCATTCCAAACATACATATACACACAGCACACTGGCTATACATCAGATGCCAGCTCCTGGGAAGTTAGACTGGCAAAGTATCCTTACAGAACCTTCCGGGGTCTTCACTGGAGCTGCCAGAGCACAAGCATGTTAAACCAAAAACCAAACCCAGTGCCGTCGAGTCAATTCTAACTCATAGCAACCCTATAGGACAGAGTAGAACTGCCCCATAGAGTTTCCAAGGAGTGCCTGGTGAATCTGAACTGCGGACTCTTTGGTTAGCAGCCATAGCACTTAACCACAACGCCACCAGGGTTTCCCATGAGCGTGTTAGGGAAGAGATAAATCAACTACACATTAACCCTAATTTCAATGGTAAGACGTGTTCTTTTAAGTTCCTTTAAGACAGGCAGCATGGTTAAGGTGAAGACACAATCCTGCGCTTCCTGCAAGAATATGGAAATATACTGGTTTTCTTGCCACTTTTTTCCTAAGTACACACAGCTGAAGAAAGCAATAAAAGTTTCTCAAATTTGGTGAAAATTTTAGAACATTCCACCCTGTTCATTTACAGTTAATATATTTTATGAGCATTTTCTAACGGGTATTGTCTCTCTTCTTGAAGGCATGGAATACTACAGTTCAGTTACCAGGTGTTTATTTTACTGAAAACATCAAGAACTGAAAAGAAATTTGTAAAAACAATGATCAATCAATGCTGAAAATTAGATGCTATTAAAAGGGCATGCTATTCCACTTTGGAGAGTGGCGTCTGTGGTCTTAAATGCTAGCAAGTGGCCATCTAAGATGCGTCAATCGGTCTCAACCCACTTGGAGCAAAGGCGAATGAAGAACACCAAGGACACAAGGTAATTACGAGCCCAGCAGACATAAAGGGCCACATGAACCACAGACTACATCAGCCTGAGACCAGGAGAACTAGATGGTGCCTCGCTACAACCGATGACTGCCCTGACAGGGAAAACAACAGAGAACCCCTGAGCAAGCAGGAGAGCAGTGGGATGCAGACCCCAAATTCTCATAAAAAGACCAGACTTAATGGTCTGACTGAGACTAGAAGGACCCTAGTGGTCATGGCCCCCAAACCTTCTGTTAGCCCAAGACAGGAACCATTTCCAAAGCCAACTCTTCAGACAGGGATTGGACTGGACGATGGGACAGAAAAAGAGGCTGTGAAGAATGAGCTTCTTGGATCAAGTAGACACTTGAGACTATGTTGGCGTCTCCTATCTGGAGGGGAGATGGGAGGGCAGAGGGGGCCAGAAGCTGGTGGAATGGGCACGAAAAGAGAGAATGGAGGGAAGGAGCAGGCTGTCTCATCGGGTGAGAGCAATGAGGAGTATATATAGCAAGGTGTATATAAATTTTTGTATGAGAGACTGACTTGATTTGTAAACTATCACTTAAAGCACAATAAAATAAAATAAAAAAAAAGCCATGCTAGGTGTTCACACTACATCAAATTAGAATTCCTATCTAGACAAATAAGGAGCCCTGTTAGCACAGTGGTTAAATGCTCAGCTGCTAACCAAAAGGTCAGCGGTTCAAACCTACCAGCTGCTCCATGGGAGAAAGACGTGGCAGTCTGCTTCAAAAAAGATTACACCCTTAGAAACCCTATGGAGCAGTTCTACTCTGTCCTATACGGTCACTATGAGTATGACTCGACTCAACAGCATACAACAACAATAATCTAGACAAATAACTTCAAATATGAAGAAAATGAATTACAGGGACCAAAGTAAAAAATACTGATGATACCCAAGTCTTGATTACTGGAGGATGATTATTAAGTACAGGGTTCTCTGCTGCTTATTTCTCAACAGTTTTCTTTTGAGCTGTTCAGAATTCCTTCTAAAAGGAAAACAAGATGCTGGGCCACAAATACCAATCAATGACTATACCTGCTAGTAGTTTTTGGTAAAACACTTTGCGGAATTAATTTTTGTGTCTGTGAAATTCATTTAACCTCGACCTGCTCTGGGGGAGGAGAGAGGAAGAGAGGAATCTGATGCCTGCTGCGGCTAGATGTCAGGTCTGCTCAGATTGCCTTGGACTGACCCCTGTGTTTGTGCAAACCAGAGACTCTCTCCCCAGGCCACCATTCTCCAGCAAGCATATGTTCTCTTCCTGCCTCTCCTCAACTAGAAATAGAGAAATCAAACATCATGAAATTACCCATTCCCCACAATTTAAAGTTAGGCACACTACAATCCTAACTAGAGGGAGAATTTAGTGCAACATGACAAGTAACAAATTAGATATCTAGAGGCTGAAAATTCTAATCCCAGACCTCCAAAGGCCAAGAGAAATGGCCTCACCTCGCTTTGAGGCACACTCACCAAGGTACTGTACTTCGACTCACTACCGCCCAGCTAAAGAAGTCTCTGACATTCCTCCATGACACTTACCTCTCTAGATCTTTAGGAAAACACTCAAATTCTTTTTGCAACTCAGGTTCTCTTACTTTCCTCATGCTAGACTAAAAAGAGAAAATAGATGTGGACTGTCAAAGCATCTCAGAGCCTCAAAGGATACACTCTCATGGTTTTTCTTACCCTCGTGATCAAAACCCAATCACGCTTGTTTTATTCCATTCCTCACTCACATCATCTATGTTTAAGAGATCCAGAGAAAAGTGACTCTTTCTACGAGCCAAAAAGCCCATCAAAACTATGGATTTTTTTTAAATCACAAAGCTATTTATCTAAGATAATTTATATATAACCTTTGAAAAACAAGGGTCATATAAGTGTGTGTGTTTTTTGTTTTTTGTTTTTTTAATTAGCTAGGCAAAGGAAAAAGTTAAAAGCAAAAACCCAATGAGACCCTCTTCTTTCCCAGACCAAAAAAGTAGAAATGCAGCTGATAGAAGACTGGGTAGTCAATCTTCAGTGAGAGTAGAACTCCTACATTTTAGACAGCTTCCTATCTGTAACAAGATGTATACTCTTGTATCAGTACTGAAGGAATACCATAAAGCTTAATCCTCTCTGTAAAGGGAAATCTCCTCCACTAAAGGGCAGTCACCCAACTGGCAGGAATATTTCTCATTTACTGGCTAAGACGACTCCAGTGGAAGGTGTAGGGTGGTGCTATAAATCAGGCACATTCTCAACGGGAAGCTCCTACATTTCCTGTTTTATGTGCAATTATCTCTCCACCTGACTAATACCCAGCCCCTCTGGTAACCCTTACATGTACCTTAGGGAGAAGATCTAAAAACTGCCATTGTTCCAGAAACAAAGGAAGTACAACTACTTTATTTTACAAAAGGAAAATCCGTTCAAGAAGGGGAAAAAAAGGTAAAAGTTAAGTTTTGGTTTATCTAAAGAGCACACAAGAATATTACATCTGAGTTAATAAAGATTCCTGTTATAAAAAAAAAAAAAACTAAAGGCTCTGCCATGTAGAAACTTTTACTCATAATTTCTTTTTCCATAACTCTGCAATTTTGTAACTCCAAAGCTTGGTTACCAAACACTGTATCAATGCTGTTTTCACAGCTTTTCAACCTTAATGTTGATTTTGTTTCTTTCCTTAAGTTTTGCCTCTTCCTTCACATTTAGTCATTTAATAAACCCTGAAAGCTTAAGTGACGAAAAAATGTAGAACCCAAATTTTTACATAATAGACTCTAAAATAGGAAGGAAAAAACAAAGAAACAGTAAACAAAAGAATAAAGTCTGGAAACCTGCCTTCCAATCACTGCCTTGTCATTAACTAGTTTTATAACCTTACAACAGGTCACTTCAACTTTCTGGGTCTCATTTTCCACATCTGTAAAATGGGAAAGATGTGCCAGATGATTTCTGCTAAAAAGTCCTTCTAGCTCCAACAATCCACGAATCTGTTCATCAGAAAGTAACAAAATGCAAATAAGATTTTATAGTTTACAAAGTACTTTCACACATTTATTCTAACGAACTTTTGCAGCAAATCTGCGGGCAAATATTGTGCCCATCTTTGCAGAAAAAGACAGTGAAACTCAAGAACAGGTTCAATTATTTCTCAAGACCTCACAGCTGAAAATGGCAAATCTTCTAAGGACAAATACTGGGCTTATGATGCCAATAATTTTAAATAAGTCAAAATTCAAAAATAATTGCCTGCTATGCAAAACTTTTATGGAGGCATCAGGCCATTGTAACTCCAACCCAGGAACGGTTTCTACCAATGTACACTAGCCTGTAAGTTCCATGAGGCCAGGAACACATTTAGCCATGATTTTAATCACAGAACCCAACAGTATGCCTCTCAAATTGAGGCACTCAATGAATTCAGGCTGACTGAACACTAACCTCAAAAGGTTAGGAATATAATAATGTTATGAAGAAAAAAAGGGAAAAAATATTTTCTGAATCTATTGTGAGATCTGAATCCGTGATCTGAGCCAAAAAGAAGAAAGAAGCACACTCTGTATCAGTCTATATTATCGGGATAAGTCTACTATTTGTTTTCCTTTGAGAAAGTCCAATTTGGTCAGTGAACCAAAAGCTGAAATCTTTGATGTTCCCAGAAAATCTTCAAGATGTTCATACTACATATGTATGTACACTGGTGGACTCCAAAGGAAATAATAATATGATAGTGGAAACTATCATATTAATGACATAATCATGTCATTAATCACTACAAACTTTCCGTTACATTGGAAAGATTCGGGGAATCTGTACTCTCGTATCATCCCAGCTGTTCTCATGCTCCCGTTTCATAGCTCAAAGAGGCAGAAAAAGATCGCTTGTTGAAAAATTCAAATCACAACTTAAGATAAAACATAAACGTATCTCAACCCAGTCCTCAATCAACCAACTCCCAAAATCTACAAAACCACTAATCCCAAGAAATTCTCAATCCGCGGCTTAAAAATGTTACTAGGCTCCCCATCCTAAAAGAAAAAAAAGTGTTAAAAAGGCAGAAAGAAGGGAAAGTGTCTACACACCAAAATTACACGTGTAATTTAAAGCAAAAGTGAAGTAAACACAAAAACCAGAAAATAATTATGAAATAATGGCATTAAAAGGATCTCAATAAATGACTGTGTCGGCATCTCCTGCCTGGAGGGGAGATGAGAGTGTGGAGGGGGTTAGAAGCTGGTGAAATGGACACGAAAAGAGAGAGTGGAGGGAGAGAGCAGCCTGTGTCATTAAGGGGAGAGTAATTAGGAGTGTGTAGCAAGGTGTATATGGGTTTTTGTGTGAGAGACTGACCTGATTTGTAAACTTTCACTTAAAGCACAATAAAAATTATTAATAAAAAAAAAAAAGGATCTCAATAAAGATTTCAGGGAAGTGTTCTGGAATTATCACCAAGAGTTCAAGTCAACCTTGCCATAGAATCCTACACTGAAGTCACAATTAGCACTGCCTGACACTTCAGATTTAAAAAGTTTACTGCACAAGAACTATAATTTCAAACACAAGGAGCAGTACCAGGAACTGCAGAGAAGCTAACAACAGCAACACCTACTGACTGTCTTGAGCCACTTGCCAAACTTGTTCTCTATGTCAACTGAAGAAATCTAATGATACAACTTCTAGAGTCCTTTCTTAATCATGAATGAGATGACAAGGAACCAAGAGGTCCACATCCATCCCCCACAACTTCTTATTTTGTCCCAAACTGTAAGCAAATTATCACCCAAGCCATTTCAAATGCGTTGTTAATTGATAATGCTTTAGTATAAATAATTCACTTCATGGGAAAAATGTTTTACTATTAATAATCCTAGTTAATAGCTGGTACGCCATCTAATAGTCAGACACACCAGTGGCCATAAATCGCTTTATTTAAACCTTTTATCTTAGGTTACTGCTATTACCAGTGTGCTATATTACTCCATCAGCTCTTTTTCACTCTGGTAATGGTAGTTTAATTGCAGCTTTCAAAAAATGAAAAAGGGAAAATTGAAAGTCGTTAAGTCAGGATTACAGAGTTACTAAACTGGCTACAGAGAACGCTTCTATAGGATTTAATTTTCTACTTTCCAAAAGAATATTTACGTTGGAAGAATATTCAATAAGAGAAAACAGAAGAAAGTTGACACTTAACTCCCACAGAGTACCAGTATAAAAACAATGGCTTTAAGAGTCTGAGTCAGAGTTTCAACATGAAAGGTTTGCTTTACAGAGGAAACGCCAACCCCAGTTCATCCAGATAGACCTGGAACCTGATGAAAGACGACACCTTTACCCTGAAATTTGCACCGCATCACCGGCTCCCAGTTTAGAAGTATAATCGTTTAGCAGGTAATATAAATTTCATTGAACGCTGCCTCTGAACTACCCTTCAAGAAAAAGAAATCTATAAATGCAGTCTAGGAGCAATCAATCCCCAAAAGTCGTCCTTCGAAAACAATTACCAAAAATTCAGTTAAATATCTTTCTTGAAAGTGAGCCATTTCTCACGTCTCTGTATGCCAAACGGTGAGCCCAGTCGAAATTTCAACCTCCCCAATACGACTATTTCTCCATCTAAAAATGCCGTGGAGCGACCTTAGCCTCACAAATGTTCTTAAAGGTCAGGAGAGAAGTTGGAAACAGGATGAAGGAGGAAAAGTTATTTTTGCAGCACCCTCCCGGCTCTCTAGCTCTCTCGCGTTTTACTTGCTCCAAGGAAAGCAGGTTAGAGCATCCCCGGATTTCGCTGCCCCCAGAAGGGAAACTAACCACCGGCGCGAACACCGAGCTGCTCCCCTCCCTTGTACCACTCGGGCTGTCCCCTCCGGCACAGCCTGCAAAGCGCTCACCCAGGTGACCTAAGGGGAAGGGTCGCCCGGCGGAGAAGAGAGCAGCAGAGTCGGCGCAACCTCCCCGACGGGGGCGCGAGTCTCCTGACCTCTCATCGAGGCGCCTGCCGGGTAGTTGTGCACATTCGGGTTTCGAGATGCATGCGCGCGCGCCGGGCGCGGTAGAGCCCAGACTCGCCCCCGCCGGGCTGGGCTGCGCTATCAGCACGCCACCAAATCGGATATAAAACTTTCGCCGGCCCCCCGGTGTCTTGCCCCGCGACCTGGACCCCAGTTCCAGCCAGAAACCAGGTGGGGGACTGTGAACAGCCCTGCACCCCGCTCCCCTGCCCGGACCCGGTGCGCGGGGCCACTTACCGCTCCGCCCGACCTCCCGGGGCAGCCGCGCGTCCAGGGCGCGTCCGCCTCGCCTTCTCCCTGGGGAGAAAGAGAAACCGTGTAGACGGCCGGCGCGCGCTCCCTCGCCGTCTCCTCTGCGGAAAACGGCAGGCGGCGAGGCCGAGCTGAGGCGGGCGCCGA
The DNA here is from genome assembly GCF_030014295.1 of Loxodonta africana. Classification (NCBI taxonomy): domain Eukaryota; kingdom Metazoa; phylum Chordata; class Mammalia; order Proboscidea; family Elephantidae; genus Loxodonta; species Loxodonta africana. The sequence goes on along the minus strand of NC_087351.1, from coordinate 83,674,419 downwards.
GGAGAGGGGGCCTAGGGGAGGCGGGGGCGGAATCAGCCCAACTCCGGAGCCTGGCTCGGAGGGGGACCCGGAATGCAGGCTGGAGAGCAGCGGGCGGGGGCCGCGCTCCTGAAGGAGTCCAGGGGTGTGCGGAGGTGTCCCCCTCCCCGGGCATCAACTATTGTCTGGGCGCCCGGGCCCCCGATCGCGCCGCCTCCGAGGCTCAGCGCTCCCCATCCCACCGCCCGCCGCGGGGAGAAAGAGCTGAGGGGGCGGCTGATCGGAGAAGCCAGTGGGGGAAGAGGGGTCAGGGGTCCGAGGTGAGCTCCGGGGAGAGGGGAGGTGCGTGCGAGTGGGGGAAGGGACAGGTAACTGCCGGCAGGGGCGGGAAGGGCCGGTGGGGAAGGAAGTGGGGAGCGAGACACAGAGGCAAGAGGGGATGGAGAAGCTGGGGGGGTGGGTAGGGCGGCCTCGGGGGCCCAGACCTGGCCCTCCCCGGAACCCTCCTCCCGGGACTCGGCGTCGCACTGACTTTTTCGCTCACTCGCTCACGCACGCACTGAACTCGCTCACAAAGTTGCCGGCGGTGGCGGCGCAGCACTCGCCCTTCCCCTCTCCTCTCCGCCCCGCCTCCCAGCCCCATTCCTCCCCGGCCTCACTCCCTCCCTTGCCAAGTCTCGGATGAGATCACCGTAGGGCCGCACAGCGCGGCGCGCAAATATCGCGAGAGACACGGCAGCTCGGCCGGGACCGCGGGGGAAGTACAAGAAGTCGGAAGAACGATCCGGACCGCGGAACTCCTGGTTGCTATGACAACGACAAAGCCCTGAATTCCTGTCCCCTGCAGGGAGCAGAGGCAGCAAACGTGGGTGCAAATTTTCAGCATGCCCTTGCCTGACATGCTAATGGTGGGGAAAGCGGATACTAGAAGCTGAAGGAAGATTAGTAAACCTTTTGGAACCGGCATCTGCAGAGACCAGCGACGCGGTATCTGGCCAAATTTGGCGAGGCTAATTCTTTTTTAAGAGATTTTGGTGCAGATCTCCGCCATAAATGCCGGGTCATATCTGTACCTACAAATTTCCATGATGGATTCAGTTTTTCGACCTTCTCGTTTCCCAACCTCCACTCCACACACTGCCCTTCTTCCCCTCAACACAGAAGTGAGAGACGCTGAAGATTGCCTTATTCATCTTCCTATTCTCAGCGTCTCCACAGGCTTAGCACATTGGATATTTACCTAACGTCTGTTGAAAAATATGAATGCAACACTCTGTACACGTCCTCAGAACTTTCCTTTTGTCCTACCTCAGAGAGGACTCAGGCTTGTTATGTGCCTTCAAGTCAGTTCTCATCCTGTGTATAACAGAAGGAAACACTGCCCATTCAGGTAACATGTTCACAATCATTGCTATGTTTGAGACCATGGTTGCAGCCACTGTGTCAATCAATCCTGGTGAGGGTCTTCCTCTTTTTCACTGACCCTCTGCTTTATAAAGCTTGATGTCCTTTTCCACGAACTGATGCCTCCTGATAACATATTCAAAGTACATGAGACAAAGTCTTGCCATTCTCCCTTCTCAGAAGCACTCTGGCTGTACTTCTTCTGAGACAGATTTGTTCTGGAAGTCCACAATATATTCAATATTATTCATCGACACCGTAATCCAAAGACATCGATTCTTCTTCAGTCTTCCTTATTCATTGTCCAGCTTGCACATGCATATGAGCTGGTTGAAAACACCATGGCCTGGGTCAGGCACACTTTAGTCCTCAAAGTGACATCTTTGCTTTTTAACACTTTAAAGAGGACTTTTGCAGCAGGTTTGCCCCATGCACTGTGTCATTTGATTTCCTGAATGCTGCTTACATGGGCATTGATTATGGATCCAAGTAAAATTAAATCCTTGACAACTTCAATATTTTCTCTGTTTATCATGATGTTGCTTATTGATCCACTTGTGAGGATCTTTGTTTTCTTTATGTTGAAGTGCAATCCATACTGAAGGCTGTAGTCTTTGACCTTCATCAGTAAGTGCTTCAAGTCTTCTTCAATATCAGCAAGCAAGATTGTGTCATCTGTGTGTCGCAGGTTGTTAGTCTTCTTCGAATTCTGATGCCACATCCTTCTTCATATAGTCCAGCTTCTCAGATTATTTGCTCAGCAACCAGATTGAATAAGCATGCTGAAAGGATACAACCTTGACACGCACCTTTCCTGATTTTAAACCATGCAGTATTCCCTTGTTCTGTTCCAATGATTCCCTTTTGATCTACGTACAGGTTCTGAATGAGCACAGTTAAGTGTTCTGGCATTCCCACTCTTTGAAACGTCACTCATAATTTGTTATGATCCACACAGTCCAATGCCTGTGCATACTCAATAACACAGGTAAACATCTTTCTGGTATTCTCTGCTTTCAGCCAACATCCGTCTAACATCAGCAATGATATCCCTCATTCCACATCGTCTTCTGAATCGGCTTGAATTTCTGGCAGTTCCCTGTTAGTGTACTGCTACAACTGTTTCTGAATTATCTTCAGCAAAATTTTACTTGTGTGTGATATTAGTGATATTGTTCAATAATTTCTACATTCTGTTGGATCACCTTTCTTTGGAATGGGCACAAATATGGATCTCTTCCAGTCAGTTAGCCAGATAGCTGTCTTCCATATTTCTTGGCATAGATGATTGAGCACTTCCAGCACTGCATCTGTTTGTTGAAACATCTCAAATGGTATTATGTCAATTCCTGAAAGCTTGTTTTTCACCAGTGCCCTCAGTGCAGCTTGGACTTCTTCCTTCAGTACCATCGCTTCTTGATCATATGCTACCTCCTGAAATGATTGCATGTTGACCAGTTCTTTTTAGTACAGTGACTCCATTTATTTCTTCCATCTTCTTTTGATGCTTCTTGAATCGTTCAATATTTTGCCCATGGAGTCCTTCAATATTGCAACTCAAGGCTTGAATTTTTTCTTCAGTTCTTTCAGTTTGAGAAATGCCAAGCATGTTCGTCCCTTTTGGTTTTCTAACTCCTCTTCTTTGCACATTTCATTGTAATGCTTTACTCTGTCATCTCAAGCTGCCCCTTGAAATCTTCTGTTCAGCTCTTTTATTTCACCGTTTCTTCCATTCACTTTAGCTACTCTAAGTTCAAGAGTAAGATTCAGAGTCTCTTCTGACATCTGCTTTGGTCTTTTCTTTCTTTCTTGTCTTTTTAATGACCTTTTGCTTTCTTCATGTATGATGTCCTTGATGTCATTCTACAACTCATCTGGTCTTCGGTCATTAGTGTTCAGTGCATCAAATCTATTTATGAGATGGTCTCTAAATTCAGGTGGGATATACTTAAGGTCATATTTTGGCTCTTGTGGAGTTGTTTTAATTTTCTTCAGCTTCAAATTGAACTTGCATATGAACAACCGAGGTCTGTTCCACAGTCGGCTCTGGCCTTGTTCTGACCGAAATATTGAGCTTTTCTACTGCCTCTCTCCACAGATATAGTCAATTTGATTCCTGTACACTCCAACTGGCGAGGTCCACATTTATGGTCGCCATTTCTGTTGTTGAAAAAAGATGTTTCCAATGAATAGGTCATTGATCTTGCAAAATTCTATCATGTAATCCGGTGTTATGTCTATCACCAAGGCCATATTTTCCAACTAGTGATCCTTCTTGTTTCTAACTTTTGCATTCTAATCACCAGTAAATATCAATGTATCTTGATTGCACGATTGATCAATTTCAGACTGCAGAAGGTGGTAAAAATCTTCAATTTCTTCATCTTTGGCATTAGTGATTGGTACATAAATTTGGAAAATAGTCACATTAATTAGTCTTTCTCGTAGGCTTAGAATATAAGTTTCTACTCCACAGGCATGTCTTTTTTCTGTTAAACTATCCCCATTTCTGTTCACACCATTTCTTTTTTTCCAGTGGTGTTAACTCCTCCTATCTCCATCTTAATATCATTAAAACCCTATTTACCGTGGGGTGGGAAGAGCATTTTTTTAAGAAATCATTAAGCATTCTCAGTGCAGCATATTATTTCTGATACCTTTATTATTGTTGTTGGGTGCCGTGGAGTTGATTTTGACTCACAGTGACCCCATGTGACAGAGTCGAACTGTTCCATACAGTTTTCTAGGCCATAATCTTTATGGGAGCAGAACACCAGGTCTTTCTCCTGAGGAGCCACCGGTGGGTTTGAACCACGAGCCTTTAGATTAGTAGGTGACTGCTTAACCATTGTACCACCAGGGCTATTTGATGACTTTATAAAAAAAAAGAAAAAAGACTCATTGCGGTATAGTTGACCCTGACTCATCCGATCCTATACAGCGGAGTACAACTGCCCTATAGTTTCCAAGGCTCTAATCTTGATTTTTTTTTTTTTCTTAATCTTGATGGAGACAGACTGCGACATCTTTGTCCCACAGAGCAGCTGGTGGGTTTGATCCATTGACCACGCTTTTATACCTACTCCAAAATACTATTGAGGATAACAATGGAATGTTCTTATCTCCTGTTTCTTCTTTTAACTGTTGAAATTTTTCTTTGTAGATTTTATATACTCACTGCCGAAGTGAAATGGGTGCTGTGAGTAGAAGTTAAGCTTACACTTTAGATTTCATCCCTATTTACTTAATATGGGGAAGTCATTATTTAATTCAACCCCCAGAACTGGAAACATAAAACAGTACATGAAGACTATGCTATAAAAGACTATGCTATGGAGCCCTGAAAATCTAGGTGCTTCGCATAAGGAAAGGCTTCTGCTAAAGATGTAGGCTGCGCTCCACTTCTGCTGTTTACTTCTCATTCCTAGGTGACTTTCAAAAGTCACCTAGCCAGAATACCTGAGGAAGGCTGTGGGCTTCCTTCTCCCCCCTTCCTCTCACAGCATGCTCCCAGGAATGGTGTTCACTCAGGCTGGCCCCCAAAATATCCATAGATTAAGAAAATGTTAAATGACTCATACTTTATCCTTAACAAAACAATGCTTTTGTAAATGTTAACCAATCAGATTTTTTTGGTAAATTTCTGAATTTTCTGTACTTAGTGAAAAAATTCCTTTCTCCAGAGCACTTTTGTGAATTCTCATGAAGTGCTGCTGGATCTGGATTGCTCTGTTCCTGCAATAAACCTCTTTGCTTTAGTTTTGACAGAAAACCCAGTTTGTTCTTTGACAGCAGTTAAGACTTTTTTAGGTTATGTGCAAGCTTAAATCTGATGTCAATGAAAGTTTCATATTAGAAATCTAAATGATATAGTATAGGACAAAGTCAGGAAACTAGGGTTCGAGTCTTTCTGTGCCAGTGAAAATTGAATCTCTTTGAGAAATTATTTCCTCTGTCTGATTCTTCAACTATAAAATGACCGGGTAGCCCAGATGTTAGGCCATTTACAGCTTTAAAATTCTACAGCTCTTAGGCCCATAAGAAGTTGCAGTAAATAACACATATTTTCCTTTTACATCAAACAGAATAATAAAAACTAATGGACAAAAGATCTACACAAAGAAAACTACGAGACACTACTACAAGAAACCAAGAGACCTACCTAAGTGAAAAAACATACCTTGCTCATGGATGGGAAAACTCAACATGATGAAAATGTCAGTTCTACCCAAAGCAATCTGCAGATACAGTGCAATCCTGATCCAAATTCCAATGACATTTTTTAATAAGATGGAGAGACAAATCACCAACTTCATATGGAAAGAGGCCCCTGATAAGTAAAGCATTACGGAAGAAGAACAAAGTGGGAGGCCTCGCACTACCTGATGTTAGAACCTATTATACCGCCAAGGTAGTCAAAACAGCCTGGTACTGGTACAATGACAGATATGTAGACCAATGGAACAGAATTGAGAATCCAGATATAAATTCACCCACCTATGAGCAACTGATATTTGACAAAGGAGCAAAGTACATTAAACGGGAAAAAGACAGTCTCTTTAACAAATGGTGCTGGCATAACTGGATATCCAGCTGCAAAAAAATGAAACAAGACCCATACCTCACACCATGCACAACAACTAACTCAAAATGGATTAAAGGCCTAAATATAAAATCTAAAATGATAAAGATCATGCAAGAAAAAATAGGGACAATGCTAGAAGCCCTAATACATGACATAAACAGAATACAGAACATAACTAACAATGCACAACACCAGAAGAGAAACTAGATATCTGGGAGCTCCTAAAAATCTAACACTCTCATCAAAAGATTTTATCAAAAGAGTAAAAGGACAACCTACAGACTGGCAAAAATTTTTTGGCTGCAATATATCCGATCAGGGTCTAATCTCTAAAATCTATAAGGTACTGCAAAATTTCAACCACAAAAAGACAACCCAATTTAAAAATGGGCAAAGAATATGAACAGCACTTCGCCAAAGAAGACATTCAGGCAGTTCACAGATACATGAGGAAATGCTCAGGATCATTAGCCATTAAACCAAAAAAAAAAAAAAAAACCCCGTTGCCTTAGAGTCGATTCCGACTCATAGCAACCCTATGGGACAGACCAGAACTGCCCCATACGGTTTCCAAGGAGCATCTGGTGGATTAGAACTGCCAACCTTTTGGTTAGCAGCTGTAGCTCTTAACCACTATGCCACCAGGGTTTCCCATTAGCCATTAGAGAAATGCAAATCAAAACTACAATGAGATAACATCTCACCCCGACAAGGCTAGCATTAATCCAAGAAACACAAAATAATACATCTTGGAGAGGGTGTAGAGAGACTGGAACACTTATACACTGCAGGCGGGAATGTAAAATGGTACAACCACTTTGAAAATCGATTTGGCGCTTCCTTAAAAAGCTAGAAAATAAAAGTACTGTATGATCCCGCAATCCCACTCCTTAGAATATATCTTAGAGAAATAAGAGCCATCCCATGAATAGATATATGCACACCCATGTTCACTGCAGCACTGTTCACAATAGCAAAAAGATGGAAACAACCTAGGTGCCCATCAACGGCCAAATCGATAACCAAATTATGGTTCATTAACACAATGGAATTCTACGGAATGATAAAGAACAACAATGAATCCTTGAGATATCTCTTAACAGGGATGAATCTGGAACGCCTTATGCTGAGTGAAATTAATCACAAAAGAACAAATATTTTATGAGACCACTATTATAAGAACTCAAGAAAAGGTTTAAACACAGGAGAAAAACATTCCTTGATGGCTACGAGGGTGGGGAGGGAGGGAGAGGGAAATTCACTAACTAGATATAGTAGATAAGAATTATCTTGGGTGAAAGGAAGGACAACGGCACAATACAGAGGAAGTCAGCACAACTGGACTAAACCAAAAGCTAAGAAGTTTCCCGAACATGACCAAACACTTTGAGGGACAGTGTAGCAGCAGTGGGGGTCAGGGGACCATGGTTTCAGGGGACAGCTAGGTCAATTGGCATAGCAAAGTTTGTTAAGAAAATGTTCTGCATACCACTTTAGTGAGTGGCGTCTGGGGTATTGAAAGCCAAGGAGCAGCCATCTAAGATGCATCAGTTGGTCCCAAGCAAAGGAAAACGAAGAACACCAAAGACACAAGGAAAATATTAGCCAAGAGACCACAGAACCCACATAAGCCAGAGACTCCATCATCCTGAGACCCGAAGAACAAAATGGTGCCCAGCTACCACCAATGACTGCCCTGACAGGGGACACAACAGTCATGGAGCAGGAGAAGAGTGGGGTGCAGAACTCAAATTCTGGTAAAAAGACCAGACTTGACAGTCTGACTGAGACTGGAGGAACCCCAGAAGACATGGTCCCCGGACTCTCTGTTAGCCCAGAACTAAAACCATTCCTAGGGCCAACTCTTCAGACAAAGAATAGACTGGACTATAAGACAAGATGATCCTCATGAAGAGTGTGCTTCTTGGTTCACGTGGGTACATGAGACTAGATGGGCAGTTCCTGTCCAGAGGTGAGATGAGAAGGCGGAAGGGGATAGGAGCTGGTTGAATGGACACAGGAAATCTGGGGTAGAAAGGAGGAATGTGCAGTCACAGTATAGGGATGGCAGCTAGGGCACATAATAATATGTGTACCAATTTTTGTATGAGAAAATAACTTGAGCTGTAAACTCTCACCTAAAGCACACACACACAAAAAAAAACACAAATGGGCATTTCATTGTATAGTAGGTCAGATTCCCTAAGTTTAGTTATATATTGAAATTTTTATTTTAAAATTTCTCTTGTCTCAACTATAAAGTCAACAAAAATATTGACCATGTTATGTTAATTTCAAAGGGAATCCGTTGTTCATGATTTGTTTTTACATGAACTCAAATGGGTTCCTTCTATTTTCATAAATCTGTAAACTCAAACCGAGGACCCAAAATAAGCATATGCATACCACCACCAAAAGAAAGGAAAAAAGGAGGGGAGGGAAAGAGAAAGGGAGAAAGAAAAGGCCAGTAGTCTTAGATTCAGAAAGATATTTTTAATATCAAACTTTTACAAAGAAATACATTGTAGCATCATCATGGGTCCTGTGGATCGGTTTTAAGGGACCATTTTTCACAGCATAGCACAATATTGTAAGTCAGTTGTTACTCATTTGCTCTGGCTTCATTTTTAGCATTTTGCCCTTAAAGAATGGCTGCCAACATGTGTCCACCAACACAGCACAACTTAAAGGCCACCTGTTTTATGGCTCCCCGGTAGGCATTTGGTTCATTTGAAATAATTGACCAAGTGCTAGCCAAATTTATTACCTTCTTCAATGCTTCTAGGAGGCTCAAGATGAGTGCTGGCCTCAAATTACAAAGATAACTTCCCTAACCTTCAGGCAGAGTAGAAACTGCCCCAGGGACTTGAAACGGCTATTCCAAAGCCCTGGGCTACTATTCACTCCTCACTGATGGCAGAACTTCAAATCACTTCCATCAGTGTTTCTGAAGGAGATAAAAAAGTAAATCCAGTTGCAACTGAGTTTCCAATTGCGTGTTCTCTGGGTTTCAAAATAGCAGGGGTGGGGGGGGAGCAGTAGAGAGAAAGGGGGAATAGAGAAACCGTGAAGCTCAGGTTAGATCTCAGCCCACTTCCTGCCTACTCTCTCTTGGCTCCAGCTCTGCTCTATCTACATCTACCCAACCACCCCCCCCCCCCATAGACACAAAGGGTATGTATCTTTTCCTAGGGATAAGGAGTCCATCTAGTCATTCCCTGTGTTACTCTCTCTCTATTTGCTTCTTAGTTTGTTGTAGGCTATTTAAATTCCTTTCCCTCAGATAATCCATATGGGGTCCCCGTGAGTTGGAATAGACTTGACGGCAACAAACAACAATCCACTTCCACTCAGCGAAGTACCCTAACACTTAGAAGATAGAATGAACTTTGATACAGAGCACTACAGACAAGGCAAATAGATATTTTTAACATTATGAACATTGACTTACATTTGTATATTTTACAGTTAAAATCTGAAATATCTGGCCTATTATCATTAGTTCAGAGCTTCGGGTTACAAGTTATACATTTATACAACATTGTTAACTAATTTTCAGAAAGATTAAGCATTAAAAAGGGTCAAACTGGGAAAAGAAAAAAAAAAAAAAGGACCAAAATGTCCTCAAAACTATCCAAGATCAAATTATTTCCAATGCTGTTTCAATTTTAGTATTTTATTGTTTTAGCCTGAAGTGATAGATCCCTTGGCACACTCTTCTCCAATCTGCATAAGAGTATTTATTACATGCTTAAAACACCAACTACTTTACTATCAATTAACGTTCCTCAGCAAAGTTATTGCACTTTGTTAAAAAAACATAAAGCACAAAAAAATTAAAACATAAGGTTTATTCAAGCAGTTATTCCATATTCATAAAAAGAAAAAAAAAGGACTCAATGTAGGGTAGTTTGGAGCCCTGGTGGCACAGTGGTTAAGAGCTCAGCCGCTGACCAAAAGGCTGGCAATTCAAATCCACCAGCTGCTCCTTGGAAGCTCTATGGAGACAGTTCTACTCTGTCCTGTAGGGTCTCTAAGGGGCAGAATCAACTCGATGGCAATACGACGATGATGTTTATAAAGAGAAGAGGAAGCAGAAGAATAGAAAATCAACCATTGGCTAATCTTATTGTGGTTGATTGAACCCTGTACCCCCTTGCTGAGATCAGCTGCCATCAGGTTATTAGGTGGTCTCTAGTTTTAAAATTATTGTTGTTGTTGTTGGGTCCCATCAAGTCAATTCCAAATCATAGGAACCCCATGTGACAGAGTAGAACTGCCCCATAGGGTTTTCTTAACTATAATTTTTACAGAAACAGACCGCCAGGTCTTTCTCCCACAGAACCTCTGGGTGTATTCAAACTGACAACCTTTTGGTTAGCAGCCAATTGCTTAACTGTTTCACCATCAGGGTTCATTTTCCTTATTATTCACACTCCTTAAAGACGGAAAAAACAACTTAACAATGCTGCAAAGTAGTTTAGCAGTCCCTGGTTAAAAAAAAGTTAATCGTTTTGCAGTTTGGGTTCAGGCCTTTACTGTTAATTTTGGGTTCGTGGGTAAAAGAAATATGTTGAAGCCAAAGTAAGATGTCTATTTTTAATTTTATTTCACAGCTTCCTTTTCCAGTCCCCTACTCTTCTAAAGGACAATTGCACATCTTCTCTTTCATCAAACCTCCAACATCTCTCTGCCCCTCGCTCATAGTTAATGGCTGTCTTAGTCATCTAGTGCTGCTATAACAGAAATACCACAAGTGGATGGCTTTAACAAACAGAAATGCATTCTCTCACAGTCTAGGAGGCTACAAGTCTGAATTCAGGGTACCAGCTCCAGGGGAAGGCTTTCTCTCTCTGTTGGTTCTGGGGGAAAGCCCTTGTCATTAATCTTCTCCTGGTCTGGGAGCTTCTCCATAGAGGAATCCCGGGTCCGAAGGAGATGCTCTGCTCCCAGTGCTGCTTTCTTGGTGGTATGAGGTCCCTATGTCTCTCTGCTCACTTCTCTCTTATATATCTCAAAAGAGATTGGCTTAAGACACAAACTAATCTTATAGATTGAGTCCTGCCTCATTAATATAACTGCCGATAATCCTACCTCATTAATATAGGGATAGGATTTACAACACGTAGGAAAATCACATCAAATGACAAAATGGTGGACAACCACACAATACTGGGAATCATAGCCTAGCCAAGTTTACACACATTTTAGGGGGATACAATTCAATCCAAACAATGGCCTTCCTTATCTTCTCATTTCATTGGGAAGATAGAAGCAATCAGAAAAGAATTTAACACACACTCTTTCCCTACCACTCTATCTACCAACCTACCTGCATCTTTCTTCATACACTCTTCCATCCCTGCTGAGGATGAACTCTCAGTGCTCTTAGCCATGATTAAACTCTCTGTCCACCTGTGTACCTGCTCCCATCCTTTCACACTCAGGAGCATTGATTCAGCAATTGTCCTCTCTCTCTCTTGCATCAGCAAATTTTCCCTCACTATTAAATCATTTCTAAGAGCTTAAAAATACGCTGTACTGTGTTGCATGGTAAAAAAAAAAAAAAAAAAAATATTTCATGGGTTTCATATCCCCTTCTGCTCTACTTTACAACTAGAATCTTCAAAAGATGTTTCCACACTCTGTCTTCAATTCTCCTCCCATTCTCTTGAATCCTGTTTAAGCATGTTTTCACCCCCATTATTCCATGAAAACAACTCTTCTCAGGGTCATCAGTGACTTCATAGTTGCTAAATCCAATGGCCAAATCCCATCCTCATTTCACTCAACCGCTCAGCAACAAGCAAAAAGCTGACCACTCTCTCATCCTTGAAACAATTTTTGTACTTGGCTTCTGGGCTAATAGCTTCTCCTAGTTCTTCTCCCACCTTCTGGCTACCCCTTCTAAATCTCCAAACTCTAAGTAGAAGAGGCCCAAGGCTCAGTCCTTGGACATCTCCTCTTTGTGGTCTCTTCTCATTTTCTTGGCAATCTCACCAATCTGACGGCTTTAAATGCCATCTAGACACTGACTATGCCAGATTCACAACCCCAGCCCAGATGTCTCGAAGTCCAATTTAAACATCTCTCTCCTACTCATCATGTCTATTTGGTTGTGTAATAGGTATCTCAATCTTAACATGTCTAAAACTGAGTTCCTGATATTCCCCCCACTAAAACCAGATCCCTCCTGCAGTCTACCCCATCTTAGCTAAGGGCATCCTTCCACTTGTTTAGAACAAAAGTCTTAGAGCCATTCTTGACTTTCGTATTTCTCTCACATCCCACGTCCAAACCAGCCATCAGTGAATTCTGTTGACTCTTCCTTCAAAATATGTGCAGAATCTAATCACTTTCCACTCACTGCAACTCTAGCAGCCTGGTTCAAGCCACTCCTTGCCTGGATTATTGCAATAGCTTCTTATCTGATCTCCCTGCTCCTGCCCTTTCCCCCAACCATTTATTCTCCAAAGAGCACCCAGAGTGTGGAGCATAATTAAGTCAGATTGTGTCACTTCTCTGCTCAAAAGCCTTCCTTGGACCACATTTTAAGTAATAAGGACCTCCAGGCTGATTCCTAGGCCACCAACTTGGGATCATTACCAGAGAACAGGCGTATGGAAGGTGGAGCTCGGGTTGGGGCCTTTTAAATTTGAGAAGCCTGTGAGAAGGTGTGAGTTTTAAAAAAATGTGTTCATGCCCAGGCCCCACTCTCAGAGATTCTGATTTAATTGGTCTGGGGTGGGGCTCAGACTTCAATTTTTTAAAATCTACAATGTTGTACAACCATCACTTCTATCTAGTTCCAAAATATTTTTATCACTACACAGTAAACCCTCATACCCATTAAGCAGTTCTTTCCTGTTCCCCGAGCCCCAAGAAACCACCGACCTGTATCTGTCTCTATGGATTCATTTATCCTGGATAGTTCATATAAATAGATTCATATAATTTGTGAGCTTTTGTGTCTGGATTCTCTCACTTAGCAAAATGTTTTCAAGGTTCGTCCACTTTGTAGCCTGTATCAGTACTTCGTTCCTTTTTATGGCTGAATTATATTCCGTTGTATATGTATGTACCACAATTTGTTTATCCACTCATCCTTCGACGGACATCTGGCCTGTTTCAGTATTTTTAAAAAGCTTATACCACTGTGCAGCTTGCTTTTAGAAGTACTATGAAACATTCTAGTAGATATATGTCCCTTTAGCAGTTAAAAAAAAATTTAGGAAATTCATGGGTCAGGGAAGAGGTCAGGTCTAAAAACCCCAAATCCCATTGCTGGCTAATCGATTCCAACTCATAGCGACCCCATAGGACAGAGGAGAACTGCCCCATGGTGTATCCAAGGCTGTAATCTTTATGGAAGCAGGCTGCCACATCTTTCTCCTGTAGAGTGGCTGGTGAATTCGAACTGCTGACCTTTCAGTTAGCAGCCAAGTGCTTAACAACTGTGCCACTGTAAATACGGGAGTCAGTAGCTGATGAGTTGCTGACAGATTGTATTTAGACAACATTTTAATTAAAAGCACTCTCACAAGTTACCTTTCCTTCTCATAGGTAACCTCTTTTGAAATATATTCCATTGAGCTACTTACACCATTCCTGGGTTTTCAGATGATTTTCCTGCACACACAGATCAATAAAAATCCCAGAAGGACTAAAAGTCCTGGCTTGCCAATCCTCCTGACCTTTCGCATTCAGCGCATGCTGTTCCAACTATAATTTTTTAAAGAACTTTTCTCTGAACCTTTCAAAATGTCTTACTCATCTTTCCAATAAGATATTCTTTCAAGGACCTCTTTGCACTGTTTAAAATAACTTGAAGAGTCTCTTAGAAGGTGGAAATTCCCTTCCAACTAACCCTTGTCACTTCATTCCCTTCAGATTTCATGGTAGAGAAAGTTTCAGGGAAGGAAGGTGAATTTAAAAAGGCTTCTCTCCAGCCCCCTTGAAAGAAAGGCTTGGCAATCTACTTCCAAAAATTAGCCAGTGAAAACCCTATGGATCACAGCAGTCAGATCCACGAACAATCATGCAGATGGCTCAGGACCAGGCAGCCTTTTTTTCCTTTGTACATGGGGTTGCCATAAATTGAGGGCCAAAACTAAATGGCAACTAACAAACACCACCACTCCCTTGTCTTTTTAAAATCCCTGGAAATGAAAAGGGACTTGCTCGTGACTTGGAAGTAGTGGGCGAGACCTCCCAGCATCCTCTGCCTTCTTCCTTTGCCAGCCAGAGCTAAGGCGACCTTCACAGAACCCAGGAGCTGCAGGGGTGCTGGAGTTGCAGCTGTCTAATGGCATTCCAGTTGAGCACAGCGAGATTCTGCAAGAGAAATCACACTTTTGCATGTCCCTGAGTGCAGGAAACATATGTAATGAGGGCTTCTCTTTGTGGGTATACCTAGGAGCACAACTGGAATGCTAAAGTCATCACAGCCTTTGTTTAAGGGGAAAAAAGGAAAAGATTAATGTGCTGATCGTTCAAATACATTTATGACCTTAAAACAGCTCAGCACCCATCCCGAATTTTATAAAACCACTTATCAGAGATGAAGCTTTTAAAAATCTCTCCCATTTTATTTGTTCTTTTCATTTGGGGGGTAGCAATGAGTATATTTACTTAGGCATAAGACATGGCCAAGGTCGCTATGTATAATTTTTTTATTCATGCTGTAGCTACACAAAGAAAATATAACCCAGTGGAGTGGAGGAAAATCTACTAGACCTTCAGGTAGCCTTGGATTCTGGACTCTAACTCAGACTTTGTCTTTATCTGAGTAACTTCTATTTCACTAAATACAAAAGCAAAGGGCTAAGAGCTCATTCCTCTAGAGCTAAACGTTTATGGGCTGATGTATTACTCTCTTTCAGGAGACTACATACTCCTGGTCAAGAATCCGTGGAATCTGCAGTCTGGAATTTTGCTGAAAGTTCTTGAACCTCCCTCCATTTGCATCAGATTTCCCCCTCCCCCTCACCTTTCCCGCCTTCCACCCTATCCATTCCCCCCAGCCCCTCCACCCCCCCAGTTCTACAACCCTGTCTCAGATATCAAGAGCAACCATAACTCATGCTGGTAGCTTGGATAGGGGTGGAGACTTCTGAGCAGTTCTCACGGTCACCTCCTGTTGCTGGCAGCCTCTCGTGGTGGCTGAAGTTGGCACTGCCAGAAAAAAAAAATCTCAATCATTGCTTCTGGCATGGCCAGGCCATACTAGCTGCTTCTGATGGCAGTGAAATTCTCGGGACTGCTGCACCCAGCTGCTCTCACCTCAGAATAGCCAGCTCCTAGGTCCCTGGGCTGGGCAGTTATGCTTTATTCATTCCATACTTCCTCTCAAGGACAGCACAAATTACAGACCCTGCAAGTAGTCAGAGACAACTCACTGGTACAGGATTGGCCTTGAGAATTCATTCAAACTCACCTTGCCTAGAAGGATATTATGGTAGCAAGAAAGAATAGACCCCTCGGTGTCTCACCCCCGGTCTTCACCTGAAGTCATTTCAGCGTGGTGGAGTCAGACCATTCTGGCCTCAAGTCCTACCTCTACTCAGTGCTTAGTAAAAAGTGACTTTGGGAAAAGTGACTTTGCCTCTCTAAGCCTCAGTCTTCTTATCTTTTAAATAGTTGTAATAATGATGATTTTTAAAAAACACACACATGGGTGTTTTGAGGATTAAATGAGATAATACATGTTTTGTTAGACCCTGAGGTCTGGCTACATAAAAGCCATGCACAACCCCCTTTTCCTTTGCCTTCCTTGTCTCTTCAGACTTCTAGAAGCTCCCAGATCTGGCTTATACAAATCTGGGATTTTATTCTCTAAACTCTGGGTTCTAAAAGACACCCCAGGGGTAGAAATACAGTTTCATCCAAACTATCTCTATCACTCATGGGCTTCCGTCTTTGCATCTGCCTCTACAGCGTTCTTCTCTTTCTGCAGAAATGTTCTCCACGTCTCTGGTTTACATAGGGAAACTATCTCCTGGGTTTGTCCCAAACTCAAACATCTCCCAAATTTCCAAAATACATAGGGAAGGAAAGAACAGATTGACCCAGCTTTGGATCAGGTGACCACTTCAGACCAATCAGCTGTGAGTAAAGTGGGGAGCCATGTTGCATAAAAAGGCATGGAGGAGCCACAACAAGCTGGGAGGGAGCACGCTGCAGTTTCCGGGAATGAAGGGGACAGATATTATCAACATGCCGGGTGGAGGAGTTATGTAAGAAGTATAAGACTAAGTTTCAGCCCTCGAGGAAACGATCATATAGTTGGGGAGGAAGACAGAAACATTAAGTCTTTAGTTGAAATTGATTCTGGTCCTGCGGTGGAAAATGTAGAAGAAAAGCCAAAACAATCAGCAGCAGTGAAAGAAATCTGTTCCTGCTGAGGTTCAATCAATGAAGTTCAATGCAGTGGGGAAGGAGGTGTGTGAGTAAGGGCTTTACAGTTCTCTTTAAAAGACATGTGCTCCTGGAGACTTCCTACCCTTACAAAGCTCTAGGTCCTACCCTTTCTTCTGTCCTGGGAGGAAAGAAGCAAAAGCACTTACTATATATTTCTAACACACACACACACACACACAAATTCAGTTCTAGGACTGAAGGTGGGGTTTCTTAACACCCTGCCCAAGGGTTTTCATATTTAGCTATTATCTTGTCATTAATTTAATTCTTGAGTTGTCCCCTTCAATTGTTTTCAGAAAATTTAAAAGTGTTAGTAGAATGTTGCTAGTCCCTTGAATCAGAAATTATAAGTACACACAGAACGACTAAGATTTTTCACTGACCCCTTTCCCCTCTTCTGTTCAGATTTCTTATATTCTTTACCCCATTTCCAGCCTGATTTTTACAACTGTATTTCTCTGGACCTCCATCAGGGCAAGAAGAGAAAGGCTTCCACCTTCTGCCTTTATGTTTGTTTATTCTGGTGGTTCTCAGTCCATGCTTACCACGAATAATCTCTGGATCTGCTATGTAATTTCCATTGCATCTCATTTTGTAGGAACGTTAGCTGTATTCAGTGGCTAACTTTCCTGAGGATTAGATAAAATAACTATTAAAACTCAGTCTTCTTGGGTTTCAGATGCTGGATACAATCCTATTTGAAATCTCTGCATCCTGAGGTGTTTGGTCTGGGTCTCTGGTCTGTGCTGCCTAGAATCACACAAGATGAGAAACATCATTTGCTGGGCCACCTAGTCAGATGAATCAGGTTGACCCCACTCATGTGTGCAATCCTGCTCTAGTCAGGTAAACAATAGCCATGCTTGCTTAAGATGATTTCTGGGGCACTGAATAGTACACATAGAGCCCCCTTGGGATTTTTTTTGTGGTTATTATTGCTACATGACAAATCACCCAAAAACTTAGAGACTTAAAACAGTAGCCATTTTATTTTAGCTCACAATTTTGTGAGTCAAGGAATTCTGGCAGGGACCAGCCAGGTGATTCTTCTGTTTTAAGTGATAGCCAGTTGTAGGATCCAAGAGCGCTTCACTCACATGTCTGCCACCTTTGTTGGGATGGATGGAAGGCTGAACTCTGCTGGGACTGTCAACTGGCAGTAAAGCAATCTCAGGGGATTTGAACTTACAGAGCTTCCAGAGAAGCATTCTGAGGGACAGGAAGTAGAAGCTGCTAGTGTCTTAAGGCTGGGTCCAGGAATTAGCACAACATTATTTCTGCCATATTCTATTGGTCAAGAAATTACATCACCTGAGTAATAAAGAATATGTGTTCATCTTTAATCTATCACAGAGTTTATTCACGAAACATTTATAGAGCATGTAGTAAGGGACCAGGGCCAATGGAACACTCTGGGAATATGGAGGAAAGTTAGCACACCTCCTGCCACTAACAAGTCCACAGCCTAGACCAAAAAACCAAACCAAACCCATTGTTGTCGAATCCGACCATATAGGCCGAAGTAGAATTGCCCCATAGGGTTTCCAAGGAAAGGCCGGTAGATTTGAGCTGCCAGCATTTCGGTTAGCAGCCTGAGCTCTTAACATAGCCTGGAGGAGAGGTAAATATACTGGATAGTCCCTATTCACACACAACCTTTGGTTAACTCCCCCAAAGAACAAAATCTATGAAGCCCAAATAAATTTTAGAAAGAGATCATTTTAAATGGAAAAGAGAGAAAAATGACTGTCTAATAATCTCTGGTTGTTCATATTTCAAATGTCTGTTTATCTAACAACACCTGGCATGCAAATAAATTGTGACGTGGAGCTGTAACTTAAAGTGTTAGAGCGGAAAATAAATAGCAGAGATAACTTCTTTTAGCTTCTGTGCATGCTAAGAAGAAATTGTAGTCAGAGCTCAGTGATAGTGAGATAAAGTCTAAACAATTTCAGTTCTCATCTGTAAGACAAGTGATTAGGCTGGTTATCATCCTTGGCAAACCTGTCAATCACAAATCAGAGAAGGCTTACCCTTGTAACAGAGTGTCAGGATCATAAAGGAAAGACAGGGCATTCAAGGGTCATCTTGGGAGAAAAGGAAAGATAAAGTTTCTACTTCACCAGCCTTCCAGCTAGGACATTGCCTCGCCCTGAAGCAGACCTGTTAGGCATGAAGCCACTTAGCTTAATAGACTGGTATGTCACAATTGTTTAGGGTTTGAGGTTTCTAGCAAGAGCCGAGGAGACTGTGGCCATACTATAATGGTATCCTCTGTCCATGCAGCAAAACATGCTGAAATTTGTGACTATGCAGAAACTGGTTTAGATTCTGCTTTTTAGGGATGTTTCCTAAGGGACACAGCCATCAAAATCACTGACCTACAAAACTGTTTCCTGAGCGCCATGCTGTCTTGTGCCTCTGGGCTTTGCCCACGTTGTTTCTTCTGCCTGGAACACCTGGCCATACCAATAGAGGGAAAGGAAAACACAAGAATGTGGTTGGGACCAGAAAAGTGGCCCTAGGAGCTCAACGGTTGGAAGGCATATGCTGTCCCAAACAGTGATGCAGATGTTGAAAGACGCTGTTGTTTAGAGGCTGTGCAAGGTTTAGATGAATAGACAGATTAATGAAAATGTTTACAGTCTGGCGAAACAGCACATATAAGAAAATGAATGTGTTTTCAGCCAGTGGTTTTGAGCACTTACTCTATGCCAGGCATTGGCTGATAGTGAGCCTGGTATGGGAGCAGGACATATTCAGAAACCCAAAGGGGCAGTTCTCTCCGTCCTGTAAGGTCACTGTGAGAACTGATTCAACACCAATGGATGAGGTTAGATAACTTAGTCAAGATCACATAGCTAACAGGTGCTGGAACTCAGATTGGGACCAGCTAAACTGCCACCTGGTAAAGTATGTAGAATCCTTCATCTAAGGGAAGAATGCCACCCACATAACAACATTCATGTTACTAGACTTCCCTTACTTCAACCATCTTGAGGAGACTGGCCCAATAATGAAGTCTGTGGGTGTGTGGAGAATGTTGGGAGGTAAGATTAGCAATATTCAGATGGCCAAGTTAGGAAAAGCTTTGAGTCTTCCACTTTGGTGGAGGCCTTTGAAGCCAGTATACCTTATTCTAAGAAATAGAAATTTTTTGTTTGCTTCAAAGAACTCTTGATAGATTGTTTTCCAAAAGCGGAATCTGTATTTCACAGACAAAAAGAACAGCCTCTGCATGCTACGTATTTTTCTGTTGTCGTCATTGTTAAACATAATTTATATACAGACTTTGAATGTGTATTGGTTCTGGGTATCAGTCCCTGTACTCTTTGTCTCTTGTTCCCATATATATCTTGATTCATACATGATCTGAAATGTGCATTGTACAATGATTTTTAAAATACCTTTGACTTTGCTTGGAAGTGCAATTATGAAATAAGAGGTAAGTATTTTACATAGTTTTTTTTTTTTTTTAATCACATTATTAAAATATCTGTTTACCCTAGGAAGATGGGGCTAGGAGAAGGAAGAATAAATAATATATATAAAGCAGCCTCCTGAAAATGGGAGAAAATGTTAATCCCTGGTCCTCTCTCCATTCCTTGAAGTATTCCTGCTCCACCCATCTCCAAGCCTCACCTTAAGTCCAGCTCTTGCCATGATGTTCTCTTTAGCCTTTTCATCCTCCTCATTTCCTCTTGCAGGTACTTACACTATTTAATTCTTTCACTAGTTTTCAGAAACTAAAATAATAAGCACTTTGAGAACAAGAAGTAGATCTTGTACATGTTTTATGTTGCTCAAGGTCTAGCTAATAGCAATAGCCAACATTTATGGGGCATTTAGCTGTGCCAAGTACTTCACATGCCCTATTTAACCCTCACAAACATCCTTAAAGGATGGTGCTATCATTATTCCCACTTTCAAAATGAGGAAAATGAGACCTAATCAAAATTATACAGCTAGTAAGTGGTGAATTCAAGATTTCTGGGTGGCACAGTTTTGCACCCATCTGCTAACCTAGAAGTTGCCAGTTCAAACCCACCCAGTGGTGCTGTGGAAGAAAGACCTGATGACCTCCTTCTGTAAAGATTACAACCAAGAAAACCCTATGGGATTGTGCTACTCTGTAACACACGGACCTACCATGGCAATGGGATTTTGTTGTTGTTGTTGTTGCTTCTGTTAAGTTGTGAATTCAGAATTTGAATCAGATATTCTAATGCCAAAGTCCATGTCTTTAACTACATCTCAAAATAATAATTTGGAGCCCTGGTGGCACAGTGGTTAAGAGCTCAGCTGCAAATCAGAAAGATTGGCAGTTTGAATCCACCAGCTGCTGCTCCTTGGAAACCCTATGGGGCAGTTCTACTCTGTCCTATAGAGTTAGTAGGAGTCTGAATTGACTTGACGGCAATGGGTTTGGTTTTTTGGTTTTGGGACATTTATTCAGTATTTACTGTGATTCAAGCATTGAGTTAAATGGATTATTTCATTTAATTTTCACAACATATCTATGAGATATTCTCGTTGTTAAGTGCTGTTGAGTTGGTTCTGACTCATAGCGACCATATGTATGACAGAAGGAAACACTGCCCAATCCTGCAGTATGCTCACAATCATTATTATGTTTGAGCCCATTGTTGCAGCCACTGTGGCAATCCATCTCATTGAGGGTCTTCCTCATTTTCCCTGGCCCTCTATTTACCAAGCATGATATCCTTCTCCAGGGGCTGCTCCCTACTGATAACATGTCCAAAGGATATGAGGCATAGTCTTATCATTCTCACTTCTAGGGAGCACTCTGGCTGTACTTCTTCTGAGACAGATTTGTTTATTCTTCTGGCAGTCCATAGTAGATTCAATGTTCTTTTCCAACACCATCATTAAAAGGCATCATTTCTTCTTCAGTCTTCCTTATTCACTGTCCACTTTCCCATGCATATGAAGTGACTGAAAATGCCATGGCTTGGGACAAGCGCAACTTAATCCTCAAAGTGACATCCTTGCTTTCTAACACTTTAAAGAGGGCTTTTCCAGCAGATTTGCCCAATACAATGCATCATTTGATTTCTTGAATGCAGCTGCCATGGGCGTTGATTGTGGAGCCAAGTAAAATAAAGTCCTTGACAACTTTGATATTTTCTCCATTTATCATGATGTTGCTTATTGGTCCAGTTGTAAGCATTTTTGTTTTCTTTATGTTGAGGTGTAATCCATACTGAAGGCTGTAGTCTTTGATCTTCAAGTCCTCTTCACTATCAGCAAGCATATCACAGATTGTTAATGAGTCTTCCTTCAACCCTGATATTGAATTCTTCTTCATATAGTCCAGCTTCTGGGATTATTTGCTCAGCATACAGATTGAATAAGTATGGCAAAATGATACAACCCTGATGGACACCTTTCCTGATTTTAAGCCATGTGGTATCCCCTTGTTCTGTTCAAACAACTGCTTCTCAGTCTATGTACAGGTTCCGCATGAGTACCATTAAGCATTCTGGAATTTCCATTCTTTACAATGCTATCCATAATTTGTTATGATTCACATAGCCGAATGCCGTTACAGAGTCAATAAAACACAAGCAAGTATCCTTCTGGTATTCTCTG
Organism: Loxodonta africana; assembly: GCF_030014295.1. Lineage (NCBI taxonomy): Eukaryota > Metazoa > Chordata > Mammalia > Proboscidea > Elephantidae > Loxodonta > Loxodonta africana. The sequence goes on along the minus strand of NC_087351.1, from coordinate 83,652,419 downwards.
CTTTCAGTCGACATCCACCTGACATCAGCAGTGATATCCTTTGTTCCATGTTCTCTTCTGAATCTGGCTTGAATTTCTGGCCATTCTCCATCGATGTACTGCTGCAACTTTTTTAAATTATCTTCAGCAAAATTTTACTTGTGTGTGGTATTAATGGTATTGTTTGATAATTTCCACATTCTGCTGAATCACCTTTCTTTGGAATGGGCACAAATAAAGATGTATTCCAGTCGGTACACCAGGTAGCTCTCTTCCAAATTTCTTGGCATTGACCAGTAAGTGCTTCCAGTGTTGTCTCCTTATGTTGAAACATCTTAATTGATATTCTGTCAATTCCTAGAGCCTAGTTTTTTTTTTTTTTTTCTAACCAATGCCTTCAATGCAGCTTGAATTCCTTCCCTCACTACCATCAGTTCTTCATCATATGCTGCCTCCTGAAATGGTTGAACATCGACCAATTCATTTTGGTGCAGTGACTCTGTGTATTCCTTCCATCTTCTTTTAGTGCTTCCTGCATCATTCAAAATTTTCCTGGTAGAATCCTTCAATATTGCAACTCAAGGCTTGAATTTTTTCTTCACTTCTTTCAGCTTGAGAAATGTTGAGCATGTTCTTGCCTTTTGGTTTTCTACCTCCAGGTCTTTGCACATTTCATTGTAATACTTTATTTTGTCTTCTCAAGCCACTCTTTGAAATCTTCTGTTCAGCTCTTTTACTTCATCATTTCTTCTATTTGCTTTAGATACTCTATGTTCAAGAGCAAGTTTAGGAGTCTCTTATAACATTCATTTTGGTCTTTTCTTTCTTTCCTGTCTTTTTAATGATCTTTTGCTTTCTTCATGTATGTTTTCCTTCATGTTCCACAACTCCTCTGGTCTTTGGTCATTAGCGTTCAATATATCAAATCTCTTCTTGAGATGGTCTCTAAATTCAGGTGGAATATACTGAAGGTTGTACTTTGGCTGGGCTGCCGTGGACTTGTTTTATTTTTCTTCAGGTTCAACTTGAACTTGCATATGAGCAATTGATAGTCTGTTCTGCGGTCAGTCCCTGGCCTTGTTCTGACTGAGAGTATTGAGGCTTTCCATCATCTCTTTCCACAGATATAGTAGATTTGCTCCCTATGTTTCCCATCCAGTAAGGTCCTCTTTTATAGTCACCATTTATGTTGTTGGAAAAAGGTATTTACAATGAATAAGTTGCTGGTCTTGCAAAATCCTTTCATGCAATCCCCATATTTTCCAACTATGATCCTTCTTCTTTGATTTCAACTATCACATTCTAATCAGCAGTAAATATCAGTGCACCTTGATTGCATGTTTGAACAATTTCAGACTGCAGAAGTTGTTAAAAATCTTCAGTTTCTTCATCTTTGACATTAGTGGTTGATGCATAGATTTGAATAATAATCATATTAACTGGTCTTCCTGGTAGGCTTATGGATATTATCCTACCAATGACAGTGTTGTACTTCAGGAAAGATCTTAAAATGTTCTTTTTTTACAATGAATGTGACACCATTCCCCTTCAATTTGTCATTCCTGGCATAGTAGACCATATGATTGTCCAATTCAAAATGGCCAGTACCAGTTCATTTTAGTCACTAATGCCTAGGATATCAATCTTTATGCATTCCATTTCAATTTTGATGACTTCCAGTTTTCCTAGATTCATATTTTGTACATTCTAGTTCTGATTATTAGTGGTTGTTTGCAGCTGTTTCCTCTCATTTGGAGTCATGCTACATCAGCAAATGAACACCCTGAAAGCTTTATTCCATCCATGTGATTAAGGCTGACTCTATTTTGAGGAGGTAGCTCTTCCCTAGTCATATTTTGAGTGCCTTCCAACCTTAGGGGCTGGTCTTCCTGCACTATATCAGACAGTGTTCTGCTGCTATTCATAAAGTTTTCACCAGCCAATTTTTTCAGAAGTAGTTTGCCAGGTCCTTCCCAGTGTCTATCTCATAGACAGGAGAAATATTGAACAATGCATAAAAAAGAAGATGGAAGGAATACAAGTCACTATACCAAAAAGAATTGGTTGATGTTTAACCATTTCAGGAGGTAGTATACAATCAAGGACCAATGTTACTTAAGGAAGAAGTTCAAACTGTGAATGGCAAAAAACAAGGCTCCAGGAATAGATGTAATACCAATTGAGATGTTCAGTACACGGATGTAACGCTGCAAATACTCACTCATCTATGCCAAGAAATTTGGAAGAGAGCTACCTGGTCTACCGACTGGAATACATCTTTATTTGTGCCCATTCCAAAGAAAGGTGATTCAACAGAATGTGGAAATTATCAAACAATACCATTAATACCACACACAAGTAAAATTTTGCTGAAGATAATTTAAAAAACAGTTGCAGCAGTACATCGACGGAGAATGGCCAGAAATTCAAGCCAGATTCAGAAGAGAACATGGAACAAAGGATATCACTGCTGATGTCAGGCGGATGTCGACTGAAAGCAGAGAATACCAGAAGGATACTTGCTTGTGTTTTATTGACTCTGTAATGGCATTCAGCTATGTGAATCATAACAAATTATGGATAGCTTTGTAAAGAATGGAAATTCCAGAATGCTTAGTTGTACTCATGCGGAACCTGTACATAGACTGAGAAGCAGTTGTTCGAATAGAATGAGGGGATACCACATGGTTTAAAATCAGGAAAGGTGTCCATCAGGGTTGTATCATTTTGCCATACTTATTCAATCTGTATGCTGAGCAAATAATCCCAGAAGCTGGACAATATGAAGAAAAACTCAACATCAGAATTGGAGGAAGACTCATTAACAACCTGCGATATGCAGATGACACAGCCTTGCTTGCTGATAATGAAGAGGACTTGAAGAGTTTACTGATGAAGATCAAAGACTACAGCCTTCAGTATGGATTACACCTCAAAATAAAGAAAACAAAAATCCCCACAACTTTACCAATAAGCAACATCATGATAAATGGAGAAAATATCAAAGTTGTCAAGGACTTTATTTTATCTGGCTCCATGATCAACACCCATGGAAGATGCATTAAAGAAATCAAACTATGCATTGTATTGGGCAAATCTGCTGCAAAAGCCCTCTTTAAAGTGTTAGAAAGCAAAGATGTCACTTTGAGGATTAAGTTGCACTTGACCCAAGCCATGGGATTTTCAGTCACTTCATATACACGGGAAAGTGGATAGTGAATAAGGAAGACTGAAGAAGAAATGATGCCTTTTAATGATGATGTTGGAAAAGAACATTGAATCTACTATGGACTGCTAGAAGAATAAACAAATCTGTCTCGGAAGTACAGCCAGAGTGCTCCCTAGAAATGAGGATGATAAAACTATGCCATATACCCTTTGGACATGTTATCAGTAGGGAGCAGCCCCTGGAGAAGGATATCATGCTTGGTAAATAGAGGGCCAGGGAAAATGAGGAAGACCCTCAATGAGATGGATTGCCACAGTGGCTGCAACAATGGGCTCAAACATAATAATGATTGTGAGCATACTGCAGGATTGGGCAGTGTTTCCTTCTGTCGTACATATGGTCACTATGATTTGGAATTGACTTGACAGTACCAAACAGCAACGACAACGTGAGATGGATACTATTACTTTCTCCATTTTAAGGATGAGGAATTGGAGAGTTTGTGAGGTTCAATAACACATATCTAATCAAGGCTGGAATTCAGATTGGGAGGAGCTAATGACTCATTCTAGAACTTAGCAAACTGCCACCTAGTATAGCAAGGGTAAAGCATGTAGAATCCTTCGTGTAATGTAAGAATGCCTTCAACATAGCAACATACTTGTTGCTAGACTTCCTTTACTTCAACCATTTTTTGCATGGCATGGTTTTCCAATGCCTTGACTATTCTAGGTTAATCTTGGACAATGTTCATCATAAAATATGGTCGTCTGAACTGAGGAAAATAACTTAGATGGGATCTGATCTCTAAATTAAATTACATGCTCTTTAGACCAGGTTTACTGCCTTCTCCTTCCGATATTCCTCAGCCCCAAGGGAGGTACCCCATGTCAGTTCCCATCTTCTGCCACATGTATACTCAGCTGCAATCTCAGAGTTTGATAGTGGTTAGAATATTCATCTTCACAGTGAGTGTGAGTATTGGTTAGGAATAGTTTCCTTTTTAAGTAACAATACCTGACTATCAATGGCTTAAACAAAGGGGACTACAATTCTTATATAACAGTGGTCTGGGTATACATAGCCACTGGCATTGGTTTAATGGCTCAATGATTGCAGGTTTGTCATCTCCGTGATTCTGTTGGTCTTTTCTTCCTGGTCATAAGTTTGCAGTCAAGTTCATAAGAAGAGTGAAGAGCTGTACCAGTTGTATCTTTTCCTTTCAACAAGAAAACAAACACTTTCCCAAAGATATCTCTACCAGGCTTCCCTTTTGGCCCCTTGGCTACAACTGGGTCACATGGCACCTACTCTGCAACGGAGGCTGGAGAGTTAGGAAACAGGACTGCTATGACTACTTTAGTCTTTTCATAATCTTTTGACTGGAGCTGAGCACATTGCTGCCCAGAACAAGGAAGGAAAAAAGAGGCTCAGGATACCAGAGAGGCATATGACAGTATCTGCCATAGGGAATGGAAGGAAGATGTCCAAGCTGCACTGAAGGCACTGGTGAAAAGTAAGGCTCCAGGAATTGACAGAATATCAATTAAGATGTTTCAACAAACAGATGCCGCACTGGAGGTGTTCACTTGTCTATGCCAAGATATATGGAAGACAGCTTCCTGGCCAACTGACTGGAAGACATCTGTATTTATGCCTATTCCCAAGAAAGATGATCCAACTGAATGTGGAAATTATAGAACAATATCATTAATATCACACTCAAGCAAAATTTTTCTGAAGATCATTCAAAAATGGCTTCAGCAGTATATCAACAGGGAACTGCCAGAAATTCAGGCTGATTTCAGAAGAGGACATGGAACCAGGGATATCACTGCTGATGTCAGATGGATCCTGGCTGAAAGCAGAGAATACCAGAAGGATGTTTACCTGTGTTTTATTGACTATGCAAAGGCATTTGACTGTGTGGATCATAACAAACTACGAATAACATTGCGAAGAATGGCAATTCCAGAACGCTTAGTTGTGCTCATGAGGAACCTTTACATAGATCAAGAGGCAGTTGTTTGGACAGAACAAGGGGATACTGACTGGTTTAAAGTCAGGAAAGGTGTGCGGCAGGATTGTATCCTTTCACCATACCTATTCAACCTGTATGCTGAGCAAATAATCTGAGAAGCTGGACTATATGAAGAAGAACATGGCATCAGGATTGCAGGAAGACTCATTAACAACCTGTGTTATGCAGATGACACAACCTTGATTGCTGAAAGTGAAAAGGGCTTGAAGCACTTACTACTGAAGATCGAAGACCACAGCCTTCAGTATGGATTGCACCTCAACATAAAGAAAACAAAAATCCTCACAACTGGACCAATGCGTAACGTTATGATAAACGGAGAAAAGATTGAAGTTGTCAAGGATTTCATTTTACTTGGATCCACAATCAACACCCATGGAAGTAGCAGTCAAGGAACCAAACAGCGCATTGCACTGGGTAAATCTGCTGCAAAGGACCTCTTCAAAGTGTTGAAAAGTAAAGATGTCACCATGAAGACTAAGGTGCGCCTAACCCAAGCCATGGTATTTTCAATCGCATCATATGCATGTGAAAGCTGGACAATGAATAAGAAAGGCCAAAGAAGAATTGACACCTTTGAATTGTGGTGTTGGCAAAGAATGTTGAATATACCATGGACTGCCAAAAGAACGAACAAATCTGTCTTAGAAAAAGTACAACCAGAATGCTCCTTAGAAGCAAGGATAGTGAGACTGCATCTTACATACTTTGGACACGTTGTCAGGAGGGATTAGTCCCTGGAGAGGGACATCATGCTTGGCAAAGCACAGGGTCAGCAGAAAAGAGGAAGACCCTCAACGAGGTAGATTGACACAGTGGCTGCAACAATGAGCTCAGACATAACAAGGATTGTAAAGATGGTGCAGGACCAGGCAGTGTTTCATTCTGTTGTGCTTAGGGTCTCTATGAGTTGGAACCAACATGATGGCACCTAACAACAACAGCCATGGAGCATGGAAGTAATCTACTCCTTTTTATACTCAATGTCTAGTTTGCTTGAGGATGAAATTAGTCTTCGGGCAGCAGTGTCAACATACACCTACTACTTTCCTCCTTACATTTAACCAACTGGTATCCATTCTAGATTCCCACTAAAACTGATGAGGTCCAGCCATGAATAGAAGCCATGAATTCACCTAGTTCCTGCTAGTCTCTTTCTCCAGACCCTGCAATCAGTCATAACTTCCATCAATCTGAGCAGATGTCGCCGATTTTGGACTGACACTTGACCCCAAGAACTAGTGCTGTTTGTTGCTTAGAAGCTCTGCACCGTGCTCCATTCTGCCTTTCTGGATCAAGCTTCTTGGTTGTGGATTTGGAGCTGGATTGAACTGTGGTTGTAACTGTCTTCAGCTTAAGCTCTCTTCCCTGCTGAGAACTCCCAGCATGCCTTGAAGCTCAAACGACACTGCTTATGATACTAATAGATTACTAAACAAATTCTGGTTGAATTGCTTTGAATATTTAAATTCTCGGGATGTCAACTGCTATTACTAACAGCAATAGCCATCTGTCAGAAATGCGATTAAGGAAGTAACCTCATTCAACGAAGATTCGTAGCAAGTTAACTTCAGTTTATTAGGCAATATGGTCGAAGATAAATGAAGTTCTCTTTTTAAAAGGAAATCTTTGAAAGTTTCTTACGTTGACTAATGAGCCACAACAGCAAACAGACAGTGATAGAACAGAAGTCTGAATATGAGTTGATCGCTATGGTGAATCTACTGCTCTATGGCCAATCTATGTGAAACATTAATGACTAAGGTTTCAGATAAAAGAAATAAAAGGAGAAATTCTGAATCTGATAGAATAATAAGAAGGGTAATGTGGTAACATCACATATGAATCCTATGTTATAGATAATAGTATCATCTGAAGAGTGGGTATACTTTCTTTTACCCAAATAATAATTATTATTTAACCTACCATATTTCATTACAGACTATGTCAAAAGCTCAGAGCTAAGAGTAATGCTTAACTACAATAACCATCTTCTCCTATAGTCTTGGTATATGTGCATTCCTGGGATCTGCAAAGCTTTCGATTTTCTATTTTTTTCCTTTCATTGGCTTACTACACACACGTCCTTTTGCAAGCCATCTCAAAGTCTTTTTAAAATACAGTTTTTGTGGGGAGGCAGCAGCCCAGAGAGGGTGAAGTTAATCAGGTCATGGTTTGTAAATTTTTGTGATCTAGCTTTTTACAAAATGTAGCCTATCGGAAGAACATAACTAGAAGAGGTAGATAAATAGGTAGATGGCACCTGCCTTTCATACTGTCTCAAGTGGGCATTTAACGTTGTTTCACAGGGTTTGAATGGCAATTACATCAAGATTGAGCTTTTGGCAAGAGCCTATACTGCAAGCATTGTTCCTGTGCTGCCAACTGAGGGAAATTTCATGTGGTGTAATTACTAGGTATGCATGTGTCAGGAATAATATTTGGTTTTGAAAGTTCAGAAATCCATCTTATTATCTTATTGTCTTGAGGGTCTCCCAACCTGTTTAGGTAGGGCCACAATTTTCCTTAAGAAACAATTCAAGTAACTGAATGAGTACTTAATTGAGACATCAGAGTACCATACCCTGACCAGATGTGCCAGCTCTAATTGACCAATAGTGACTGTGGACACTGTGTTTCAAAGGGTTCTGAGACTTCATCCAGATGCAGTGGTAAAGATGCTCAGCTTTATTTATAATATCCGATGGGTAACAAGATGTGGGGTCAGTAGGAGCTTATATGCCATCCATACTATAGATTATTAATTCTCAAACCTTAATGTGCATCTGAATCATCCATAAAAAAAAAACCATAGGGCTTGTTAAACCACAGATTGCTATGTTTTAATGTGCCTGGTGTAGGGCCCATAAATTTGCATTTCTAACAAATTTCCAGGTGATGCTGATGCCGTTAGTACAGGAATCACCCTTTGAAAACCACTGCTTAGATTATGACAGAAATAATTTTAACCAAAAAACCAGACTTGTTGCCATGGAGTCAATTCCAACTCATAGCAACCCTATAGGACAGAGTAGAACTGCTCCATGTGGTTTCCAAGGAGCACCTGGTGGATTCGAACTGCTGACATTTTTGGTTAGCAGCCATAGCGCTTAACCACTAGGCCACCAGAGTTTCTAGGACAGTGAAAAAAACAGTTGTTTGCAATTACTTGCCTTAGTCATAGAAAAGCCTTGATGTATCATTTGGAGACTTTCTAATTTTAATTAAAAAACAACTCTATGGAGTCACTTGGAGACGTCAGTGTTCTCTGTGCCCTGCAGAAATTGATGGGCTGGATGAGTTGTTAAGTATTGATCATTTGAACTTTTAAGGAGATATTAGCTGAAAACAGCAGCTTGGGGTTTAGTCGAATATAAAACTGTTCTCTCAGTGTTAATTAGATACCACGAGATGCTGTATATTGAGCACTCTTCCTAGATCATGTAATCCGAATAGAACAAGACATCTGTCCTCCTATTTCTGGGCCTTGGAGATGGCATTCTATTCATCTAACAACAGCAGTTAATAACTTAGTACGTGCCAGGCAGATCAGACTTTACATATATTATCACATTTAATGCTTGTGTCAATCTATTTTCCAGATAAGAGAACAGAGGCTCAAAGAAGTTAAGTATCTTTCCCAAGGTCATAGAACTAGTGTCAGAGCTGGGATTTAAATCCCTGCCATAGACCTCCTAGAGTTGTAACTCTTAGCCTCTACACTAGAATACATCTGTAGGCAGAATCAAATTATATAGGCATTGGTTGAAGGGGAGAGGACAAGGACACAGCCTGGTTTCATAACACTTTAGTCAGACATTGGATGTTCAAAGGTGATGTGGCTCCACTTTGAGTCTAGAAATGGTACACCTGATCCCTTTTGTCTTCATGTGGCTAGACCACCCCAATGACATGCATGGGATGTGTTACCAAAAGAGCTCCACATGTGTCATGCTATTGTGAACCAAATCTCCTTTTAAACATGCCAAGGGAATTGGTTATTTAATTTAAAAAAAAAAAATTTTTTTTTTTATTGGCAAATGTTCTTCTTGAAAAATGAAAACTCTTCTTGTAATGAAAATAATCTCTCCATGTTCTGTTTTACAAGTATGATTTTTTTTTTTCTTGGCAGGTGGGAGGTGTTGGGTTTGAGTGTGAAGATTTTAGCCCAGAGGAGAAGCCAGAAGCCAAAACCAAAAGCCCGTTTGTTTTTTCACCTCCCCTTCTTCTTTTGAAATCTAAGGGACAAGGTGGGATTTAGGCCAGGAGTGGGCGTGGTTGCACTCTGCCTGGGTGGTTGCTGCCCCAGCACCAGAGGATAGTAGACGTGCCCAGCAGGACTCCTTGCAGCGGTCTTCATGACAGCCTGGTGCACACACTGAATCAGACTGCCAGCTGGAATGCCAGTAGCATTCTTTTTTTTTTTTTTAATTAAGATCAAAGTAATAAGAGAAAAGAGTAATCAGAAATTCTCAGACCAAAGGCCAAAGAAATCCTTTGTAACTTTTCTGCATATTCGTCCAAGAGTGAACTATTACAAATGCAGTGGAGCTTTCTCACAGAGAGCCCTCATCCTGGGAATCTTAATAGAATTCTTCTCATGAATGTGAGTTGGCCAGGATTTGTCTCTGTGTACTTATCTGACTTACAGACCCCTTTTGCATTGTGGAAGAGCCCTGGTGGCACAGTGATTTAGAGTTCAGCTAATAACCAAAAGATCAACAGTTTGAACCACCAGCCAGCCGCTCCTTGGAAACCCTATGGGGCAGTTCTACTCTGTTCTATAGAGTCCCTATGAGTCCCTGGATAGCAATAGGTTTTGTATTGTGGAAGGCGCCCTGGCCAAACAGTGATTAAGCACTCAGCTGCTAACTGAAAGGTCAGTGGTTCAAACCCATCAGACGCTCTGCGGGAGAAAGACCTGGCAGTCTGCTTCTGTAAAGATTTGCAGCCTTGGAAACCCTCTGGGACAGCTCTACTCTGTCCTACAGGGTTGCTGTGAGTCGGAAGTGACTTGACGGCAACAGGTTTGGTTTCCTGTATTGTGAAGATGCTGGGGCCATGAATGCGGAAGGGGAGAGAAGACAGAACACCCAGACTAAAGCCTATGCTCCTGGAATGACTGCTGTGTTGCAACCAGCTCCTTTATGAACCTGTACCTACAGTGATTTAAATTACCTTTAAGAAGCCGAACGCTTCCACCAATACCTGAGCTACATACAGGTAGCTGCTTCTTAAACTTTTCCACTGAAGTACCCCTAACAGGAGAAGGGTTGGCCCATACACTCTGCCCCTTGCCCCATGTCCATGGGTCTCTTAAGAAGCCTAATCCAACAGTTCCTCTGTTTTTAGCTAAAAATTCACATAGATTTCGCACCCCTGCTTTGGGCCCTGGGACGTGAGTTATCCCAGCATAAATAGGTGGTCACGGGCCATGCTTCTACCTATCGAGCCGTGAGATCAGCTCTGGGTCATCTAGTTTGGGCTTCGAGGTCTCATTTACACAATCAAGGATCTATTGCACTTTACTTATAACAGTATAAGTAATCAGACTGTGCTGCCCTCAGAATTTCAGATCCTTTCTCAAACATCAAAGGATACACCGAAATCAGCTTACGTTTTACTGATCACGGTAAAAGCAGAGGTGATAATAAGGGGAGAGGGTGTGTGTTAATTTTAGCCTAACACAATGATTATGAGAAATATAGACTTAGATGATGGTTGAAAGGGAGAGAATAGAGTATGCAATGACTATATTCTCTGACACCGTGGATTACCAAAAAAAAAACTAAACCACGGGCATGGAGTGATTCTAACTCATAGCGAATCTGTAGGACAGAGTAGAACTGCTCATAGGTTTCCAAGGCTGTAAATCTTTACTGAAGCTGAATGCGGCCACTTCTCCCACAGAGCTGCTGTTGGGTTCCAACCACCAACCTTACTGTTAGCAGGCAAGCGCTTTTAACCACAGTGCTACCAGGGCTCTCTGTAGATACATCCGTTGCCCTTGGTTCCTGACACATAGCAACTCTATAGGACAGAGTAGAACTGCCCTATAAGGTTTCCGAGGAGCAGCCAGTGGATTTGAACCGCTGACCTTCTGGTTAACAGCTCAGGTCTTCACCACTGCGCCACCAGGGCTCCTTGGTGGATATAGTAAGAGTAATTTTAAAGGATGGAGGATAATGGAGAGAGCATTACGAAACATTTCAACTCTTTTCAGTGATCATATTGGTGGTGATAGTATTGGTATGGTTATTTTCAGTCTTTTGTATATAATGTTGGAGGAAGCTATGGCGCCCACGGAAACTCGCCACTCAAATCTCCCACTGCCCAGACCAGAGTTGAGGGACAGCTCTAGCTTCCGCCCTCTGGCTCCACCTCTGCATTCGCACTGAGGCCACGCCTCAGGGCTGTTTATGGGGGCACGGACAGGGACGGGGACGGGGTAGGGACGGGGAATTAGTGCCTCCCATTCATGCTGAACGAGGGTCTCCTACAACAGGAGACTTTGGCTTGAAGATACCCCCTCGGCCTGGCCAAAAGCTCTCAGAGTTGGGTTGCAGTCTGAAGCTCTTTCTACCCATCCTCATCCTTTCCTTTCCCTTACGTAGGCCTTGGCCTTGCATTACAGTTTGCATGCTCTCCCTGCTACTCTTGTTTCCTCCGTGTACGATAAAGAATTTAACTTTACCTAAAAGGATTTGGTCTTTGTCCTTGGTTCCTGAGAATTGACCTTTGGAACCTTGGAATTTGGATAAGGACTCCAGACCTGACTGGTTGGCCTATAGTCCACTCGGGTGGGGGCTGGCCAGGCCCGAGGGACGTACCTAATGATGATTATCCCATGGTGGTCAGGCCAGAGCTCTCCACCTTGTGTTGGCCTCGTGATATCCACTGATGTAAGAGGAGAGGGGCTGGAGCTGGCATTGTGTAATGCATTGTGTAATGCAAAACCCTCCATAAAAACTCTGGATACAAAACCTCGGTTAGCTTCCTGGTTGGTGAAAACATCTGCTCTTGGCAGGGCGACATGCCCTATTGGGCAATGGAAGATTCACGTTGGGAACCCTCCAAGACCTCTCCCTATGCAGCTCTTCTTTATGCTAATCCCGATTTGTATCCTTTATGATAAAGCTGTACCCATTAGTGTTTTCCCTGAGTTCTGTCATTCCAGGGAATTAGCAAACTGGAGGAAGTAGTGGGAGCCAGAAGATCCTAACCAATATATTTGTTGTTGTTGCGGGTTGTCATCAAGTTGATTTGATTCATGGCAACCCCATGTGTGCAGACTTCTAATTTTTACTGTCCAGTTGAGTGACCTCATACTCCAAAGCCAAGAAGTAGGTGTGGAATGTCTGTCTCATATATTGCATACACAGTCTGTATTCTAATTCTAGACTCAATATAGGCCATCACGTACCCTAACATACTATAGAAATTAGATAAATCATTGAGACATGGAACAACCTATGTTAAGTAAATGTCTAGTTAGTCATAACTAAATATTTCTCATTCATCTTTATCAGTAATAATATTTCCTAAGCACCAGTGAAAGTAAAGCCTTGCGTGCAGTATAAAATGTTTGGAGTTAGAAAGAGGCAAAACAAAATAAAACGTGGATTCAACCCAAAGGCACTTTTGGTCTATTAGGGAGAAGCAGTTTTTTTTTTTTTACAAAGTACAAATAAAAACCCAGTGCCATCGAGTCGATTCCAACTCATAGCGACCCTATAGGATAGAATAAAGCCATACAAAATTAGAAACATTGACTATACTTTTAGTTACTCTGTTAAATACATTTGCTTAAAAAAATTTTTTAATAAGTGTTTCAATTTAGAAGTCACATTTATAACCCAAGTCCAAAAACATTCTTAAAATATTTGACAAAATTAAGTTCTAGCAAAACTTTTATGGCAATATCTTCACAGCTTCTCATTTTTATTTCATCTTGCTTCCTTCTTATCACCGTCAAATATTTATTCAGTATCTTCTGTTTGCAAGACACTCTATTGAGGGTTTACAGTTGTTTGACTACCATTAAATTAAAATAAATAATCTGGAGAGATTGCCATTTGGCTAGAATCAGAGCATAATATTAAGTGATAATCTTCCCTCCTCTTGTCACCAGAAAGGTGGTCATGGTGTTCAACTTTTTCTTGTGTTTTTATTTTCTCCCTTTGGACTATGCAGGTATTGTGAAATTGTGTAGGTTCCTTCAGAACCCTAGTACCTCCGAAAAAAGTGATCAGAATTAGTAGTTTAATGTTGAGAGGGAAGAATAGCAGCTGCACAGTTACTCGTTCAGTAAATGTATACTAAGAGCCTCCTCTATGGTTTTTAACTGATTTTTGGATCACACCTTTAAGAATCAGATCAAAGCTATATAGACTTGCACCTCAAAAGATGCCCGAATGCACCCACCAAACATCATGACACTTCCAGGCTGTTTGACAACAGGTTGAAGTGCATCTGTGGATTCCATTGGGTTCAATGGCCAGGTAGAGAACACCTGGCTTCATTATACGGTATCATGCTGATGCTGGGAATACAATGATGGGAATAAATGGAACTTATTTTTGTTCTTTTGAACACGGGGTCCCTGTTGAGTTGAAACTAGCTCCATGGCACTTAAGAACAACAAAAACATTTTCAAAGAACTTTAATCCCAGTGAAGAAAATAGATAACAATATTTTTATTTTACCAAGATAATGTTTTGATTGAGCTATGTACAGATAAATGCCTTTTGGTAAACAACACTATTGTGTCATAGATCTGTACTGTTTTCCAACGAAAATGCCTTTAAGTTCTTTATAAACCATATTGTCCAGATGGGAAAATGAGAGATTTTGAGTTTGCCAAATATGACTCAGCAAGTCAGTGACATACCTAGAAATAGAAATGAGACAAATTTTGAAAAATCTACCTTGAAACAAGCAATTTCTCCATTAGCTAAGCAGTGCAATTGGGAGGGAGGCAAGGATGACCCTGTAGGAGGAGAAAGCCAGTGAGTCAGCTCAAAGTGGAGAGCAGGTTTGGAGAGAGCCGTCCTGAGTGGAACGGTGCAGAAGAATTCTGACTCCCTGCCTTAGTCACTTCCTCTCTGGAGGCCGGAGAGCCTGGAACAAGCTTTGTGCAGCTGCGCATCCTGTCACCTGTGTTTTCTGTGATCTATGACACAGTACCTGTCACTTCTAGCTTCTTAGAACAACTCCTGCTTCCTGTGGGTAGAACTGGGGGGAGGTTGAAGGCAAAAAGAGTTACAGCCCGTGAACTCTGTTCTGCAGACTTCTTAAAAAGTTTTATTGCAGTAAAAATATATATAAAGAACATTTTCAATTCAACATTTTTTACATGTACAGCTCGGTGACATTGGTTCTGTTCATCATGGTGTACAACCATCACCACCATCCATTTCCAAATTTTTCGTCATCATTAACAATAACTCAGTGCCCCCTAAGCTAAGATTCCGCTTTTCCCTCCCTTTCCTGCCCCTGGTAACTACTAATAAATTTTGGTCTCTAGACCCTATTTCCTACTAAGTGGGATCATATAATATTTATTCTTTTGTAACTGGCTTATTTCACTCAGCATAATGTTTTCAAGGTTCATTTGTATTGTGGCATGCATCAGGACTTCATTTCTCTTTATGGCTGAGTAATATTCCATTGTATATATGTATTGCATTTTGTTTATCTATTCATCTGTTGATGGACATTTAGTTTGTTTCCACCTTTTGGCTATTGTGAATAGTGCTGCACTGAACACTGGTGCATGTGTCCTGCATACTTTTGAAGGAAGATTGTCTTGCTGGCCTAGAGAGCCCTGATAGCCTGCTGGTACGAAACTCTCCATGGGGAGTGATGTGTTCTGCTGCCAGCACCTAGCCTAGGGCCTGGCTCATATGTGGATGCTAAATAGAGGTGTGTTATGAAATTGAATCAATACTCTATGACATGTAAAGCCATAGAATCATGTAATCATACTTATTAGCATGTGTTACGGTTGTGTGCTTTGGCTTCTCAACTAAGTTGTGGCTTTCTAAAAGGTTAATATTACATTTATTCATTTCTGTATCCTTAATACCTAATAGGAGTCCTGGTGGCACAGTGGTTAAGAGTTCAGCTGCTAATCAAAAGAATCCACCAGCCACTCTTTGGAAACCCCATGGGGCTGTTATGAGTCAGAGTCAACTTGAGGGCAACTGGTCTTTTTTATATCTAATATGTAGTATTTTTTTATATCTACTATCTAATATAGGCCTTGGCACATGGTGGTGGTGGTGTTGTGTGCCGTGAATTCAGTTTAGACTCATAGCAGCTGTATAGGACAGAGTACAATTGCCTCATAGGGCTCCCTAGGCTGTCATCTTTATGGGGAAAAATCACCAGGTCTTTTCACCTGCAGAGCGGCTGGTGAGTTTGAACCATTGATCTTTCAGTTAGCAGCTGAGTGCTTAGCCATTGTGTACCAGGGCTCCTGGCTTCTGGTTTAAAAAAAAAAAAGCCTGTTGCCATCAAGTTGATTCTGACTCACAGCGACACTATAGAACAGAGTAGAACTGCCCCATATGGTTTCCAAGGAGCGCCTGGTGGATTCAAACTGCTGCCCTTTTGGTTAGCAGCTGTAGCTCTTAACCACTATGCCACCTGGGTTGCCAGATGTTCAATAAATTAACGAACAAATGAATGTAGAATCATGGAGAGTCTATATGAGGTTAGTTCTTGATATCGGGAGAAAAGGAGTTGCAGAAAGCAAGGATTCAAATCAAACTATTAAGGACATTTTTATTAGACTAGTACTTGCTTTTTTTTTTTTTTTTTTTAAACTAAAGCAGTAACCAAAAATACAGAGAATCAAGTAAAGAAATCACTTCACCCAAATTACCTAAATCCAAAAGTAACCATAACCAAAACTTGGTTACTTTCATTCCAGACATCTCTTAATATATAGGTTAACGGATCACATTTTGAAATATTAAAATGGCCCGTTCTAATTTCCTTCTTAATTGGTTCCCCAACAGCCTTCCACCATCACAGCTGAGTTACCCCCTCCAAAAAAAACAAAAAAACTCGTTGCTGTAGAGTCGATTCCGACTCATAGTCACCGTATGGGACAAAGTAGAACTGCTCCATAGGGTTTCCAAGGAGCAGTTGGTAGATTCAAACTGTCAACCTTTTGCTTAGCAGTCGTAGCTCTTAACCATTGAGCCACGGTTGTTGTTTGGTGCTGTTGAGTCATTTTCAACTCATAGTGACCCTATGTACAACAGAACAAAACACTGCCTGGTCCTGTGCCATCCTTATGATCCTTGTTATGCTTGAGCCCATTGTTGCAGCCACTATGTCAGTTCATCTCCTTGAGGGTCTTCCTCTTTTTTGCTCACCCTCTACTTTATCAAGCATGATGCCCTTCTCTAGGACTGATCCTTCCTGATAATATGTCCAAAGTGTGTGAGACATAGTCTCACCATCCTTGCTTCTAAGGGGAACTCTGGTTGTACTTCTTCCAAGACAGATTTGTTTGTTCTTTTGGTAGTCCAAGGTATATTCAATATTCTTTGCCAAAACCACAATCCTAAGGTGTCAATTCTTCAGTCTTCCTTATTCATCATCCAGCTTTCACACATATGAGGCAATTGAAAACATCATGGCTTAGGTCAGGTGCACCTTAGTCTTCAGGGTGACATCTTTTCCACACTTTAAAGATGTTTTTTGCAGCAGATTTGCCCAATGCAATGTCTTTTAATTTCTTGACTGCTACTTCCATAAGTGTTGATTGTGGATCCAAGTACAATGAAATCCTTGACAACTTCAATCTTTTCTCCGTTTGTCATGATGTTACTTATCGGTCCAGTTGTGAGGATTGTGAGCCTCCTTCCTGAAGGCTGTGGTCTTTGATCTTCATCAGTAAGCCTTTCAAGTCCTCTTCACTTTCAGCAAGTAAGGCTGTGTCATCTGCATAACACAGGCTGTTGATGAGTCTTCCTCCAATCCTGATGCTCCTTCTTCTTCACATAGTCCACCTTCTGGGGTTATTTGCTCAGCATACAAATTGAATAGGTATGGTAAAAGGATACAACCCTGACGCACACCTTTCCTGACTTTAAACCATGCAGTATTCCCTTGTTCTATTCCAATGACTGCTTCTTGGTCCACGTGGAGGTTCGTCTTGAGCACAATTAAATGTTCTGGAATTCCCATTCTTTGCAATGTTATCCATTATTTATGACCCACATAGTCAAATGCCTTTGTATAGTCAATAAAACACAGGTAAACATCTTTCTGGTATTCTCTGCTTTCAGCCAAGATCCATCTGACATCAGCAATGATATCCTTGGTTCTACGTCTTGTTCTGAATCCAGTGGCTTGAATTAAACTTATCCGATTGGTGTAAAAGTTAGATCCCTTCCATCCCGTATTCTGCCCAGCACCATAACCATTACCACATAGCCAAAGTACCTTATAAGGAATATCAGACTAGCTATTTAAAAAGTAATAATTTATTTAAAAATGGGGTACTTACTTTGCACATATGGATATAATAATTTTGTAGCCCAGTTATACAGATGTACAGATAAAAGGATGGAGAGATGAATATATAATTGTCTCAACATGTGATTATACTGTAATTATCTGTCAGGATTCAGTTGCACGTAACAGAAACAGTGTAAGCAGACAGGGAGTTGGGTACAAACAAAATCATAGAAGGTTGGGGGAGCAGACTTCAGACTTGGGGCTTGTCTTCGGCTGGGCTTTCTAGAGATGTAAAACCAGCGAAGCACATATATGTAAGTGTATATGTACATGTATATAGAGAGAAAGAGTGAGAAATAGAAATTTATATTAAGGAAATGGCTCAAATAGTTGTAGAGACTGGAAAGTCCCAAGTTAGTGGGGTCAGGCATCAGGCTGGAGGTTTCTCCTGACTCACGTAGCTGGAGGGGCTGACGAACCTAAGATCGGCAGGTCAGACAGCAGGCTGCTGGCTCAAGTCCCAAGAACCAGAGTTCAGATGATGATGAGCTGAACATATATGATCCAGAACAGAGCAAAAGCCAGCAAACTTTGCCAGAAAGTCCATATATATATATATTGGATGCAGGCCACACCCCCAAATAAACTCCCTTTTAACTGATTGGCTGTTTATAGCAGATCTCATCATGGAGGTGACTACATCATTACATAACTGCCAAACTACATCACAATTGCCTAACCACTGAGATTCGTGACCTAACCAAGTTGACGCATTACCTTAACCATCACAGGGTTCCATGAATGAACCCCAGAACAACACTTTGGAACATATGTGTCAGGAAGCAACTACTTCTGCCACAATCAGGAACCTGGAGAAACAGAAAGCTACTGTCCCATATTCAAACTCTAGGATTATGCTACCTATGATAGGCTGAAAAAATGGCCTCCCAAAAAGATACCCACTTCCTAACCCCTGGAACCTGTGAATGTTACCTTATACGAAAACAGGGTCTTTGCAGATGTGATGAAGTTAAGGATTTTGAGATGGGTAGATTATTCTGATTTATCTGGGTGGGCCCTAAATACAATCACATGTATCCTCATAAGAGGGAGGCAGAGAGAGATTTGACACAGAAAGAAGAGAAGAAGGTGATATGAAGATAGAGGCAGAGATTGCAGGGACATGGCCACAAGCCAAGGAATGCTGGCAGCCACTGGTAGCTAGAAGACGCAAGGAACTGATTCTTCCCTAGAGCCTCCAGAGGGAATGCAGCCCTGCACACCCCTTGATTTTGGCCTAGTGATACTGATTTTGGACTTCCAGTCTCCAGAACTGTGAGAGAATAAATTTCTGTTGTTTAAGCCACCAAGTGTGTGAAATTTTGTTATAAAAGCCACTGGAAAGTAATTTTCTACCTCAATGTGATCTGGGCACAAGGAAGCTACCATATCAATGATGACTTCAAGAACCAAGAACAACGATGGCTTCAGGATTGTTTTAGCTGCAATCCGGGAGTCAGGAAGTCCCACCAGAACTGTGGGCTCCAGAGTTGTGGTGTTATTGCTGATGCTGCAACATAGACTCCTCACTTGCCATCTCCTCTTCCCCACTGAAATAAGTGCTGCATTCAAGTCTCATGCAAGGCCATCTGACTGATCGGATCTAAATCACGTTAGCACCTGAGCTGCAAAGATTTCACCATTCTAACACCTGAAGAACAGGAAGACATAGTAGACTGAGGTTAGAAGGGATGTTAAATAATCCAGTCTATTCTACTCACCGTACTATACATGCTATTTTTAGTGAACTTTTTTTTATTCAATTTAGTCCTACTCAAACACAGAAATTGAAGTGAAAAGAGAAAAGTGCCAAATTTCAGATAAATATATCTTCACCAGCTAAGATGCTGCTTCCTAAAAGAGCTTCTTGCAATTAAGAAGAAAAGATTATTAAACAAAAAAAAAAACAAGCAAACTTAATAGGTTAGAATGTTTTTTAAACAACTATTTCCATTTTAGACAGGATATTTCGAATTCCTAGGGTACATTTATAACTTGCTCCAAATGCTCCTCTTAAAACTACCCAATTTTGATTATGCTAGTTTTACATTGCCAAGGTTTTCACATTTACGCTCTCTACTACAGGAAACCCTGGTGGTGCAGTGGTTAAGAACTATGGCTGCTAATCAAAAGGCCGGCAGTGGCAATCTACCAGGTGCTCCTTGGAAAACCATATGGGGCAGTTCTACCCTGTCCTATGAGTAAGAATCGACTCGACAGCAATGGGTTTACCATAGTATAAACCTCATAGGATTCAGTGCTAATTTCTGATTCTTTTACCCTAGACTTTCCATTTTGACTTTATTTTGACTCATCTCTTAGTTACCAGCATTTCAACTTTATCAATAAGTCAGTTTTTCAAAAAGGGCCCTTAATCGTATATTCCTTGAGCTCTTGTACACTTGAGACTATCTGCCTATGTTGTTTTTATATTTGAAGGATAATCTGGATAAAAGGTTTAGGACACAGTATTTTCCCTCAGAACATAGTAAGTATGTTCCACTGTCCTCTAACACCAAGTACTGCACTAGTTTTTTTACCAGTTTTCCCACTCATTACCTAGTTGATTGGATTTCATTTTTAAGCCTTTTTAAAATTTCTGGCAGTACGTTACATTTCTTTCTTTCTTTGATTGTTGCTAATGAAGCTTATTTGTTCCTTGATTGACTAGGTTTTTGTTTTTTTTGGAGGGGGCTGCTTTTGTTACTTTGCATATTAACCTGGGATCTAGTTCTTCTCTGCCATCTTTACCTGAAACTCTCCAAGGACTCTATCTATTCTTTTGAGTTGCTGTTGCCAGTTTAATCCCATATAGGTAGATATTAAAATAGGATAATGCTCAAGGAAGACATTCTTTACTAGTTAAGCCAAACTATTGTTTGCTTTTAGAAGACTTCAGGGGATATTTTTGGTTTAAGGTTTAAAGATTCTCTTAGGGCGATAATTTCAGGAATTCATCTAGCCTCCATGGCTCCAGAAAACCTGGATTACATGAGATTTTGAAATTCTGCTCTCCATTTTCCCCCTTTTGATCAGGATTCTCCTACAGCATCTTTGATCAAAATGTTCAGTAATGGTAGCTGGGCACCACCTAGTTCTTCTGATCTCATGGCAAAGGAAGTAGTTTTTAATGGAGGCTAAAAAAAAAAATACCTCTTAAAGTGGTGACTCCTAGCATAGAACATTGCAGATACGACCTTAACACAGCAGGTCCCAGCAGGCTTGGGCTTTCCCTTGTTTTGTTTTGTTGGATTTAACAAACAGAAATTTGTTTTCTCACAGTTTAACCCAAACCTGTTGCCATTGAGTCTCATAATGACCCTATAGGACAGAGTAGAACTGCCCCATAGGGTTCTTTATACAAGCAGACTGCCACATCTTTCTCCTGTGGAGAGGCTGGTGGGTTCAAACTGCTGACCTTTTGGTTAGCAGTCAAGCGCTTAACCACTGCACCAAGAGGCTAGAAGTTCATATTCAGGATACCTGCTCTAGGGGAAGGCTTTCTTTCTCTGAGGACTTTGGGGAAAAGTCCTTGTCTCTTCTCAGTTTCTGTTTCTCAGTTCCTTGGTGATCTTCAAGTGGTGTGGCATCTATCTTCCTCCATCTCTGCTTACTTTCTTGATTGCTTGCTCAATCTGCTCAGAAGAGATTGCTTTAAGACACACCCTATATTAGTACTGCCTCATTAACATAACAAAGAAAATCCATTCCTAAATGGGATTATAACCACAGGTACAAACTAAACCAAACCAAACCCATTCCTGTCGAGTTACAGTGACCCTATAGCGACCCTATAGGACAGAGTAGAACTACCCTATGGAGTTTCCAAGTAGTGGCTCGTGGATTCGAACTGCTGACCTTTTGGTTAGCAGCTCTTAACCACTGCACCACCAGGGCTTCATAACCATAGGTATAACCCACAACACCACTGCCGTCGAGTAGAAGGATTTACAACACATTTTTTGGGGAGCACAATTCAGTCCATAACAAAAGATAAAACCTTTCTGCTGGAGACCAGTTTATTTCCATTTATTTATTTTTAGATGCAGATGTACTTAGAAAAAAAATTTTTTTAGGTGAAATTTTACAGAACAAATTGGTTTCTCACTGAACAATTAATACACATATTGTTTTGTGAAATTGGTTGCTAACTCCATGACATGTCAACAATTTCCCCTTCTTGACCTTGTATTTTCCATTTCCACTCCTCCAGCTTTCCTGTTCTTTCCTGTCTTCTCGTCCTTGCCCCTGGGCTGGTGCGTGCATTTAGACTGGCATACGTGGTTGAACTACATTTGTTTTATAGGCCTGTCTAATCTTTGGCTGAAGGGTGACTCTCAGGAGTGATTTCAGTACTGAGTTAAAAGGGTGTCCGAGGGCCATACTCTCAGGGTTTCTCTAGTCTCTGTTAGACCAGTAGGTCTGGTTTTTTGTGAGTTTGAATTTTATTGTACATTTTTCTCCAGCTATGTTTTGGGCCCTCTATTGCAATCCCTATCAGAGCAGTTGTTGGTAGTAGCCGGCCACCATCTACTCGTACTGGACTCAATTTGGTAGAGGCTGTGGTAGTTGTGGATCATTAGTCCTTTGGACTAATCTTTTTCTCGTGTCTATGGTTTTCTTCACTGGGCCTTCCCTTGTTTTGGACCCTATAAGTCTATTAATATGACTCAAGTTCATGTTAACATTTTTGGCAGCCATATTTCACTATTTATGCATGATGAGTTTGTCCGTAACTAAAATCTATAGGACTTGTTTACATACTCTGCTACATCTCTCCCATCCTGTACTTGTGTAGCTGCTTTTTTGCTGTTGTTGTTTGCTTGTTTGTTTTGTTTTTAGACCTTCGGTTATTCATACATTTTATATTTCATTACTTTAAATTTGGTCTGTCATTCTGGCCTGTTAATCTTTTGTATGATGATTTTATTATCTGATGCATTAGCTATCCCTGATACCTTCATGTCCTAAGAGTGTCACCAATGTCCTCATCTGGCTAATAGCACAGTTTTTGGAGTCAGGCATAGGATTAAGTCCTTACTCCCCCACTTACTAGTCATGTGATGTTGAACAAGCTAGTTGTCCATTTTTAGCCTCAGTTTTTCTCATCTGTGAAGTGATAAAAATGGTACCCACTTTGAAGGACTGAATATAAAGTTCTAAGCACTGTATCTGGCATATATTAAGTGCCAAATGAAAGGAACCCATCTGAGATGCTCAGAGTTCTTTGGCCATCTCTCCAGGCCTCCTGGCTTCCATTCCTGCTCTCCCCCTTCTTCAGTGCTCCCTTTCAGGCTGAAGAGCTTCCCTACTGCTGGGAGGCAGAAAGCCTATAGGACTCAGTGACTGTTTTTTTCTCTGTCATCTGTTATCATTACAGATCTTGCCCCAAGCTAGGGGATTATGTCTTCCTTGTTGTCCTGTCTCCTGTTATCGCGGAAAAAGCCCTTAGCTGCTATACAGAATCCAGCTGTTCTGGGTTTTAGAATTCCTGGGGTCTTTACACATTTATGAATGTTCTCTTTCTGTGTCTTCCTCTCTCATTCACTCTTGTTCTTATTTTTGCTCTCGTTCTCTCATTCTTTTCTTTTGTTGTTGTTAAAAATAACTCTCCCACCTCCCCCAGGTATACCTGCTGTCTTTTTTCGAATCCTCTTTGTCTTTTTTGGACTTTCCTATCTCTCTTGTTTGTGTTTTTAATACCCAAGTTTCTCATAACACTCCCTGTGTAATCACATCTAAGTCTTTGGTTATCACATCTTTTTTTCCTCACCAGTCTCCTTCATACATTTAGAAAATATTTATTCAGGTTCAGCTGTGTGCCAGACTCTGGGCCAAGCACTGGGGATACAACACACAGCTCCTATACTCAAGAAATTTAGGGATATAGACAATCAATCGGCAGTTGCAATGCGGTGTAATTGCTTTATTCAAATCCCATTTCTGGTATTTTCCTTCTCTTTAAGCCATTTCTTCCTCAGAACCTGAGACTGAGGGGTAACTCAGGAGCAAGTAATCTCCTTTGCCAGTTGTGAATGAACATGACTCTACACTGACTAATGGAAGCCTGAGTAATGGGCTTATATTAAAGAAAGTACTAGCATGTCTTAGGTGCCTACTGCATGCTGAGCACTATGCTGGGCCCTCTAACATACATTATCTTATTTATTCCTCACAATGACCCTAGGTAGCAGGTATTAAACCATCATTCTACACAGGAGGAAATTCAAATTTAGAAACCCCCAAAGTCACAAAGCTGTAAATCAAGATGTTGGGATTCATACCCAGGTTGATCTTCTCTGGAGTTGATTCTTTCCACTATGTTATGTTACAAAGCTCAGCCTCCTTTTAAGTGATGCCTTTGATGGTTCCATGTCTCCCCTTTTTTCAGTCTGCATTTCTCATCCCCTTCTAAACTCAGCCCGACTCAGAACTCACTTCTTTCAGGAAGTCTTCACTAATGGCCCCCAGAATATTCTTTGACTCTATGTGATCCATCATTTAGGCTCTTCATTATTTTGTATTAGTTGACCTATGCTTTATAGCTGTTTTGATATTATTTCCTAATTGTGTGCTTGGATTTCCTAACCAGATTGCTAATTCCTGGAGGGCTGAGTTTATCCCACCTTCATGACTAGTGCAGGGTATCTAAATTGTGGATCATGGTCTCCTTTAGACTCAGTCTTCATCTTTGTCTCCCTCTCCTCCTTCACTAGACTTGTTTTATGTGCTTTTGCTCTCATATGTTTGTGGGTCTTTAACCATCTAGGTCTTTACCCCAAGTATATACACTAAAGTTGTCTTTGTAGGCTCTGCTTTGTACTATATGCCTATAGTAAGTCCAAGTCATGGTCTTTCCAGTCATCTTATGTGCATAGAAAAGTTGGATAGTGAAGATGGAAAACAGAGGAATTGATGCATTTAAACTGTGGTGTTAACAAAGAATATTGATTATAATACGGGCTGCCAAAAGAATGAACAAATCAGTCTCAGAAGAAATATGACCAGAACGCTCCTTAGAAGCAAAGATGGCAAGACTTCGACTCTCTTACTTTGGATACATCATCAGGAAAACCAATCGCTAGAAAAGCACGTCATATTCTGTAGAGGGCCAGTGAAAACAAGGGAAGCCCTCAGTGAGATGGATTGACACAGTAGCCACAACAATGGACTCAAACATACCAGCGATCGTGAAGATGGCGCAGGACTAGGTAACATGAGGTTGCCAGGGTTCAGAGCTGACTCAACAACAAACAAAAACAACAGGTTTACTGCCTTTTTTTTTTTTTTAATATTAAAATCAGGCAATGGCCTGACAGTAAAAAAGGCTGCTTATGGAATACTATTATGTTAAAATTTACTTACAGGATGTTAAATCTTTAGAACTAAAATTTTCCTCAGAAAAAGATGAATGGAAATATAAATTGCTTTTCACTTGATACTTGCTGCTTCAAAAGATGGTTTCGCACAAATACTAAATTAAACAACCAAAGAACCAAACAGAAACCCTGTAGAACACAAAGAATTGCTTTTATTTTGGTTTGCATCCATATCTCAGCATTTAGTGGTCCTGAAGAGAAAAGTGGAAAAACACAGCGATTTGCCAGGAGGTCAGGCCAGCCCATTTCGGTGATCTGCTGTGCACACCGAGTTCTTTCTTAATCCCTGCTGAGGATCATGAGAAAGCCGCAGCACCAAAAGCAAAGTATGCACTGAATTCCAGGTTCTTTTTTTCCAGTTGTCCACCTCCAAACTAGACCCAAGTGGATTGCAAGACTGACCAAATGAGAGCTTTGTTTACCACTTCTTCAACTTTTAAAAGCAAAGCAATTACAGGAAAGGGAAAACATTCAGAGGGATTGTGACTGTTTACATGTGCCTTCATGTGGTCTTTCTTCAAGTTTAACCATCAAGGACTTTGAGCTGATTGTTGTTGTTGTTGTTAGGTGCCATCGAGTCGGCTCTGACTCATAGCGACCTTATGCACAACAGAACGAAACACTGCTGGGTCCTAAGCCATCCTTACAATCGTTGTTATGCTTGAGCTCATTGTTGCAGCCACTGTGTCAATCCACCTCATTGAGGGTCTTCCTCTTTTCGCTGACCCTATACTCTGTCAAGCATGATGTCCTTCTCCAGGAACTGATCCCTCCTAACAACATGTCCAAAGTATGTACACACAGTCTCGCCATCCTTGCCTCTAAGGAGCATTCTGATTGTACTTTTTCTAAGACAGATTTGTTCGTTCTTTTGGCAGTCCGTGGTATATCCAATATTCTTCGCCAACACTACAATTCAAAGGTGTCAATTCTTCTTCGGTCTTCCTTATTCATTGTCCACCTTTCATATGCATATGATGTGATTGAAAATACCATGGCTTGGGTCAGGCACACCTGAGTCTTCAAAGTGATATCTTTGCTCTTCAACACTTTAAAGAGGTCTTTTGCAGCAGATTTGCCCAATGCAATGCGTCTTTTGATTTCTTGACTGCTGCTTCCATGGGTATTGATTGTGGATCCAAGTAAAATTAAATCCTTGACAACTTCAATCTTTTCTCCATTTATCATGATGTTGCTTATTGGTCCAGTTTATTTTCTTGAGCTGGTAGACCTGAATAACCCTGGTGACTATTCTTGTCACCATAGCAAAAGCTGAGCTAAAACAATACATCAGCTGATGATGACAGCTGAAGGTAGCAGGGTTGAGGACCCCATATTCATGTTCCAGGCTGGTGGAGACTAAATTAATATGGTTACAAAACTAAATGAGGGAGGTCAGGGATTCTTTCTAACCTTACCTGATGGATTATGGCCAACGCAAGTAAGTGTCATAGAAAGTGTGGGGTGGTGATGGTGCAGGAAGGGACTTTGGGAGGAGGAAGGAAAAAGCAGCACCCCTTAATCAGGTGGGTTGAGAGAAGATATGGGGGAAGACCCGAATTCCTCAACAAAGGCCAATTTCAGAGGGGAACAGAGGGGATTACAATGTATGCTTCAGCCAAGGGTGGTAGTGAAGGAGAGTGGGGAAGGATGATGGCTTGGAATGGGGGTTGTCTTAGTTGTCTAGTGCTGCTATAACAGAAATACCACAAGTGGATGGCTTTAACAAAGTGAAATTTATTTCCTCACAGTAAAGTAGGCTAAAAGTCCAAATTCAGGGTGTCAGCTCCAGAGGAAGACATCCTCTCTCTGTCAGCTTTCTTATCAATGTTCCCCTTCTCATCAAGCTTCTTTATGCAGGGACTACGAATCCAAAGGATACGCTCTGCTACTGGTGCTTCTTTCTTGGTGGTATGAGGTTCCCAACTCTCTGCTTGCTTCCCTTTCCTTTTATCTCTTGAGAGATAAAAGGTGGTGCAGGCCCCACTCCAGGGAAACCCCCTTTACATTGGATCAAGGAGGTGGCCTGAGTAAGGGTAGTGTTACAATCCCACCCTAATCCTCTTAACTAAAATCACAATCACAAAATGGAGGGCAACCACACAATACTGGGAATCGTGGCCACCTGTCTTAGTCATCCAGTGCTGCTATAACAGAAATACCACAAGTGGATGGCTTTAAGAAAGAGAAATTTATTTCCTCACAGTAAAGTAGTCCAACAGTCCAAATTCAGGGCGTCAGCTCCAGGGGAAGACTTTCTTTCTCTGTCAGCCCTGGAGGAAGGCCCTTGTCATCAATCTTCCCCTGGTCGAGGAGCTTCAGGCATGCGGACACCAGGTCCAAAGGGCATGCGCTGCTCCTGGTGCTGCTTTCTTGGTGGTATGAGGTCCCCTCTGCCTCTCTGCTCGATTCACTCTATTATATCTCAAAAGAGATTGCCTCAAGACTCAATCCAATCTTGTAGATTGAGTCCTGCCTCACTAACACAACTGCTGCCCATCCTCGCTCATTAACATCATAGAGGCAGGATTTACAACATACAGGAAAATCACATAATACCAGGAACCATGGCCCAGGCAAACTGATACACACATTTTGTGGGGGTACATAATCCAATCCATGACACTACCCCAAGCTGAGGGCTGTTGCAGGGAGAGAGAGATGAAGTCAAGGGGAGAAGGTAGAGACCTCAGACCATGTAATCAGCAGCACGGTGAGTGTGTGATATGTCTTTTCACAGTTGAGTTAGATGCGCCCCACCAGTTATCATGGGAATGAATTTAGATATACTTTCTTGATCCCAGGAGTTCGACTATGGGGAGAGTTGTTACACTCGACAGGATGATTTGTTATAGCACAACTTACATGTTTCAAATGGACAAAAAATTAGTATCATTTACAGTATCTTAAGATAAATTGTCTTTGAATGGGAACTTCCTTTCTAGTACTTTGAGGTCTACAACACATCTAGAAAATTTACTACTATGGAAAATGAAGACTGCGTACAAGGAATGGGGGGAGGGGAGGGTCTATGGTTTTCCTTTTTGGTTAATTGTTGTGTAACCCTGTCCTTCAGGCGGTTGAGGGTTTCATATTTTCTTTATACATCATTAGGCGCCTAAGATCTTGCAGCACATCTTTCATGCTCTGTGAATTCTGCCATTTTGCTGGCACTGATATGGCTCTTGAGTCCACCACTGCATTAGAACTATTAACTCCATTCATATTAATTGTGTTACAAAACTTACAAAGGGGCTGGTTCTCGGTATTTAGGTCCACATTCTATTTTAATGCCATATATCCGGTTTTCATAAATTGTCCTTGGAGACCCACTTATCATCCCTGCCCATCCTATGATTTTCATATCCTCAGCATCCTCTAGACCCCAGCTAACTGTGCCATCTCCTACTCCTTTCTAGCCTTCTTCGAGTGCTTCCAGCAGTTGGAAATTACTAGGGATTTTATTCCCTTTAGGGTCACTATGAATTGGAATCTACTCAACGGCAACAGGTCGGTTTATTTATTTATTTATTTATTTATTTTATTTCTTAGCCTGGGGTGGCTGCCATCTTGTATCGCTGTCACTTGAAGACCAGCCCCTTTTTCCTGCCATTTTTTTTTTAATTAAAAAATCTTTTGTGTGTGTGGTATATATAACATAAAATTTGCCATTTTAACCATTTTAAGCGTTGAATCACATTCCCAATGTTGTGCAACCTTCACCACTATCTATTTCTGAAAGCAGGAGGTTTTAACCCACCAGCTGTGAGGAGCTCTTGTTTCCACTTCTTGCATAGAGATGCCGTTTTCCCTGACTGCAGCCCACCTTCACTCAGTAGCCAAGATGCCCTCTGAGAGGGACACGTTAGAGCTCCACTCTGCTCTGCGATTAGCCCTTACCATTTCATAACAGCCAGAACATCTGATTTATTCATGCAGCATATGGCATTTTCCTACGAAACCCACGCACTTTTTTTCCCTTTTGTTTTCATTCACAAACATTTTGAGGCCCTTGACCAACAAGGAAGGCCACAGCTTTCATTGCCATCGCTGCAGGCACATTCTTCAGATAGTTACCGAGCAGGTATTGTTGCCATAGGACATAATGTGTGGGAGTTTGCTATTTTTTTTTTCTCTTGTCTCTGCAAAGTGCACATAACCTAGCTGCAATCTGTGAGTTACTCATCTCTGACATGTGTTGATAGCCCCTGAAATCACTGGTGTGGCACAACACTGCCATGAGCCCCAAGCCTGGACGAGGCAAACAGTCAATGCAGGTTAAAGGGTTGGCATTAACACCATTACCAAGCCTCTTTGTCACTCCCTGCAGCTGCCAAAGTAGGCCCTTTCCCACTCTCACTGATTCACCCCCACACCAACAACCTTTAAGCAGGTATGTTGGTGATTGTCTTCCATCATTTATAAACAGAGGAAGTAAAGACTCTGGGTAAGAAACTTGCTCAGGGACACATGGCACTGGTGACAAGAGCTACACAAATGGCTTCCAAGATTCTCAGCCTACCTATTCTGACTTTGTTGTCTGTCCCAAGTTACCCTGGGAGTCTTGATTTGCAGGGCTGTGAGGTGTGGAATCACCTTGCAGTGAACAATTTGACCTTTCTCAATTCCGTCAAGTCATACCAGCACCTGAGGCTCATAAATAGGGGATGAAAAGACCAAGAGAAACCATCCGGCGGTCTGAGACTGACTAAGCCTCAGGAGGCATGATGTAATCTATCGTGGTCACATGGTGAGGCTGGTAAGAGCCCCAAAGCCTCACCCTCCAATGGAGCTTCTGGGCTGTTTTTCGACCATGCGCAGGAGAGGGTAGCGTGTCCCCCTGTGGGACATGGAAGCTCCACACCAGGATCCCTCCCACACCTCCCTATGTGTCTTTTCATTTGTATCCTTTTTGGTTGTAATAAATCTGTAGTATGTATGGCATACTCTCTGTGAATTCTGTGAGTTGTGCTAGTGAATGAACAAACCCACAGGGGCAGTGAGAGCCAGCAGGGGTTGGCACCTGTCTGGCAGTCTGAAAGAAGATGTCTTTCTAACATGTGAGCTCTGACCTATCTCTTAGTGGCTAGGGCTGAAAGATGATGTCAGTCTAACTTGTGAGCTCTGGGTGGCTGGATCTGAAAGAGAGAGAGAGAGTATGCTTCCTGACCAACTGGTGATGAGAATGCAGAAGCAGGAAGGTGGCAACTGGATCCATTTCCACACTTGGGGAACTGGATTCATGCTGATCCATACCATGAAGTTAGCAATGAAGGTGAATGTGCCCACCTTGCCCCTTGCTTACTATATGGGCCCAACAGATGCTCAGTCAGAACCTGGATACCATTCACTGAACACTTCTTATGTGCCGGACACTGTTCTAAAAGCTTTACATATATTAACTCATTTAATCTTTGCACAGACCCAGGAAGCAGGGTCTATTATTATCCCCATTTACTACATGAGGGAACTGAGGCACAGAAATACAAAGTAATTTGCCCAAGGCCACATAGCTAATCAGTGGCAGAACTGGGATTTGAATCCTGGTAGTCTGGCTTCAGAGTCTAGAATAGCCATCTCCAAATGAATGTTCTTTTTATTCTCAGAGTGAACATCTCTCAGAGAGAACGGAAAGGGATCTGTGGTCAACCCTGATGGTTGTCTAGGAACCGTTCTCTTCCCTTTTTCTTTCTCTCAGAGCTCTGATGTTGTTCACTCTCCTGAAGGCCATGTGTTTCCAGAGAGCCAGGGCTTCAGTTCCAGTAGTGAATCATGACTGGTCTAACTCCTAGCCCTGACTGGATTGGGGGTAAGCAAGAGGCTGACTAGGAGCTAGTGGAGGGTTTCCTTGCTCTCAGAGTTTCACAGGAAGAAGCTCTGCCTTTCTGCCTTTAGACAGTGTAGTGGGCAGGTGTATATGATGCTTAAAGCTGCTGCAGCAAGTGGGAACAAGAAGGGAATGAACCAAGGACAGAACCAACACATGAGAATGATAGAGAGAAAAGGTAGAAAGAACTGGATCATTGAGCCTCAGAATTAACCAACCTCGGAACCACCTCATTTCAGGGCTTTTTATGATGTGAGATACTAACTTTTCCTTATTACTTAACTGGGGTTTCTCAACCTTGACATTATTGACATTTGGGGCCAGATAATTCTTTGTTGTAGGGTCTGCCCTAGGTATTATAGGATATATAGCACCATCCCTGGCCTCTATCCACTACATGACAGTAGCATCCCCTCCCCCAGTTGTGACAACCAAAAATGTCTCCAGCCATTGCTGAATGTCCTCAAGGGGTGGGGATGGGGGGATTTACTCCAGATGAGAGCCACTAGTTTACACCACTCCAAAGGTGAGCATGCACAGATGATCCATTTGGTTGTAGGGAGAAGGTAGTAGAACTTCTGTTTATAATTGATTTTTTAAATCTTATCCTTAATTCTAGTAAATTTTTTATTATGAATATAATTACTAGTACAATAATAACAAGAACATAATTTTAAAATAAATGCATGCTATCAGGAACTATACTTCAAAAATTTTTGTACAGTAGGAATATGTGATCACAAAATTTGGAAACCACTTGTTTAAATCAGTTATAGCTCTATTTCCTGTTATTTGCAGCCAAAAGTATGCTAACTCCTTAAGAGACTAATGATATTTGCTGACAGTTACTGAGTGTTTACTATGTGCTAGACACTGGTTTGAGCCTTCAGGTGATTCTCAAAACAACCCTAAGAAATGGGCAGTATAATTACTCATTTTACAAGTGAGACACCAGAGGCAAAGAGAGGGTAAATAACTTGCCCAGTCAGAAAGCTGGTTCGTGATGGAGCCAAGATTAGAACCCAAGCAGTTTTGCTCTAGAACCTGTGCCCTTAACCATTCTGCTATTCACAGGGGCCCAGGTTTATTTCACAAATCAGGAAGCGGGGACCTGAAGAAGTTAAAGAGCTTCTCCAAGCCAAAACAGCAAGTCATGGCAGAATCAAGGACTGAGTGGAGAAGAAAAGATTCATAAAGCATCCTTACTGTCTGTGGTAGGATGTGGGCCTAACAATGGGGTGTCAATCTTTGTAGAAATATTAGGAATCAGCTGTATCTCCCCCACCCCCACAACACTCTCCACATGCTTGGGGAACACACAACACACCATTTCCAAGTGCCAGGAACCTCAGAAAGCTACTCCCTTAACTACTTGATACTATCTTTTACTTAAATAAGACAAGAAGGGAAGTCCCCGAGTGGTGCAAACAGCTAACATGTTTGGCTACTAACCAAAAGGTTGCAGGTTCGAGTCTACCCAGAGGTGCCTCAGAAGAAAAGCCTGGCAATCTACTTCCCAAAAATCAGCCATTGGAAACCCTATGGAGCACACAGAGTCCTACTCTGACACACAGGCAGTCGCCATGTGTTGGGGTGGACTTGAAGGCAAATGGTTAAGACAAGAAGAAACAAAGGAAATTCTTTTTATTGGCTTGTACTTGGCAAACATTCATATGCTAATAAATTCACTTCAAATTCCATTTGTTTACTGATGAAAATTACCTGGGCATGTTCTTTAAACTAGAAGTAATTTCTTCTTGGGAAAGATAATGAAAGAAGCGGGTCCTCTGACCTTTGGTATTAAAATACCCTTATGTTTTCTCAGTGTGTGGCAAAGTACAGCCGATTTTACAGTTTCATCAAGCCCTCCCACTTCCTTGTCTCAAAAGCTGCTGTGAACTATACATTTTAAGTACTGGGACTACAGCCCAAGGGACTATTTTCTCCACAAAAAGGTGAATTAGTTAAAAAGTAAAGTGACCAACGTTAGAAAGATATTACCATAAAGTACAAGTAAGTGTATCGCCGGGAGCAATGTTACTAAAAATAAGAAGCAATGTACCAGAGCCTTTCTGAGAGTTGTCCATGAATCTTTCCAGGGTTCAACAATTGAATAAATATTTATAAAGGGACTCTCATTGAGCAGGCACTGTTTTGGGCTTCAGGGACATTGCAGTGATCAAAATAGACCAAGTCCCTGCTCCTCTGGAGCTCATCTTCTAGAAGTGAGAGACAGGCAATAAACAAAGGAACCAATAAGCATACAATTTGTCGGGGGGTAATAAAGCCTATAAAGAAAAATAAAGCAGTGTAAGGTGGAGGGATACTGAGGGGCAGGGGTTTGGTTAGAGAAGGTGGGTTATGAAGGTCTCTCTGATAAGGTAATACTTAAACAGAGACCTGAAAAAGGTGAGGGAGTGAGCCTTGTAGTTTTCCAAGCCAAGGAAACAGCACATGCCAAGGTCCTAAGGCAGGACTGTGTTTGCCATGTTCAAAGAAGAGCAAAAAGTCAGTATGGCCAGAGCAGAGTAAGAGAGGGGGAGAGTGATAGAAGATGAAATCAGACCTTGTAGGGCTTTATAGACCCTGGCGCAGATTTTGAGGTTTACTGTGAAAAAAATGGAAAGCCACTTAAAGTTTTGAACAGAGGATTGATAAGAACTGATTTACTTTTTTAGAAAGATCACTTGGGCTACTGCGTGCAAAATGCCATCTCTAGGACCTAACATTTCTTACTATGAGAAAGGTGACAACTCAGTGGGGAAGACAGGTGGTGGGTAACTTGAGAGAGAAGTGTAGGATGCTTTGATGATCTATAATGGGAGCATCTGATCTTGAGATTTTGAGATCCAGGGAAGGCTTCCTGGAGGAAGTGATTTTAAACTGAGACTTAAGTGCTGAGTAGGAGTAGAGGAGTGAGGAGAGGGGAGAGGAGGAGCTTTTCAGGAAAGGGGAATACACATATAAACACCCTAGGCATGAAAGGGGCACAGCCTCATTGGGGGAACTAAAACAAGACCAAAAAGGCTGAAGCACAGTAAGACCAGGGCAAGGTTGTGGGTTAAGCCTGGAGAATTGGGGAGCCCAGTCCTGCAGGGCCATATTATGAGGATTGGTCATAATCCTAAAGCCATGGGGAGCCATTGCAGGGTTTTCTATAGATTTGCAACCTGATTAGATTTGCATTTTTGAAAGATGACTTTGGCTACACTGTGAAAAATATGCATACTCAAGGGCAAAATGGGTAAAGGATGACTGGTTAGGAGATGATGTGGTAAAGGCAAGAACTAATAAAGGCCTGGACCTGGCAGATAGCAGGGGGACGGAAATAAATAGATGGGTTTGAAAGATATGTAGGAGGTAGAATAGACCAAACTTGACCATTGTTTCGAAGTAGGCAGAGGAATCATCCAGTAGTATTCCATGACTTTTGGTCTTAGATAACTACACAGATTGGGATGTCACTCCTGAGAGAGGAACCAGGAGGAACAGCTGTGTGGTTTGGAATTCAAAGGTTTCAGCCACTGTTCGTTTAGCCCCTTGAGCAGAACTGATGCTGCTCTGCAGGTATAGGTGTGCTGGAGCCAGCTTATACTCCTAAAAAAAAAAAACCAGTTGTTAAATGATTGGTAGCTTGAAATCGGCCATGGAGGAAGTATTTACACAATGGAGGCAAATCACAGCTTTTCTTCCAGTGAGCCAGGTTACAGCACACCACTGCAGGGAAAACTTGGCCCTCATTCTAGGTTCCTCAGAGACTGGTTGGTTGGTCCTTTGGTTAGTTGGTCCTTCAGTTGGTTGAGAATGCAGGTCCTCATTCTCCAATTTCATTACAAAATGTTGACCTTGCTACTTGAATTTAATGCACTGATACCTTCCTATATACAGTTTATCTTCTCCAGGATCTTGCCAG
Organism: Loxodonta africana; assembly: GCF_030014295.1. Lineage (NCBI taxonomy): Eukaryota > Metazoa > Chordata > Mammalia > Proboscidea > Elephantidae > Loxodonta > Loxodonta africana. The sequence goes on along the minus strand of NC_087351.1, from coordinate 83,617,574 downwards.
AGTTGAGAATGGACGTAACTGTGGATATTGGAAAGAACCCTGGATTTAAATAGACTGGCGTTCATATTGCAGCTCTGCAACTGACCAGCAGGAAGACATTGGTTTGGTTTCTAAACCTGTTTAGGCCACCATGTTCTCCGTATATAATAATACCTAGCTCTCAAGAAAAAATGAGGTAAGATATATGACGGGTCCAACACATTAGTAGCTACTCAATAAATTCTAGTTTAAAAACAAAGCAAAATGGACTGCTTGCCAATTGATATTAGAGGAAGATAGTGGGAGGGCAGCTCTGCATCTATTCCTAACGACAGTGTACAACTGTGTTATAGAATTAGGTTGTGAGACTCTACCCAAGTTACCTAAACTCTAAGTGCTAATTTCGTCATCTGTAAAGTGGGGAGGTCATAGTTCCTGTCTTGTTGGGTGGTGGTGAGGACTAAATGAGATGATGTATGCAAACTGAGAGGTTGCCTGGCATGTAGTAAGTTCTCTACAGAAGTAAGTTAGTGTAATAATGTTCTCTTCACACATCAGGCTAATTACCTAGGAGGCTACACCTCCAGAACTCATTAGCTTAGTTAGTCCTTCCCCTCTGCCCGGACTGCCTGTGGAATGTATGACTGTACTTAAAGTGTTAATGGTAGACCCTTGGGTTTTGTAAGCTCTGGTGAAAGGGGAAGCTGAAGGAGATTGGGTGGCCAATACAAACCACCCACTGGCAATAAGCCTGGCTTAGCAGAATTGGTTGAAATGCCCCAGGACCGGATCATATTCTTTCTCTTGATGCCCTGAGGCACTCCCAGGATACCAGTCTTCTCCTTTTCCATTTTATGGCTTCCGGGACTTCCTGCCAAGATACGTTGCCTCCTCTTGATCTCTTGCCTAATGCCAAGATTCTGTGGTTAGCAGGATATTTGAGAAGGAGGCAGATACTGGAAAGCACAACAGGCTGGATGCCAACATATTAAGCCACTCATCCATTCAACAAATATTTGCTGAGCATCCAGTGTGTGCTGTGTGCTTCCTACCACTGGGGATATAGAATTGAAGAAGTCCTTTGGGGTTCTCAACATCACTGGGGAGACAGATGCATAAATAACTCTAATGGCAGTTATCATCAAGGTGTTTTCCACTGCAAGTAACAGGAAACCTAACTCAAAGTGGCTAGAACCACAAAGACATTTATTGTCTCAAATACCAAACAATCAAGAGGTAGGACAGGTGCCGTGTGCATTACAGAAAGCTCTGGTTCCTCTTCTCTGTAATCCTCTTGATTTGTCCTGCTCTGCATGTATTGGTATCCAACCTAGGCTAGAGGTAAAATGGCTGCAGCAGTCCCAGTCCTCAAATTAGACATTACAACATCCAAAGGAAGAAAGAGATCTGTTTCTTCCCATGTCTGTTTCTTAGAAGAAACTTTTCTCAGAAGTTCCCCAGTAGCTGCACTCTCATGCCTTATTCCACAGAATCAAGTCACGTGTTCATTCCAAAATTCATCTTTTTTTTTTTTTTTTTTTTTAAGAGGAATGAGGTAATCTTGATCGGCTGTGACGAGTAAGAATCCTTAGGGTAATGGGTCACAGTCCCTGAGTCTCATGGGCAAGAAACAGATTCCTGAACAAAACTGCATTCTGCTGGTAAAGGAGAATGGAGTAGACGCTCTGGTGTTGAGTAGGCAGCAAACTGTCCACCACACATGACTGAAGAGACGTTAAATCAGAGGCGCATGTACACTGTATGGTGGGAATGCAGAGAGGGGACCAACAATTTTTCTTCCAGGGTCAGAAATGGGAAAGAACAATTGGAAAAGTTTACAAAAAGAGGTGACTTGGGAGCTGGGTAGAGTATAAAGAACAGGAGGCTGAAAACTGTGCTGAGCCTAGACTGAGAAGGTCTTGTAAGCCTTCTCAGAGGATTTGGCTTAATCCTACAGGAAGTGGAGTCACTGAATATTTTAAAGCCTAGAAATGGAAACACGGAACAAAAACAACCATTTGTTGAATGTCTACTATGTGCTAGAAACTGTGCCAATGCTTTACATAGATTCCCTCCCTTAATCCTCACGACAAACCCCATTAGATGGCTATAATTGCCCCCATCTTACAATGAACAAATGGCCCACGAAGAATAAATAGTTTGACTAAAGCACAGAAGCTCTCACCAATTGGTGGTGGCTCGGGGACATGACCACAAATATGGCAGTCCCCAAGCCCCTGGCTGATGGGGTTACAACAGGCACTGTAGAGTGGAGAGCATGAAGTGGCTGTTGCCACAGTAGAGAGGGAGGTGATAAGCTGCTGAGGGAGTAGCAGTAACAGCAATAGAGAAGAAGAAACAGGAGCAAAACTTATGGGAATTACTGACCAAGTGCCTGTTATGAGTAAAAAAATACAGTTTTCTAAGATACAGTCAGTACTGTTATGATTCTTATTTTGAAAATTCGAATGTGTTCCAATCCAATTGATTGACATATTAGGGAACAATCTGAGCATAATGAAAATTTCAGGCTTACTTATGCACACATCCATCCCTCAAGAAACAATAGATGAATATAGAAAACAGCACCCAGTTTAGGAATACACAAAACACACCCACACACACATACAGCCCTCAAACATCTACCAGATACCTCAGTTCACCATGTGTGTTATGAGCCACACCCTTCCATATCTGGTATTACAGCTTACCTCCTATTTTCAATAATCTTCCCTCCACCAATTCAGAATTACCCACAAACTGCAGCCCTTCTGATGCCCACTTCCACAAGCAAACTTCACATCTTTTCAAAGTGCCATATTTGTTGTATTATACATGTATTCCTTAACCATTTAACATGTGTTTAAGACCATGCTACCATTTTTTTAGGTTTCTATTCTTTTTTTATGTCACCGATGAAGTTTTTGTCCATTTTCCCATTGTGGTTTTTATTGCACAATTTTGCAAATGTGTCTGTCGTTTTTAGCAGCACTGAATGTACATTCAAGGTTTCTGGTTTGGATACCTGGACTTATGAAGATGCAGTTTACCGAAAGGGGAAATGGAGCAGCAGCAGGTTTGGTGGGGGAATGGAAGAGTGTGGCTTTGGACATATTGAGTTTGAAGTTCCAGTAGAAGTTGGAAAGTGTCCAGAAGAAGATTAAAATTATTGATCTGAAGTTCAGGGAACAAAAATAACAACTAGGGAATATATAAGGAGTTTTAGAGAAAATTAGCAAATACAAGATAATTGGAGCCACGTGAGTGTAAAGTGAAAAAGGCTTCTCAGAGAGATGAAGAATGGGAAGATGAGAGTCTAAAAGTAAACCTGGGGACACCAACATTTAAGGGTAAGGCAAGTACAGGGAAGGGGACTGAGCAGGAGATTGGGTTGGAGAAATAGGAAAGACTGATGCCATAAAGTGAAGAGAAGTCAAATTTCAAGATTGGAAAGGCAGGCCAACAATGTCAAATGATACAAAAGTTCAGGTCAAGTGAGAAGGGAAAAGTGGTTGTTGGATTAAGCCATTCGTGATTCATTTTTAACCATAAGGAGGGCAGGACTTTGAAGTCTCTTCTCCCGAGGGTTTTAGTCATAAAGTGAAGCAAAAGAATGGTATTTTGAAAGGAAGTCAAAATTGAAGGAAAATTTGAAAGATGTTTTTAGAACAAGGGATAGGGATTTGAAGAGATAGACAAGAAAAGAATGAGATGGAAGTTGACAGAAAGAAATGGAAAAGGTTCAATTTGGAAGGAAGAATGAATAAGGCAAGATGAATTTAGATATGGCAGAATTTACACCCCACAGCCTTTACTTGCCTTGGGAAGTGAAAATGGAATCACAGTGGCCTAACTGAGAAGGATATGATTTTTCTGGCATGTTGTTGTTGTTAGGTGCCGTTGAGTCAGTTCCCACTCATAGCAACCCTATGTACTAAAGAAATTCTGTCGTAGCAAGAAGTCACGTTATGGATTGAACTGTGTCTCTCAGAAAGTTATGTTGAAGTCCTAACCCCAGTACCGGTGAATGTGACCTTGTTTGGATGTAGGGTCTTTCTCTGAATATGTGATCGGTTAAGTTAATGACATCATACTGGAGTAAAGTGAGTCCTAATCCTTTCTGAGTGATGTCTTAAAAGGGGAGAAGGGCCACAGATACAGTCACACAGGGGAAAGATGCCATGTGAAGGTATATGTATAAGCCAAGAATGCCAAGAGATACCTGGAGCTACAAGAAGCTGTAAGAGACAAGGAAGGATCTTCCCTTCATGCTCCCAGAGAGAGCATACCCCTGCTGATGTCCCAAATTCAGACTCTGAGCCTCCAGAACTGTAGGACAATATCTGTGACTTAAAGCCACTTTGTAGTATTTTGTATTGACAGCACTAGGAAACTAAGACGTGTTACAAGAGGCAGCCAGTCCAAGGCTGGTGAGGGGCTCTAAAATGTCACCAATGTCCTAGCTTCTTCTATATTCCTACCCCACCAGCCATAGTGTGTGGCTTTTGTTTTTTTTTATTCTACTTTAGATGAAGGTTTACAGAACAAACTAGTTTCTCATTAAACAGTTAGTACACATATTGTTTTATGACATTGGTTATCAACCCCACGACATATCAACACTCTCCCTTCTCAACCTTGGGTTCCCTATTACCAGCTTTCCTGTCCCCTCCTGCCTCCCACTCCTTGCCTCTGGGCTGGTGTGTCCCGTTAGTCTCGTTTTGTTTATGGGCCTGTCTAATCTTTGGCTGAAGGGTGAACCTCAGGAGTGACTTCATTACTAAACTAAAAGGTTGTCAGGGGGCCATTCTCTCGGGGATTCTTTAGTCTCTGTCAGGCCAGTAAGTCTTGTCTTTTTTCTGAGTTAGAATTTTGTTCTACAATTTTCTCCAGCTCTGCCCGGGACCCTCTATTGTGACCCCTGTCAGAGCAGTCGGTGGTGGTAGCCAGGCACTATTTATTTCTCTTAGTGTGTGGCTTTTGTTATCATAGCTATAATATGGCTGCCGACATTCCAGATATCTTATGGCATTTCAGGAGGAAGAATGGGGAAGGGTAAAGAAATTGCATACCAGCTATATCCTCTTTTCTAATCAGGAAAACTAGAACTTTCCTGAAAGCTCCCCCAGCAGACTTCTATTTGCATCTCATTGGCCAGAACCAGATCTGGCTGCAAGGGAGTCTAGGTGGGTGTCTTAGGCTGTGTTCTCTAGAAAAGCAAAACCAGTGATGAGTATAAAAATATATATGCATATAGAGATTTATATCAAGGAAATGGCTCACATGGTTGTAGAGGCTGGAATGTCCCAAGTCTGTGGGTCAAGCTGGAGGCTTTCCCTGACTTACGCAGCTGCAGGTACTGGTGAACTCAAGATCAGCAGGTCAGACAGCCGTCTTCTTGCTCACAGGCTAAGAAGACTGATGAATCCCAAGATCAGAAGGTAAGCTGCTAGCTCAAGAACTGGAGGTCAGATGAACAGGAACCAGCTGCAGGATCCAGGGCAAGCAAAAGCCAATGAGCTTTTGCCAGAAAGACCACTTATATTGGATGTAGGCCACGCCCCCAAGGAAAATCCCTTTCACCCGATTGACTGCTTGTAACAGATCTCATCATGGAGGCGATTACATTATTAAATAGCTACCAAACTACATCATAATTGCCAAACCACTGAGAATCATGGCCCAGCCCAGTTGACACACAACCTTAACCATCACAGTAGGTTTGTATTTTTAACTCTTAGGAATGAAAAAAGCGAAAACAGGTACTGCTACACTGATGATAAGTCAAAATGAACTCTCAGGCAATGGAAAGAACGCAATTGGGTTTGGAGAACACAAACTGGTAATAGCGCCAATTTGTACTGGGGTTCCATCATCAACTAGTTAGGTAACAAGGATGGGTGGATGGGGGTTGGTGGGGGTGGGGGCTAGAGGATAATTGTTTCACCTAGTTTGGCTTACAATTTTCTAATCTATAAGAGGAGATGGTAAGTACGTGCGATTTCTAAGACATTTCTCTATTCTGCAATCCGCGATTGTAGGGACTTATATATCATTCATTTCTAAAATAGCAGGGGAACAATGATTGAGTTTCTTGGAAGCTTAATTAAGAAACTGATTCTTTAATAAAGCCAGTACTCTTTCAGTTCAAACTGGCCCAGTGCAGAACATAGGAGAAATGTTGTTTATAGGTGTGTTTGATGAGGCTTATTAGCATACCAAGTTCAAGCTTTTCAGAGTTAAATTTATATGTATAAATTTATATGTATGAATAGTTCTCTAATATAGATACCTAGGGGTAGAATTGCAAGGTTGAAGCCCATGGGCTTTTAAACATTTAATAGAAACTACCAAACTGCCCCCCAAAAATTGTACCAATTTATACTCCCACCAGGAATGTATGAGAGTGCCAATTCCCCTAGTGAAAATATACGTAAACATGAAGAAATAAGCAGTATTATGAGTTTTTTTACTCTATTTAAGATACTGTCATTAAATTTGGAAACCCTGGTGGCATAGTTGTTAAGTGCTACGGCTGCTAACCAAAAGGTCTGCAGTTCAAATCCACCAGGCGCTCCTTGGAAACTCTATGGGGCAGTTCTACTCTGTCCAACAGGGTCGCTATGAGTCAGAATCGACTCGATGGCAATGGGTATGGGTCATTAAATTTATTTAATTCTCCTGGTTATCCTATGAAGTCGGCAGTATAATTGTGCCCATTTTAGAGATAATGATGCTAAAGCCTCAGAAAAGTTAAATTAATTTCCCAAGGTCATAAACTTATTAGTTGGCAAAATTGATACTGCTTCTTAAACTCTGTGCTACAGTGCCTCACAATTACTTCTGAGTCTTTAGTTTGTATGGAGAAACATGAAAAGACTTTTCTATTTCCTACTGCCTCAAGATTTTACTCAGAAGCCTTAATACTGCAAAGGCTAGAATTTGGTGGAGAGCAATATCACTCAAAATAAGTCTGAGGCATCAAAAAACCAGAAAACAGGATTATTCACTAAAAAACCTTCAGGTATCACAAAGAGGCCTGTCTTTTCTGGTTTTCAGCAGGGTGAATATCATAAGAGTAAAGGAAAACCATTCTCACCTTTTCTCCTTTTACTCAGTTGGAACTGTCCTCTGGTATCATTTTTAAAGAAAATCTCAGGCTTTTCATGTTCTTTGTCATGAACCTGAGGTGAGGTTTCCACAGGTTCCAAACTATGCTTGTGTGACCCTCCTTGGATATGTGCCCAGTCACACAATTGAGTATTGAACTCCGTTTTGTTGTAACACATAACCACTACATACGGGAAAAGAAACCGTTGAATGGAATGACCTGTGCTCATAGTATCGATTTTGTTATAACTACAGCAACAAACTGCAGTACCTCTTAGTCACTGACTAGTCTTAGAATCCTGTTAAAACAGAGATGGCCAGCACATGTAACTCTTCAGAGTTTCAGAGGCTGGGAGGTGGGGCTGAAATAATCATCATAAATCATAGGGTAACTTGATGAGCAGTGATAATGTGGCCTTTGAAAGACTACACTCTCATGCCGTGGAGATGTATGGGCCACTCTTACCAACCAACAGTGGAGAAAGATGCTTTCACAACAACCTTAGATCAGTCTGAAAAAACGAATTGGAGAGTCATTTATCTGGAAGCCTGGAGAATTGACATCAATTTGTGTAATCATATGGTTTTCCTTTTTGATTCTACTGATCAGGTGGATTACGTTGATCGATTTACAGCTTTTTAAAGAATAATGTGTTTACAACCAAATTCGCCCATTTTAAGTGCACGGCTGAATGACTTTTGGTACATAGATAAATGCAGTCTTGCAACCACCACAGTGTCTGTAGGATTTGTACTGATATCCACTCTTTCATTCCTGATATATTGGTATTTATAGTTTCTTTTTCATCCTGGTAGGTGTTTACCATTTTTATTAATCATTCAAAGAACAAAATTTTGGCTTTTTTTTCTCTTTATTGTTCATCTGTTTTCTAATTCATTGTTCTGTGCTCCTATCTTTATTATTTCTCAATTTTTACTTTGGGTTTAATTTGCTTTTTTCTGGTTTCTTAGGTTGGAAATTTAGATTATTGATTTTTTTTTTTTGGTAATAGCTTTATTGACACATAATTTACATAGCAAACAATTCACACACTTAAAGTGTAGAGTTCAATGATTTTTAGTATATTCACATTGTGCAACAATCATCAAATACTTTTTAGAATATTTTTATCACCTCCAAAAGAAATTCTGTACCTGTTAGCAGCTATTCCTTACTTCTCATCTCCGCCCCCAGCCTTCTACAACCACTAATCTATTTTCCGTTTGTGTAAATTTGCCTATTCTAGTCTATTTTTATGCCCATGTAAGTGGAATCATACAATATATGGCCTTTTGTGACTGGCTTATTTTATTAGCATACTTTTTTAAGGCCCATACACATTGAAGCATGTATCAATACTTCATTCCTTTTTATTGCCAAATAATATTCCATTGTATGAATATACTACATTTTATTTATCCATTCATCAATTGATGAATAGATTACTGGCTTTAAGGTTTTTTTTTTTTTTTCTTCCTTCCTTTCTAACATAAGCATTTAAAGCTGTGAACTTCCCTCGGCATTTCTTAAGCTACATAACCCGTGTGTCTGTCAGTTTGTCATACTGTGGGGGCTTGTGTGTTGCTGTGATGCTGGAAGCTATGCCACTGGTATTCAGATACCAGCGGTGTCATCCATAGAGGACAGGTTTCAGCTGAGCTTTCAGACTAAGACAGGCTAGGAAGAAGGAACCGGCAGTCTACTTCTGAAAAGCATTAGCCAGTGAAAACCGTATGAATAGCAGCAGAACATTGTCTGCTATAGTGCTGGAAGATGAGCCCCCCAGGTTGGAAGGCACTCAAAAGATGACTGGGGAAGAGCTGCCTCCTCAAAGTAGAGTCAATCTTAATGACGTGGATGGAGTAAAGCTTTCGAGACCTTCATTTGTTGATGTGGCATGACTCAAAATGAGAAGAAACAGCTGCAAACATCCATTAATAATCGGAACCTGGAATGTACGAAGTATGAATCTAGGAAAATTGGAAATCGTCAAAAATGAAATGGAACGCATAAACATCGATATCCTAGGCATTAGTGAGCTGAAATGGACTGGTATTGGCCATTTTGACTCAGACAATCATATAGTTTACTATGCTGGGAATGACAACTCGAAGAGGAATGGTGTTGCATTCATCGTCAAAAAGAACATTTTAAGATCTATCCTGAAGTACAACGCTGTCAGTGATAGATAGGTTAATATCCATACGCCTACAAGGAAGACCAGTTAATACGACTATTATTCAAATTTACATACCAACCACTAGGGCCAAAGATGAAGAAATAGGAGATTTTTATCAGCTGCTGCAGTATGAAATTGACAGAACGTGCAATCAAGATGCATTGATAATTACTGGCGATTGGAATGCGAAAGTTGGAAACAAGGAAGAAGGATCAGTAGTTGGAAAATATGGCCTTGGTGATAGAAACAATGTAGGAGATCGAATGATAGAATTTTGCAAGACCAACTCCTTCTTCACTGCACATACCTTCTTTCACCAACATAAATGGCGACTATACACGTGGACCTCACCAGATGGAACACATAGAAATCAAATTGACTACATCTATGGAAAGAGACAATGGAAAAGCACAATATCATCAGTCAGAACAAGGCCAGGGGCTGACTGTGGAACAGACCATCAATCGCTCATATGCAAGTTCAAGCTGAAACTGAAGGAAATCAAAGCAAGTCCACGAGAGTCAAAATATGACCTTGAGTATATCCCACCTGATTTTAGAAACCATCTCAAGAATAGATTTGACACATTGAACACTAGTGACCAAAGACCAGATGAGTTGTGGAATGACATCAAGGATATCATACATGAAGAAGGCAAGAGGTCACTGAAAAGACAGGAAAGAAAGAAAAGACCAAGATGGATGTCAGAGGAGACTTTGAAACTTGCTCTGGAGTGTCGAGCAGCTAAAACAAAAGGAAGAATTGATGACGTAAAAGGACTGAACAGAAGATTTCAAAGGGCCTCTAGAGAAGACAAAGTAAACGATTATAACGACACGTGCAAAGAGCTGGAGATAGAAAACCAAAAGGGAAGAACATGCTCGGTGTTTCTCAAACTGAAAGAACTGAAGAAAAAATTCAAGCCTTGAGTTGCAATAGTGAAGGATTCCATGGGGAAAATATTAAACGATGTAGGAAGCATCAAAAGAAGATGGAAGGAATACACAGAGTCATTATACCAAAAAGAATTAGTCGATATTCAACCATTTCAAGAGGTGGCATATGATCAGGAATCGATGGTACTGAAATAAGAAGTCCAAGCTGCTCTGAAGGCACTGGTGAAAAACAAGGCTCCAGAAATTGATGGAATATCAATTGAGATGTTTCAACAAACAGATGCAGCGCTGGAGGTGCTTACTCATCTATGCCAAGAAATATGGAAGACAGCTTCCTGGCCAACTGACTGGAAAAGATTTATATTTATGCCTATTCCCAAGGAAGGTGATCCAACCAAATGTGGAAATTGTAGAATATCATCAATATCACATGCAAGCAAAATTTTGCTGAAGATCATTCAAAAACGGCTGCAGCAGTATATCAACAGGGAACCGCCAGAAATTCAGGCTGGTTTCAGAAGAGGACATGGAACCAGGGATGTCATTGATGATGTCAGATGGATCCTGGCTGAAAGCAGAGAATACCAGAAGGATGTTTACCTGTGTTTTATTGACTACGCAAAGGCATTCGACTGTGTGGATCATAACAAACTATGGATAACACTCCCAGGAATGGGAATTCCAGAACACTTAATTGTTTTTTAATTGTGCTCATGAGGAACATTTACATAGATGAAGAGGCAGTTGTTTGGACAGAACAAAGGGATACTGACTGGTTTAAAGTCAGGAAAGGCGTGCGTCAGGGTTGTATTCTTTCACCATACCTATTGGAAACCCTGGTGGCGTAGTGGTTAAGTGCTACGGCTGCTAACCAAAGGGTCGGCAGTTCAAATCCACCAGGTGTTCCTTGGAAACTGTATGCAGCAGTTCTGCTCTGTCCTATAGGGTCGCTATGAGTCGGAATCGACTCGACGGCACTGGGTTTTGGTTTTTATTTAATCTGTATGCTGAACAAATAATCCGAGAAACTGGACTATATGAAGAAGAACAAGGCATCAGGATTGGAGGAAGACTCATCAACAACCTGCGCTATGCAGATGACACAACCTTGCTTGCTGAAAGTGAAGAGGACTTGAAGCACTTACTGATGAAGGTCAAAGACCACAGCCTTCAGTATGGATTACACCTCAACATAAAGAAAACAAAAATCCTCACAACTGGACCAACGAGCAACATCATGATAAATGGAGAAAAGATTGAAGTTGTCAAGGATTTCATTTTACTTGAATCCACAATCAACACCCATGGAAGCAGAAGTCAAGAAACCAAACAACGCATTGCATTGAGTAAATCTGCTGCAAAGGACCTCTTTAAAGTGTTGAAAGTAAAGATGTCACCGTGAAGACTAAGGTGGGCCTGACCCAAGCTTTGGTATTTTCAATCGCATCATAAGCATGTGAAAGCTGGGCAATGAATAAGAAAGGCCAAAGAAGAATTGACACCTTTGAATTGTGGTGTTGGTGAAGAATATTGAATATACCATGGACTATAGGGTTGCTATGGGTCAAAAGAACGAACAAATCTGTCTTGGAAGAAGTACAACCAGAATGCTCCTTAGAAGCAAGGATGGTGAGACTGCATCTTACATACTTTGGACGTGTTGTCAGGTGGGATCAGCCCCTGGAGAAGGACATCATGCTTGGCAGAGTACAGGGTCAGCGGAAAAGAGGAAGGCCCTCATCGAGGTGGATTGACACAGTGGCTGCAACAATGAGCTCGAGCATAACAACGATTGTGAGGATGGCTCAGGACCGGGCAGTGTTTCGTTCTGTTGTACATGGCGTCGCTATGAGTCAGAACTGACTCAACGGCACCTAACGACAACAACAACAAGCTACATCACACATATTTTGATGTTTTCATTATAGTTCAATTAAAAATGTTTTCTAATTTCCTTTCTGAAGTGGTTATAAATGTATTGATTAATTTCCAAATATTTGGAACTTTTGTCTATATCCTTTAGATTGAATAGTCATTCTTGATCTATCTTCAAATTCACTGTTTCTTCAGCTGCCTACAAAATGTTAAGAGCATCCAATGAAATTTTGTTTCAGTTATTGCACTTTTCAGCTCTAAAATTATTTTTATAGTTTGTGTTTGTCTGCTGTGATTCCCCCATTGATTTCATTTGTTATGACCAAATTTTACCGTAAGTCCTTTTACATATTTATAATGGTTCCTTTAAGTTTTGTCTATTTAATGCAACAACATCTAGATAACCTTGGTGTTCCTTTTTGTTCCTGAATGAGTCATATTTTCCTGTTACTTTCCATGTCTAGTGATTTTTGACTGGATACTGGCTATTGAAATGTACAAGGTAGACTTTGGACTCTGTTATGTTCAGTTGAACAGTGATCTTTGTTAACTTACCTGGATTTAAGTTTCAAACTCTGCTTTCTTGCATTCAGCAGCAATTGAACTCTCTGCTCAGTTCTTTCAGCTTCCAGCTGCTGTTTTGTGTTTTTTTAAATCAGCCAAGGAATTGGGTGGATTTTTTAGATAGATTTTGGGTCTTACCCCCTTGCAGTTTCTTTACTTCCAGAATTTCTCTGTTACTTCTGGCTGATCAGCTAAACTGAACTCTGTCCTCTGACAACTCAAGACAGCAGACTGGTGAGTGTATTCAAATAAAAAGTTGCAAACTTGCAAATCTTATAAGCAATCGTTTCTGACTTTAATGGTAGACTTCTCTCCACTTTATTTGCTTTCAATAGGTCTTCAGTGTCTTCAAATTGTTCTTGTTTTTACACTTTGTACAGGTTTTATAGTTGTTGTTTATGAGATGGGTAGTCCAACCAAGTTCTGCCATTACTAGAAGTCAGAAAACCAAAAACCTGTTGTCATTGAATCAATTCCAACTCATAGCAACTCAGTAGGACAGGATACACTTGAGCAATAGGGTTTCCAAGGCTGTAATCTTTATAGAAGCAGACTGCCACATCTTCCTCCCTTGGAATGGCTGGTGAGTTTGAACTGCTGACTTTTTGGTTAGCAGCCCAGCTCTTAACCACTGTGCCACCAATAGCTGTTTTCAAATAATATATATATGTATATACATATATATATTTACGTTTTCTATTTTATTCTACTTAGCATTTATATAGTGCTCATTATCACAGAATATAGGTACTTTACAATATTATTACTTAGCATTCATGTAACATTCTTCACCTCCAATGCTTGCTACAAATTTAAAAAAATTTTTATATTTGCAAAGTACTTTATGGTTATTTAAATTAAAAAATTATTTCGTACCCTTTTTTATGGTGCTTTAGGTGAAAGTTTATAGAACAAACTAGTTTCTCATTAAACAATTAACACACAAATTGTTTTGTGACATAGGTTGCCAATGCTATGATGTGTCAACACTCTCCCCTTCTCCACCTCGGGTTCCCTGTTCCATCTGTCCAGTTTTCCTGTTCCTTCCTGCCTACTTGTCTTTGCTTTAGGGCTGGTGCGCCCACTTAGTCTTGTATACATGATTGAACTACAAAGCACATTCCTCAAGTGTGTTATTGTTTGCCCAACAGACCTGTGTAATATTTGGCTGAAGGGCGAACCTCAGGAATGACGTCAGTACTGAGTTAAAAGGATGTCTGTGGGCCACACTCTTGGGATTTCTCCAGTCTGTTAGACCAGCAAGTCTGGTCTTTGTGTGTGTATGTGTATATAAGTTTGAATTTTGTTTTACATTTTTCTCCCCCTCTGTCCCGGACCCTCTATTGTGATCCCTGTCAGAGCAGTCGGTGGTGGTAGCTGGGTACCATCTAGGTTTGTTCAGGGCTTAGTGTGGTGGAGGTTGTAGTAGTTGTGGCCCTTTTGTCCTGTAGACGAATCTTTCCCTTATATCTTTGGTTTTCTTCATTCTCCTTTGCTCCAGCTGGGATGGGGACAGTAGATGTGTCTTAGATGGCTGGTTGCAGGCTTTTAAGACCACAGATGCTACACTGCAGTCAGATGGAGAACATTTTCTTTAAGAACTAAATTATGCCAATTGAGCTAGATGTTCCCTGAGACCATGGTCCCCAGCCCTCAACCCAGTAACTCAGTAGTCCTTCAGAGAGTTTGGATGTGTCTATGACACTTCTCTGACACTTTTATGACTTTGCCTTGACCAAGTTGTGCTGACTTCCCCTGTATTGTGTACTGCCTTACCCTTCACCAAAGTTACCACTATCTAGTTAGTGTTTTCCGTTCTTAGCCACCCCCTCTCTCATAACTATCAGAGGTTGTTTCTTTCGGTGTGTAAACCTTTTCTTCAGTTTTTGTAACAGTGGTCTCATACAACATTTGTCCTTTTGTGATTGACTTATTTACTCAGCATGATGGCACCTCTAGATTCATCTGTGTTGTGAGGTGTTTCACAGATTCATCATTGTTCCTTACCTTTCATAGTATTCCACTGTGGGTATGTACCATAGTTTGTTTATCTGCTCATCTGTTGATGGGCACTTAGGTTGTTTCCATTTTTTTTTGCTAGTGTGAATAATGCTGCAATGGACATGAGTGTGCATATGTCTATTTGTGTGATGGCTTTTATTTTTCTAGGATGTATTCCTAGGAGTAGGATTGCTGGATTGTATGGTATCTCTATTTCTAGCTTTTTAAGGAAGTGCCATATTGTTTTCCAACATGGTTGTACTTCCAAAATGGTTGTAACCTTTTGTATTTCCACCAGCAGTGCATAAGAGTTCCAATCTCCCCACAAGTAATACTTTGGAATGCACCACTCTCAAACATCTTACAGGGAATTGGCCTAGATATGGTATATCCTCAGAATATGGTTTCAGAAAGAATCGCAATTTACTCAGACTAAAAAGCATGGAAATATAAATCTTTATTGGAAAATTACATTTATCTCTTTGAGGTACATACATTAGTTTTTAAAAAAGAAAGAACACTAAAAAGGAATATGCAGTTAAACTATTATAATAAAAAATAATTCAGTATTTTTCATGTAAGACTTTGTTTAACATTGACGAGATTGGTACATTGCTGCATGTAATCAAAGTCTTAAATTTAAAAAATATTCTCCCAAATTGAGGTTAACTGCTAAGTTAGATGTCTTCTAGTTGGTCGCACCTTACCCAAATTATCTCTAACTATATTTTGATTGCTCGTATGCATGTGAAGCCCAGACAATGAAAAAGGAAGACAGAAGAAGAATTTATGCATTAGAACTGTGGTATTCATAAAGAATATTGAATATAT
The DNA here is from genome assembly GCF_030014295.1 of Loxodonta africana. Classification (NCBI taxonomy): domain Eukaryota; kingdom Metazoa; phylum Chordata; class Mammalia; order Proboscidea; family Elephantidae; genus Loxodonta; species Loxodonta africana. The sequence continues at coordinate 83,602,138 of NC_087351.1, read as the reverse complement.
TGTGGGCTGCCAGAAGAATGGCAAATCAGTCTTAGAAGAAATACAACCAGAATGCTCCTTAGAAGCGAGACTGGTGAGACTTCAGCTCACTTACTTTGGACATGTCATTAAGAAAGACCAATCACTGGAAAAGGACATCATGGTTGGTAAAGTGGAGGGGTGGTGAGATAGATTGACCTAATAGTTGCAACGATGGACTCAAACATAGCAATGATCATGAAGATAGTGCATGACCAGGCAACATTTCTGTTATACATAAGGTACTATGAGTTGGAGCTGACTCTATGGTAACTAGCAACAACAACAAAAGTGAAAAACAATAAACATCTCTGAGGCTATAGCTAAAGCAGCTGCCTCAGAGCTAATAAGGCTAATGGTGGCTGGGGCAGAAAGTGACCCCATAGATTCAAGGCCCAGCTGCTGGGAAGAGCAGGAGCACATCAAGTATTGGCCTGTTTTGTGAGCAGAGGTCATGACTAATTTTGTCCCTACAGAAAAATTCAGGATCCCCTTTGGCAAGAAAATTTTATAGAAAATATATCATACAGATAAAAAATTTTAGTCACATAATCAGGTCTAGTCTTACAACCAGGCAACTGGCTAGTGGATTAGCAAGAACAGCCAGCTAGAAATTCTACTATTATCTTGATTCCTTTGGGTTAGACAGGGTCCTCTTCCAGTTTCCTCTTTGAAAAATAAAGTTCCCCTAACATTTTGAAATCATTATATTTTTAAAACTTTTCCTCTAGAACTGTGTTAGAACAATATTAGACCACTGAGTTCAAAGTATCCTAATTTTTACCCTAAAATAACTGAGCTAATGGTCCTACTTTAGTTTTTTTTTTTTAAAAGCAAGTTCCCATCACCCAGTGAATCAAGATTTAAAACCCAGTGACCCAGTGCTGTTGAGTCGATTCCGACTCATAGCAACCCTATAAGACAGAGTAGAACTAGAAGGTGCCAAAGAGAAAAAGCTGGTTCTCAAAGATAAACTGAAACCCTGACTGAAATACAGAAGGAACGCGAGTAAACTCTATGAAAAGGTTATGAGATGGAAACAAGAAAGAATTACAAGGAAAAAAAAAATCAGTGTCATTCTAAAGAGCCACAAACATTTAAAGTTCAAAGCATCATGTCATGTTATTTTCCCTGCTCAGTGTAGTGCTGGTGTTTTTTAAAATTATAACCTTTATATAGCCCTATGGTAGCATTTTCCCATTGCCCACTCTATCTAAGGCTAATGGTTTTTCCTTGAGAAAAGAAGACTCAGGGAGAAGACATTGCTGACCGATGGCTAAAAGTTACAGGAAGAAGAATTTGGCTCAACATAAGAAAGAACTTTCTATGATTAGATCTGACCAACAGAGAAACAGGAGCCCTTGGAGCTCCCCTTTGAATGTGAAGAGGGTTCAAACAGGAGCTCTTAGGCCATCTGTGTTAGGGTGTGTTTTAGAAGGGATTCCTGTCTTGGGTGGAAGGGGGCCTATGGGCTCCCTTCCAACTACAAGATCCCATAGTTGAACTGGCTTAAAACTTGTTGTACACTCAGATTTCAGATGAGCTTATTGGAGTTGAAGTACACTAGATCTGGACTTTGAAAACAATCACACTTAAAACCACTTACTGGCAGATTTTATCATTTCCTGGCACATTGTTGCCTATTTTTGTATAAACCATGGAAAAATAATTAAAAATAGGATACTTAGGTGTCAGTCTTTGTCCCACCACTAATAGCCAAGAGATGTGGGACAGATGGCCTTTGTGAAGAGCCAGTTTTTACTTAAATATAGGCTGTCTGCTGGCTCCAGGCTTGCCCATTCCATTTTCCATGTTGCTGCCAGAATAATATTTCTAAGTTGCGAATACGAGCATCTCACTTTTTCCTCTTTTAGAAAATCATTCAATGGCACTCTTTTATTTTCAAAATGAAGTTCTCATTTCTAAGCATAGTAGCCAAGGCCTTACTGCTCATCCCTTCCGGATTCAGCTTCCAGACATGGCCTTTTACAGGAAGGTATCTCTGTTTTCCCTTACAATTTAGCCAGGGTTCTTTATAGCAGCCTCCTCCTCTCTGGCTGTGACCATAAGCATTCCAGAAAAAGTACCTTTGGTGTCCTTTCAAGTCTGTGTGGGAGAAAGGTAGATCTGTACCTCAGTCTACACATCCTAATAATTTCTAGGTGGATCGAAAAATACTCGTTGCCATTGAGTCAATTAAGACTCACAGTGACCCTGCAGGACAGAGTAGAACTGCCCCATAGTGTTTTCAAGGAGTGGCCAGTAGCTTCGAACTGCTGGTCTTTTGATTAGTAGCCAAGCTCTTAACCACTGTGCCACCATGGCTCTGGATCGAAAAATAGGAGGATTAAAAATAGTATTGATGTAGGGAAGGTCTTTTAATACATCAGATAAAATACAGAGGCCATTTTAGAAAGGCTATTAAAATTATATAAAAATTATAAAATTCTGCATGTCAAAAAAACATTATTAATAAAATCTAAATACAAATGATAAACTGGGAAAACTCGTAACATAGTGACACAGTGGTTAAGCACTCAGTTGCTAAACAAAAGATCCGTGGTTTGAACCCACCAGCCGCTTCACAGGAGAAAGATGTGGCATTCTGCTTCTGTAAAGATTACAGCCTTGGAAATCCTATGGGGCAGTTCTACTCTGCCCTATAGGGTTGGTATGAGTCAGAACCTACTCATGGCAATGGATTATCTCATATAAAGAGTCTCTACACAACAATAACACATAAAAATGGACAAAGAATATAAATAAATCTTATAAAATATAAGAGTTACATATAGCCTTTAAACAAATGAAAAAATAAAACTTCATTAATAAGACCAGAAGAGTTGTGGGATGATATCAAGGATATCATACATGAAGAAAGCAAAGGTCATTAAAAAGACAGGATAGAAAGAAAAGACCAAAATGGATGTCAGAAGAGACTCTGAAACTTGCTCTTGAGCTTAGAGTGTCTAAAGCAAATGGAAGAAATGATGAAATAGAAGGGCTCGGGGCTCAACGTAAGATTTCAAAGGGTGGCTTGAGAAGACAAAGTGTTATAATGGAATGTGCAAAGAGCTAGAGTTAGAAAACCAAAAGGGAAGAACATGCTACAGCACTTCTCAAGCTGAAAGAACTGAAGAAAAAATTCAAGCCTTGAATTGCAACATTGAAGGATTCTATGGGCAAAATGTTGAATGATCCAGGAAGCACCAAAAGAAGATGAAAGGAATACACAGAGTCACTGTACCAAAAAGAATTTGTCAAAGTTCAATCATTTCAGGAGGTAACATATGATTAAGAAACAATGGTGACTGAAGGAAGAAGTTCAAACTGCACTGAAGACATTGGAATAAACAAAGCTCCAGGAACTGATGGAATACCAATTGAGGTGTTTTAACAAAGGGACACAATGCGGAAACACGTACTCGTCCACGCCAAGAAATTTGGAAGACAGCTACCTGGCCAACCAACTGGAAGAGGCTCAAATTTGTGCCCATTCCAAAGAAAGGTGATCCAATGGAATGTGGAAATTATCAAACAATATCATTAATATCCCACACAAGTAAAATTTTGCTGAAGATAATTCAAAAATGATTTCAGCCGTACCTCCACAGGGAACTACCAGAAATTCAAGCCAGGTTCAGAAGAGGACGTGGATTGAAGAATATCACTGTTCATGTCAGATGGAGCTTGCCGTAAAGAATTTTTTTTTTTTTTACTTTTTAATTTATTTAAACTTTTTTTTTTAATTGAGGTGAAATTTACATAGCATAATATTAATACTTTTACAGTGAACAACTCAGTGGCATTTTAGTACATTCACAGTGTTATCCAATCATCACCTTTATCAAGTTCCATAACATTTTCACCATCTCAAAAGAAAACCCTGTACCCATTAAGCAGTTACTACACCCATTGTCCCCTACCTCCAGCCCTTGGCAACCACCAATTTGTTTTCTGTCTTTATAGATTTATCTCTTTTGGACATTTCATATAAATGGAATCATATGTGACATTTTGTGTCTAACTTCTTTCACTTAGCATAATGTTTTCCAGGTTTCTCTGCTTTACAGCATGTATCAGTTTTTGTTTTTTTTTTAATCAGTACTTCGTGCCTTCCATTTTATGTCTGATTAATATTCCATTGTATGTTTATCTATTTGTCAGTTAACGGACATTTGGGTTGTTTCTACCTTTTGGCTATTGTAAATTAGTGCTGCTATAAACATGTGTATACAAGTACTTGAGTACCTGTTCCCAATTCTTTTGGATATATACCTAGGAGCGAATTACTGGGTCATACGGTAATTCTATATTTAACTTTTTGAGAGATTGCCAAACTGCTTTCCTCAGCAGAGTGCACTATCTTACATTTCCACCAGCAATGTACAAGGGTTTCAATTTCTCCACATTCTCTCCACCATTTGTTATTTATTTTTATACTTTTATGATAGCCATCCTAGTGAGTGTGAAGTGGTATCTCATTGCATTTCCCTAATGATTAATGATGTTGAACATCCTTTCATGTGCTTATTGGCCATTTGTATATCTTCTTTGGGGGAACTGTATATTTAAGTACTTTATCCATTTTTAAATTATTTTTTTGTTGAGTTGTAAGAGTTATTTATATATTCTGGATACTAGATCTTTATCAACTATATGATTTACAAATATTTTCCTCCAGTATCATTATTTTTTTTTTCAGTTGTGCTTTAGGTGAAACTTTACAGAGCAAATTAATTTCTCGTTCAACAATTTATACACAAGTTGTTTTGTGAGATTAGTTGTAATCCCCACGATGTATCAGCACTCTCCCCTTCCACACCCCAATTCCCTATTTCCATCTGTCCATTTTTCCTGTCCCTTCCTGCCTTATTGTCCTTGATTTTGGGCAGGTGTTGCCTTTTTCGTCTCATATACATGATAGAACTAAAAAACACATTCCTCACGTGTGTTACTGTTTGTTTTATAGACCTGTCTAATCTTGGGCTGAAGGATGGTATTTGGGAGTGGCTTCAGCTCTGAGTTTTAAGGGTGTCCAGGGGCCATAGTCTCAGGAGTTCTTCCAGGGGCCATAGTCACCATAAAGATGTTTATCTATGCTTTACTGACCATACAAAGGCATTCGACTCTGCGGATCATAACAAATTATGGATAACACTGCAAAGAATGGGAATTCCAGAACATTTGAGTGCTCATGGGGAACCTGTACATAGATCAAGAGGCAGTCGTTCAAACAGAACAAGGGGATACTGTGTGGTTTGAAGTCAGGAAAGGTGTGAATCAGGGTTGCATCCTTTCACCATACCTATTCAATCTGTATGCTGAGCAAATAATCTGATAAGGTGGACTATATGAAGAAGAACAGGGCATCAGGATTGGAGCAAGACTCTTTAACAACCTGTATTATGCAGATGACACAACCTTGCTTGCTGAAAGTGAAGAAGACTTAAAGCATTTACTGATGAAGGTCGAAGACCACAGCCTTCAGTATGGAGTACACCTCAACATAAAGAAAACAAAAATCCTTACAACTGGACCAATAAGCCACATCATGATAAATGGAGAAAAGTTTGAAGTTGTCAAGGATTTCATTTTACTTGGATCCACAATCAACACCTGTGGAAGCAGGAGTCAAGATGTCAAAAGGCGCGTTACATTGGGCAAATCTACTGCAAAAGACTTCTTTAAAGTGTTAAAAAGCAAAGATGTCACCTTGAAGACTAAGGTGCTTGGACATGTTGTCGGGAGGGATCAGTCCCTGGAGAAAAATATCATGCTTGATAAAGTAGAGTCAGCAAAAAAAGAAAGACTTTTGATGAGAGGGATTGACACAGTGGCTGCAACGATGGGCTCAACATGATGATTATGAGGATGGCGCAGGACTGGGCAGTGTTTCATCCTGTTGTACACAGGGTCGTTAAGAGTCGGAACTGACTTGACAGCACCTAACAACAACAGCACTGTTGTTTTCTCTCTCCAGTAATTTTTTTAATTTGCTCCAGTGAATGGTGTGACACATGTGTATTTAGATGCTACCATCTGATGCCTCTAAATCATTGGTTGGCAACTCCAGTGAGAGAAAACACAGAGGTTCTTCAGTGCTTGCTACGTTTTGTTTCTCATGAAGTCATCAGGTATTATTTTGTCTTTTACTTTATCGAGAACATTCTTCCTTTGTTTTTAGGACAGTCATTATGTTTTATACATCTTTACATTTAGATTTGATTTTTCAATAGTTGTTTACAATTCCTTTTTTAGGTAAAATTTACATGCTGTGAAATGTACAAATCTTAAGCTTACAATTTGATAAGTTTTTGACAAATGCATCAACCCATGTAACCCACATCTCAATCAAGATAACGAACATTTCCACCACCCCAGAAAGTTTCCTTGTGTCCTTTGGTCCCAGAAGAAACCAGTTATCTGATTTTTTTCCCCCAAATGTACATGAGTTTTGCCTGTTTAAAACTTCATATCAAAGATTCCGTATAGTCCTTTGTCTCTGGCTTAGCATTATGTCTATAAAATTCATTCATGTTGTCGTGTACATCAGCAGTTTGTTCAAGTAGTATTCCATTGTATCAATATACAAAATTTGTTTATCTATTCTTTTGTTGATGGAAATTTGGTTTGTTTCCAGTTTTAGGCTATTGTGAATAAAATTGCTATGTACGTTCTTATACAAGTCTTTTTGTGGACATATGTTTTCATTCTTTTGGTTAATTACCTAGGAGTGGGATTGCGGGCTCGTAGATAAGTATATGTTTAACTTTCTAAGAATCATTTATGATTGTTAAGTCTTCCTTATGAATTGAAACTTTTATCATAAGTCCCTCTTTATTTCCATCAACACTCTTTGTCTTGAAGTCTGTTTTTCTGATAGTAATCTCGCCACTCCAACTCTCTTATGCTGAATGTTTGCAAGATATATCTTTTTCTATCCTGTTACTTTTAATCTATCTGAGTCTTTACGTTTAAGATGTATCTCTTATAGACAGCATATACCAAAAACCAAACCCGTTGCTGTCGAGTCGATTCCAACTCATAGCGACCCTATAGGACAGAGTAGAACTGCCCCATAGGGTTTCCAAGGAGCGGCTAGTGGATTTAAACTGCCGGTCTTTTGGTTAGCAGTCGTAGCTCTTAACCACTGCTTTATCAGGGCGCCAGACAGCATATATCTAGGTCTTTTTTTTTTTTAAATCCAGTCTCACCATCTCACCATCTCTGACTTTTAATTGGAGTTTTTGAATCTAGTAATTCTTATAGTACTTACAGATACGGTTAGATTTAGGTCTAACAACTGCTGTTTTTTACTTGTCCCATCTGATTTTTGTTCTCTGTTCTTCCTTTACTGTCTTTTTCAGCTAAAAAGAAAAAAAATTTTTTGGTACCCCAATTTCATTCCTGTACTTTGAAACTATAGTTCTTTGCATTATTATTATTTTTTTAAATAATTTTTATTGTGCTTTAAGTGAAAGTTTACAAATCAAGTCAGTCTGTCACATATAAGCTTATATACACCTTATTCCATACTCCCACTTACTCTCCCCCTAATGAGTCAGCCCACTCCCTCCTTCCAGTTTCTCCTTTCGTGACAATTTTGCCAGCTTCCAACTCTCTCTACCCTCCTATCTCTCCTCCAGACAGGAGATGCCAACACAGTCTCAAGTGTCCACCTGATACAAGTAGCTCACTCTTCATCAGCATCTCTCTCCAACCCATTGTCCAGTCCCTTCCATGTCTGATGAGTTGTCTTCGGGAATGGTTCCTGTCCTGAGCCAACAGAAGGTTTGGGGACCATGACCGCCGGGATTCCTCTAGTCTCAGTCAGACCATTAAGTCTGGTCTTTTTATGAGAATTTGGGGTCTGCATCCCACTGATCTCCTGCTCCCTCAGGGGTTCTCTGTTGTACTCCCTGTCAGGGCAGTCATCGGTTGTAGCCGGGCACCATCTAGTTCTTTTGGTCTCAGGATGATGTGAGTCTCTGGTTCATGTGGTCTTTGCATTATTTTTTACAGCCCTTTGCTCAATAATCATCTTCAACTCATCACAACTCTACTTAGAGTTAGTGTTGTTCTACTGCATATAAAATGCAATTATGCAGCAATATAATTCCCTTTACCTGCCTATCCTTTGTGTTACTGCTGTCATATATATTTTATCTACTTACATTATGAACCCCACAATACAGTCCTTTAATTTTTGCTTTAAGAGGCCATATGACTTCTTTTTTAAAAAAATAAGAGAGGAAAAAAAATAAACACCTAGCCTAGTCATAGCCAGGAGGGTGTGCTGCTTGGACCTGCCTTCAAGAAATCTGCTGTGATGAGAGTAGTTGATGGACAGCCTCCAGTTACTGCACTTCTTAGTCTACTGTAGCATTCATGCTGAGACCAAGTCATCCCTGGGCTGTTCCCAGCCAGTGACTGAGTATAGCAGGGGAACTAGAGCAGGGCCATTTCTGCCTGACATGGGACTTATCCTATGGGCAATCTTTGCTGTGGAGCTCCCCACTGGCTTGGTTAAGATTTTGTCTAAACAGCACTTTAGTCAAGGTTCCTCCTACACAATTCTCCTTCCATCTCCCTCTACTTTCATACGATTCAGACCTACGTTGATGTCTGAAGACCCTCCATACTGCTCCTTCCATTCCCTTTATAGGCATTTTCTTCATAGGCATTTCCCTCATTAAACCTCGTACATATCTAATTCCATCTTGGCATCTGTTTCTCAGAGGACCCTAACTAATGTATGTTTTTTAAATGTAGCCATGTGTTTACTATTTCTGGTGTTTTTCATTCCTCGCTGTAAATTTGAGTTCCCATCCGTGTCTTTTTCCTATAGTCTGAAGAAATGTCTTTTTTATAGTGTAGGCCTGCTATCAGTAACTTTTCTCAAATTTTTAAAAATCTGAATGTCTTTTGATTTCACCTCAATTTTTGAAGGATAGTTTTGCTGGATATAAAATTCTGTGTTGACAATAGCTTTCTTTCAGCCCTTGAAATGTTCTGTTGTCTTCTGGGCTGTATTATTTTTCATGAGAAGACAGGCTCCGTTAGTATCATTGTTTCCTTGTGTATACTGTGTCTTTTTTCTGTCTGATTTCAAGATGTTTTTACTAGCTTGACTGTGATGTGCTTAGGTGTAGTTTTTTGTGTTGTTATGCTGCTTGGGGTTTGCTGAGATTTTTAGAATTTTGAATTTATATTTTTCATTGAATTTGGGAAATTTTCAGCCATTATTTCTTCAAATATCTTTTTTTTTTTTTTTTCCAGCATCCTCTCTCCCCTTCTGGGATGCTAATAACATTTATGATAGACTGTTTAATATTGTTCTATAGGTTACTGAGATTGTAGGTTTATTATTTTTCTTCTCACTTTTCATTTTTCTTACAAGGTTTTCCTCTGGTCTTCAGATTGAATAATTTCTGTTGATCAGTTTTCAAATTTACTGATCCTTTCTCTGTCAATCCAATTTGCTGTTAAGCTTTACCAGTGAATTTTCCCATCAGATACTCTTCATTTGGTTCATTTTTATGGTTTCCATTTCTCTGCTGAGAATCCCAATTGTTCATTCTTTATGATCATATTGTTCTTTAAGCCCCTGAACATATTTATAATAGCTGTTGTAAAGCCTTGTCTATTAATTGCAATATCTGGCTCATCACCAGTATTTATTGGTTGCTTTTTCTCTTTTTTTTTTTTTTCTCTAGTCAGTGGATGAGATATTATTATATATATATACACACACACATATATATATGTACGCTGGAAAAAAATTTTTTTTTTTTTTTAGATATTTTGGGTTTATGCTAGATATTAAGGATGATATGTTGAAAGGAGTCTGGATTACGAAGTCTTCCTTTAAAGAGTGTTCAGTTTTATTCTAGCAGACAGTTTATTCTTCTTTTTAACCTTCATATTTAAGTATAAAAATTTTCAACAAATCTAAAGTTGTCATTATATTTTTTCTCCCAAATTCAATAGGAACCTTAACTTACTTAACTATCCTTTACATATCTTCTCTCCATCTTGTTATTGCTGTTTAGATTTTTACTTTTAGCCTTTTATAAAGTCACAAAAATTGTTGATTATTTTTAGTCACTAATTTTCCAGCCTATTTTATTATTTTCTAGGCTCAACATTGTTTCCGTTATCCCAAACCTTCTTTGCGGTTTACTTCTATCTGGCTGAAATACATCCCTTAATAATTCTTTAGTGAAGATCTATTAGTGGTAAACTTTCTTATTGCTATGTGTTGGAGCATAAGGAAGTGACAAAGCTCTAACTTATGGGGCCATCTTTTAAATGCATATATATATACAAGGATACTCATTATAGGAATATGATAGAAAAATATCAAAAGAAACCACCTAATGTCTATCAATGAAGGACTGGTAAAATAAGTTGGGATATACCTATGAAATGAAATGGCATATCGTGCAGTCATTAAAATAATGAAGCAGCTCTGTATACACTTCTATTGAATGAGCACCAAAACACATTGCAAAAAAAGTGTGCATCAGTTGTCTCCACTGTTGACATATGAAATAAAATATTAGACCTTCTATTCACATTTATTTTTATATTTATTTTAAAAGTTAATATAAATATTAGTCCTGTAGTATATATATATATATATATATATATATATATATATATATATTTTAGTATATATATCTAAACTACCAGTATATATTTTTTAACTGATAAGGTACATGTCAGTAGTTTGGTTCTACTGGTTTTGGAAAAGATATACGTAGATGCTTGTATATGAAAATATTATGTCTGGGAGGATAGTTTTAAAAGGGACTGATTACAGTGGTTACCTTTGGGAAGGGACACTCTGCCTGGGGGCAAGGATTGGAGGGAGACATATCTTATCCTATGTTCCCTTTTGCTCTTTTTATATTTGAATAGGTTCATATTACTTCTCTTCCTTCCATAAAATTCTTTTTATTTGGGAGAGTTCACATTTGCAAAAGAAAGCTTACTGTGTCTATGCTCCAAGATCTTTAAGAATTTCTCTAGATCCTCACTTTTCAAGACGTGGTCCAGGACCAGAAGAATGGGCATCACCTGAGTGCCTCAGAGCACTTAATTATGCTCATGTGGAACCTGTACATGGATCAAACTGACCACTTTACTTATTCAATTTGTATGCTGAATAAACAATCTGAGAACCAGACTATATGAAGAAGAATGTGGCATTGAGATTAGAGGAAGACTCATTAACAATCTGTGATATGTAGATGACACAGCCTTGCTTGCCAAAAGTGAAGATGACTTGAAGTACTTACTGACGAATGTCAAAGACTACAGCCTTCAGTATGGAATATTCCTGAATGTGAAAAAAATGAAATTTTTCTCAGTTGTACTGATAAACAACATCATGATAAATGGAGAAGAATTGAAGCTGTCAATAATTTCTTTCTACTTGGATCAACGATCAACATCCATGGAAGCAGAAGTGAAGAAATCAAATGACAAATCTACTGCAAAAGACCTCTTTTAAGTTTTAAAAAGCAAAAAATGTCACTTTAATGACTAAATGCGTCAGACCCAACAATGACACCCCTGGGGGAGTGTGAGTGGTACAGATTGACTGAGTGACACTGTCAGAGGGGTGACACCAGAATGACTGTCTATAAAATTTTTGTGCAGTGTTTCAGCAGAAATTTGTTTTTTTTTTTAATAAAAATACCTCTGTAGTCAGTTATAACAATAAAAACATTTTTCATAAGCCCAGTTGATATCTATCAACATACTTACAAGGCTAAAGCTCCATGCTAATTTGCTTTTTGAACCTTCTAATGCACTCCAGTCAGAGCTGTAATTATAACTCAATTACAAGGACACTTTGAATCTCCTGGTTTCGTCTACATGTGCTGCAAGCATGTGGTGTTGTTTTCATTTCTGCTGGTGTATTTATAGTTGCTGATTTTGTCAAATTTTCTTGTGTTGTAGCTACAATATTGTGGTAATTAGTATTTGTGAACTTATATCAACTTTTTTGAGAAAGAAGTAGTAATTAAAGGAAAAGAAGGAGTAATATACGGGAATTACAATTTACATGTAACATTAGTACAAAAAAGCATTCTCAAGGATTCTGCATGAAGGGAGGTCCATAGAGGGTGGTGATACCGTGAGTTACCGCACTGGACCCTAGTGATGCCACTGAACCCAAGCCATGGTCAATCACCTCGTATCACGTGAAAGTTGGATAATAAAAAAGGAAAACAGAAGAATTACTGGGTTTGAACTATTTGAACTGTGGTGTCGGCAAAGAACAATGAATATACCATGGACTGCCAAAAGAACAAACAAATCAGCCTTAGAAGATATACGACCACAATGTTCCTTAGAAATGAGAATGGTGAGACTTTGACTCACTTACTTTGGACACATCATCAGGAAAATCCAACCACTAGAGGGCTAATGAAAACGAGTGAAACTCTCAATGAGGTGGATTGATACAATAGCTGCAACAATGGTCACAAACATACCAACAATCATGAAGATTGTGCAGGACCAGGCAACTTTTCACTCTCTTATACATAAGATCACCACAAGTCAGAGCCAACTGGATGGGAACAACAGCAAAAGTGCCTCAGATTAGAAACACAGAATCTCTGGACCAACCTCAGATCTTCTGAATGAGACTCTTAACAAAATTCCTGGGTGATTTCTGTACACATTAAATTTGAAAGCGCAGTTCTAGATATCATTATCCTACTTTTCACACTATTGTGGTAAGTTTACTTTTTTTCCTCTTTCCAGGATGAGCTACATAGAAACATTTTTTCGTAACTTCCCTGAAACTATACGTAATTGGTACCGAGTAGGTGCTCAGTAAATGCTTACTGGATGAATAAAATGGAAATAAGGACAGCCTTCTAAGAGGTTGTTTGCATTTGGTGAGAGGGTTGCGCCTGAGGCTGGCTGTCTGTGTTTCACTACTAGGTTTGCATTAAGTATCCTCCAGCTAATGATGGGAACCACTCTATCTCAGGTCTTTATCTGTCATGCTATAACAACATACCAAAAGCTTTTTCATGTCTTGATAGAACTGTTAACTTGGTGATTTAAGAAAGATTTTGAAAAGGCAAAGATCAGAGAGCTGTTTATTTGGTGACTTCTGTAAGGTTAGGGTATTAGAAACATCACAGAAAATCCTTGAAAATAAGATCAAAGAGAATGTTATCTTCTGGAAGTTGTGTAATTTGGAACACAAGTTGGAATTTTGAATAGACATTTAGGTCTATTATCCATTTTGAGTTAATTTTTGTAAAAGGTATAAGGTCTGGATCTAACTTCATTTTTTGGCATGTGGATGTCCAGTTGTTTCATCACCATTTGTTGAAAACACTATCCTTTCTCCACTGAATTGCCTTTGTTCCTTTGTAAAAGATAAGTTGACTGTATTTATGTTGGCCTATTTCTGGTCCCTATTCTGTTCCACTGATCTGTTTGTTTATTCTTTCGCCAATAACATACTATCTTATAGTTAGTCTTGAAGTCAGGTAGTGTCGGTCCTCTGACTTTCTTCTTCAGTATTGTGTTGGCTATTCTGGGTCTTTTGCTTTTTCATATATCCTTCAGATTCAGTTTGTCGATATCTACAAAATAACTTGCTGGGATTTTGATTGGGATTGTGTTGTATCTACAGATCAAGTTGGGAAGAACTGACATCTTAACAATATTGAGTCTTCCTATCCATTAACAAGAAATATCTCTTCATTGATTTAGATCTTCTTTGATTTCTTTCATCAGCATTTTGTAATTTTCCTCATACAGATCTTACACATATTGTTAGATTTATATCTAAGTATTTTATGTATTTATTCTTGGTGTTAATGTAAATTTGGGGCTGTGTTTTAAATTTCAAATTCTATGCTGGCATCTAAGAAAGCAAGCAATTGACTTTTATAAATTAACCTAGTATCTTGCAACCTTGCTATAATCACTTATTAGTTCCAAGAGTTTTTTGGTTGATTCTTTGGGATTTTCTACACAATCATGTCATCTGAGGACAGTTTTCTCTTTTTCTTCCTAATCTGAATATTGTTTACTTCCTTTTCTTATCTCATTGCATTAGCTAAGAATTCCAGGATAAAATCAGGAAATTCATGTAAAGACCTACATTTCTGACTTCTTTTGGAAAAAGAAAGTTAGAGAACTGGATATGTGACCCATCTTTGTAGACTTTGGCTGGAGTTAAGCAGTGGTTGCCCTTTTTAGATGGAATATCTACTTCTAGTTCACCTCAGTCCTTACCATTCCCTGGTAATAAACACTTTCTTTGTGAAAGATAACAATCAAGTGAAGGTTACAATTTTTATTTAACTTGAAAACATGGCGGAGGGATATCAGGATGTGCATAAAAATCAGAGAAAACTTTACATAGGCATCTCCGTAAACAGCTATTTGTACATTTGGGAATTCGTTAAGATCCCCAAATATCTCTTGTGAATGTCAGTGGTCTAGTAGCCAGGCAGGCCCCATCTCACACCACCTTAGTTGCTTATAGCTACCCCGTCCTATTTCCTAGATCTTAAAGTTCAGCTCTTATGCGCTCTGTCCTAGGTCTCCAAAGCTGGTTTGCATTTTTGACATTGACCTGTACCTTTCTCCTTGCCTGTTATCATTCCCAGTCCATAGCAGTGCCAGATGTGTGTCACTCTTCATGCCTCTGCAATTATTTATCAGGGAACACCTGGATGTCATAGGACTCCAGCAGGGTGGACCCATGTTGTTAGCGGTCTAAATTCACAGTGATTGCTCTAGAATACTTTTCGTTCTTAGGTTCAGTTGTATTATGGGTTCATAGGCTGTACTAAGCTGACCTTGGGACTTTATCATTATGATCACACCATTTCCGTGGAAACACATGTTGGAATTCTAAACTAATAACTGAAGATGGAATATAACCTGTTGCTAAGTTGAGGCCAATTGCAGCCTAGTAAGAACAGAAAGAGCATTTTGACAGATATTAGTTGCTTTAGTGCTTTGTGCCAGGTGGGCCAAGTTTGTAGTTTGTATGTGGAACTACACTGTGTCACTGTGTGTGTGTGAGAGAGAGAGAGTGTGTGTGTGTGTGTGTGTGTATGTGTGGTGGGGAAAGAAGGGAAGGAAACATCATCATAGTTTGCCCAGTGTTCAGATTGGAACATTTGGTTTCTCAGAACTTTGGCCCTTACAGGCTTTGGGTATTACGTTTCCATCTCCTTTGTTGGCAGCTGGATGTCCTCAACTGCAGACAGCCAACCAGCTTCAAGAATCACCTTTCGAATTTCAGAAGAAAATTATCTAGTTCACGTGGCAACAGAGCCCAGCTTGGGCAAGCATCTCAAAACTCTAAGGCAGTGGTTCTCAACCCTGAATGCACTGAGAATCTTTTTTAAAATCTACCAGTGCTTGGGCCCTGCCTCAGACCAATTGAATCAGATTCTCCAGGGTGGCATCCAGGAAATCAGTGTGTGTGTGTGTGTGTGCGCACACGTGTGTGCATGTGCTGGGAACCACTTACCTAAGGATGTAATACTCAAGCTCATACCTACTCAGGGGTGATGCTGAGATCCATAATCCTACCTGAGCAAGGGTGTTCTAACAGCGCTCTTCCTTTGTGACATTAACAGCACCTAGTACATTCAAAGGGAATTGGCTATTCTTTTTATTAAACAATGTTCTCTTTCAAGGGAAGAGGAGGAGGAGGTGGAACTGAAATCCTTCAAGATAATTGAAGCAAATAACTCCTGGCAGCGATAACAAAAAGTTCTTCCACATAGCCATTAAATAACGGTAACTGTGGCTTTTAGAAAAAACATAATTTGTACTGAACCTTTCCCTCTTTGGAATTATCTATAAATTTCTAAATTAACTTGCATTGCTGAGACATTTCTTATTGTTTTGAGAGAACATCTTCCTTCCCCTGTCCCTCCCCCACAGTATGCTTTGCTTTTATTCCTTGTGTTACAAGTCAGGAGCGCGGGAGGAGAGGAGGCCCTTTATGTATTTATTTTAAAAGCAACACATGAAACCTTATCAAAATATGAAGCCAATTAAAAATACTTTCTCTCTGGCTCACTTGGCAGTTGAGTAAGAGGTGGGCAGGGGAGGTTTTTAAATATTAGTTCCCTCAGATCAGGTTTTGGTCAGATACTGACATACTTATGATGAGTTAAGCCACCAGAAGAGTGCAATTTGTGGAATAAACAACAGGAACCAACATCCACAGCCTGAAATAATCAGAACAGGAGGTTGTATCTGGTTACTATCTTAAGGTAAATTATGAGTGAAGAAAACTGACCTTCTTTAGAAACTAAGCTGGTTTTCTACTGGGGTCTCTATATGTACTCCACACTTTAGGAGTTGGGAAGTCTGGCTGGACGCAGTGATTCATTCTACCTGATCTACTTGAGTCCACAGGCAGAGGCCTCTGAGTTAATGGCTCTGGGGTGAAGAAAAGGTGAGGAGGGTGAATATTTGAGGTAATAGGGGAAATGGAGAGAGCTGAGGTAGGAATGAAAACAAAGGCAGGAGAGGGGTGCGTAAGCCCATCCTCCTCCGACCCTGTTTGTAAATTCATTCACCCTTATGGCACACTTGACTCATCTCAGAGCTGGGAGAACCTTGCACGGACTGTAAAAGTTTGGCTTTTGAGTTTAGAATAGTATAAACCAAAACAAAACCCATTGCCGTCAAGTCGATTCCGACTCATGGCAACCCTGCTGGACAGAGTAGAACTGCACCGTAGGATTCCCAAGGCTGTAAATCTTTACGGAAACAGACTGCCACATCTTTCTCCCATGGAGCTGCATCAGGTTCATTAAAACGTGACCTGTCATCACTTGCTGGTTGTTGAGAAGTGCAGGAAAGGGAGTGTGGCTGGATTGAATGGCCAGCGGGAGTCTTCATCACTTCAGGAAAAACTACTGAAGATGCACGCGCTGTTGATGCTGTCATGACAAGAGAAGACGGATGACCTTCTACGTTATCATTACCACACCTTCTGTCAGACTTGTTCACCGAGTGTTTGGCTGCACTGGCAGGTCAGGTTAGTCGGTGTAGAGGAACTCATTGGGCATGTAGAGAGAGTCGGGATGGGGGTGGGGCATAATGCATTTACACCACCAGGAAGGCCACAAAACCATCCTAAACACACTTCTCACAACTTCCCTCAAAGAGCTGAATTTCAGTAAATAATTTTTCTTTGGCATGCCTCGGTCCATGGATGAGAGGAGAGAAGGCAGACGAGGAGTCTTGCTCCCTAACACATGATCTGGTGTGCCAAGCTTGTTTCTTACATATGAGAAGTTAACTTTTCTTTTTTCCAGATCTTGACTTTAGGATATTGAAAATAATAATAAAATATCCATTTATTGATAAGCTACTATGTACCAGGCACATATAACAACTCTACTGGTCATTCTCCTTTGCATACACCCTCCTCCCCACCAATCCATTCTCCACTCTTCTCTTCCCTTTCCTGGGCTCTTTGGCTTCCTGTTGGGTTTGACCAAGGTGGAGGGTAGCAATGGAGGTCAAAGAATAAGAGGAGAGATAAATGGGGGTGGGGTGTTTGTTCCTCCACCTTCTTGTCTACAGCCCCCCCGCCAAACCTTGGCTCTCCATACGAGTCAGTGGGTAAGCAGGCCTGACTTACGGACCTCCCCTTATCATTTCACCACTAACCAGAACAATTCTATCTGCAGTTTGGATCCCCATTCCTTCTTCTCTGCTGGCTGAATCTCAATTCTTCTCACCCTCGTCTGAATAGCCGTGTCCTTCTGGGAAAGGCCCCACAGAATGAATGAATCTTTATCAGTCTCAGTCATGTTGATCTTGTTTCTCTTGCCGAGGGACTGGTTTGGGCATGGAAGTGTAATCCAATTCTGGGAAAAAAGATGTAGGGGAAGTTGTAGAATCCTGGGAAGGGATTCCTTGTTCTTAAGAAGTTACACAAGTTGGGGGATTTTTTCTTTTTTCTATCTTAAACATTATTGTCTTCATTGATGCCTAAAGCCAAGGGAGCCATAAAGAAAGTCTTCCTAAGAGGATACAACTCAGAGGATGGCAGAGAGAAAAAAGTGAAAAGATCTGGGTTCCTGTAGACAGCATTCAGCCTCTGATTTGAATACTCCTGGCATTGCCCTATCTAACCCAACTTCTTGTTTATGAGTTAATAAATATTCCTATGGTTCAAACTCCTTTCCTTCCTGCCATGCCTTCTGTTACTTGCAGCCACAAGGACAATGGAGACAGATACAGATTGTGTTTCTGGTATTAACCTCTAATATCCAAAGACTTTGTTTGACTAAAGGAGGTGATTATGCCCAAGTCCTGTTTGGATGTTCTGATTCTATTGTCATTGTACAAACCTGTATGTGGCGCCTTTAAATGGTCACTGTAGCCATGGATCAAGCATTACCTGAAAGAAATCTAGAAATTAAGACTTACTATCTTAGCTCTCAGTAGAAAGGCCTGGCAATCTACTTTCAAAAGTTCACCCATTAAAAACTGTATGGAGCACAGTTCTACTCCGACACACATGGGGTCACTATGAGTCAGAATCAACTTAATGGCAACTGATTTTTTTTTTTATTAACTTTTATTGAGCTTCAAGTGAACGTTTACAAATCAAGTCAGTCTGTCACATATAAGTTCACATACATCTTACTCCGTACTCCCACTTGTTCTCCCCCTAATGAGTCAGCCCTTCCAGTCTCTCCTTTCGTGACAATTTTGTCAGCTTCCAACTCTCTCTATCCTCCCATCCCCCCTCCAGACAGGGGATGCCAACATAGTCTCGTGTCCACCTGATATCATTAGCTCACTCTTCATCAGCATCTCTCTCCTACCCACTGTCCAGTCCCTTTCATGTCTGCTGAGTTGTCTTCGGGGATGGTTCCTGTCCTGGGCCAACAGAAGGTTTGGGGACCATGACCGCCGGGATTCCTCTAGTCTCAGTCAGACCATTAAGTCTGGTCTTTTTATGAGAATTTGGGGTCTGCATCCCACTTATCTCCTGCTCCCTCAGGGTTTCTCTGTTGTGCTCCCTGCCAGGGCAGTCATCGATTGTGGCCGGGCACCAACTAGTTCTTCTGGTCTCAGGATGATGTAAGTCTCTAGTTCATGTGGCCCTTTCTCTCTTGGGCTCTTAGTTGTCGTGTGGCCTTGGTGTTCTTCATTCTCCTTTGATCCAGGTGGATTGAGACAAATTGATGTATCTTAGATGGCCGCTTGGTAGCATTTAAGACCCCAGACGCCACATTTCAAAGTGGGATGCAGAATGTTTTCATAATAGAATTATTTTGCCAATTGACTTAGAAGTCCCCTTAAACCATGGTTCCCAAAGCCCCGCCCTTGCTCCGCTGACCTTTGAAGCATTCGTTTTATCCCGGAGACTTCTTTGCTTTTGGTCCAGTCCAATTGAGCTGACCTTCCATGTATTGAGTGTTGTCCTTCCCTTCACCTAAAGCAGTTCTTATCTACTAATTAATCAGTAAAAAACACTCTCCCTCCCTCCCTCCCTCCCCGCCTCGTAACCACAAAAGTATGTGTTCTTCTCAGTTTATACTATTTCTCAAGATCTTATAATAGTGGTCTTATACAATATTTGTCCTTTTGCCTCTGACTGATTTCGCTCAGCATAATGCCTTCCAGGTTCCTCCATGTTATGAAATGTTTCACAGATTCGTCACTATTCTTTATCGATGCGTAGTATTTCATTGTGTGAATATACCACAATTTATGTACCCATTCATCCGTTGATGGACACCTTGGTTGCTTCTAGCTTTTTGCTATTGTAAACAGAGCTACAATAAACATGGGTGTGCATATATCTGTTTGTGTGAAGGCTCTTGTTTCTCTAGGGTATATTCCGAGGAGTGGAATTTCTGGGTTGTATGGTAGTTTTACTTCTAACTGAATGGCAACTGATTTTTATCTAGGTTCTGGATCTGCTGTCTTGACCCTTCTGTACCCTTGATTCTTCCAGCTTTCAACTTCTTTCTCTATCCTCCAGTGTTCAACTCTCCCTCATTCTCGAGCTTGACATTGGGTACTACCTTCTTAATTACAGCTTTGACTTCTCATTTATTAAGATTCAGGGTTTCCCTCCAACTGTACTGCCTTAGCTTGACTTAAGTAAAAGTCCCTGCAAGTTCTCCTCCCACCCAGTACCTCAGTGCTGCCCCTTGACTCTCTTATGGGTCATCTCAGGATCTTTGCTTTTAGACCTTTAAAAAAAAAATATATTATTGTGCTTTAAGTGAAAGTTTACAAATCAATTCAGTCTCTCATACGAAGATTTATATACACCTTGCTATATACTCCTAGTTCCTCTGCCCCTAATGAGACAGCATGCTCCTCCTCTCCACCCTCTATTTCCGTGTCCATTGAGCCAGCTTCTGACCCCCTCTGCCCTGTCATCTCCCCTCAGACAGAAGCTGCCCACATAGTCTCACGTGTCTACTTGATCCGAGAAGCTCACTCCTCACCAGTATCATTCTGTCCCATAGTCCATCCAATCCCTGTCTGAAGGGTTGACTTTGGGAATGGTTCCTGTCTTGGGCTAACAAAAGATCTGAGGGACCATGACCTACAGGTCCTTGTAGTCTCAGTCAGAAGATTAAGTCTCGTCTTTTTAGCTTTTAGACCTTTTTGGTTTGAGTTCCTCTTCTGGGTTTTACTGCTAGCATGCCTGCTTACTCAGATTGGAGCTTTTATCCAATTACTGGGTCTCTTCATTCTCTCTGTTTGCCCTGGCTCAGAGTTCCCCTTTAAGTCCTGAGTCTTCTTCAACTCTTATTTCCAAGGAGCATTGCTTCTGTACAGTGTGCACTTCATGAAAAATGCCAGTTGCAGCTGTTCTCTGGCAAGAGTTCCTCCCTTTGCAAAGTCCTGCACTGTTGTCTCTGCTCCTTCTTTGATGGACAGAGAGATTCAAATCCAGCTCTGGCTAATTTGATAGAGAAGTACTCTCAGATTGGACTATATTGTGCTGCTGACCACCTCCTCATCCTCAGTTTCAGCAACTAGGGCTTTTCTGTTCAGTTGGTTCAGGCACACATACATATATGGGCTACATTAGGAGCTGAGAAGTATGCAAAAAAGTACCAGCTAGGATCCCTGCCCTTGTTTTAGTAGGAGATGCCTGCCTACCTTAAGGTCCCTTCCAGCTCTTAAAGTACCTGCTTCCAAAAAAGATAGTGAAATATTCAACTTTATGGATTGCTAACAGATTCTTGGATTAAAGCATGAGCCACCCCCAACAGGCCTGATTGGATAACAGTGCAAAGTACAGTGGTATAACATGTGCAATGCATTGTCTTTCCTTTTAAAAAACTCATTTTGCGAAACTCCTTAATTGAATCAGGCTTGAACTTCCTGTGGCATAAAACTAAAGAGAATTACACTGATGCTAAAAATGTAAATGTATCCCAGATACCACCGAATGATGTATTCAGAGGAACATTTAAGCCTGAAGACTTTCGTGCACACGCTGTGATAATAAAGCAGAGGTCGGGGAGCAGGCATTTCAGATACAAACATTTATGGGAAGATTTTTTGAATCTCCTCCTTTCTTTGAATTGTCAACTCATTTTGACCTTGAACTCCTAGAATGTCAGGCCTGGGAAGACCTCTAAAAGAGGTCTCCAGATGGTGAAAAGGATGCCTGGAGAAGTAAAGGGATATGCTCAAGGACACTCAAAGTACAAACAGCTGGGGCTAAGTTCAGGTCAACACAGCTGTATTAAGCTTCTACTTTGTGCCAGTCCTTGCCCTGGGCATTAGATACAGAGGTAAATAAACAACCAGTGCTCTTAAAGTAGCTGCAAGGGCTCAGATGTCTGGATCAATCCTTGTTCCACTTTCTCCCTCCTTCTGAACTGAGCCCTTGAGAAAGAGGAAACTCTATTTTAGCAGGACATTCTTAAGACACTCAGAACAAAATAAAGGAATATCTTCCTGTCTCCCTTATCTTGAGCTCTGCTCCCCAAGGTTCTACTCAATTACTCTGCCCCTTACAGCTTTGTGCATGTGCCTCTCATTCCACTGTACATTACAGAAGTTCATTTCTTATTATTCATTCCTAACACATCCAAGGACAGTCTCAGATGGTGACGCTTCAGTTTATCAAAATCTCCCTTTTTGGTGGCAGACTAGGGGAGGTCCTTGGGAGAATACATGTCCAGTGTACTTACTTTCCTTCTTATTTTTTGAGAGGAGTAGTCAGCCTACCAAGGAAAAAAACTGTGCAGCGTGATGCTGCTCCACCAGTGCAAAGACCACGGCTCTGATGTGGGTGCCTTGTGTCTCCCTTTCCTAGAGCTGTTGCCAGGCAGACTTGTCACTGACATAAATTTCCTCCCTGACAAGTTGAGCTCTCCCCCTCCCAACTTCATTATGCCTGCAGCCTGAGCTCTCGCGACATGCTCTGCTGCAGAGGAAGCCATGCCAGACACTCTGATTCACGCTCCTAAAATATCAGCTGGCCTGGGTATGCGAGCGATGCGATGAATCTGGAAAACATAAATCAGATCATTGGATGCTATATCTGTTCATGCACATAGGCTGCAGCAGGCACAGTGAATGCCTGCTAACTCTTTGGGGGCTACACCCAGCAGGACATTGAAAGGATGTATCTTCCAAATCTGGGACAGGTGACCAAGGAGGGCAGGAGGTGACATGCAGAGAAGATCTTAAAAATGCTGACATGCAACCTAGACCCCAGGTGAGACTGAAGTGGCATTCAGGCTCAGAGATTGTAGGGAGAGGCTGGGAAGGGAAGCCAGAGAGAAACCCTGATGTTAGAAAATATTCTAGTGTGAAGAACTTGGGCCAATGCAGAGTCCCTGAGTTTGGATTTCAGAGAGAAGGTTGGCTTCAGCTTTACTAGGAATCCTGTCAAGATGGAAAATATAGAGAATCTGGCAGAATGGAAGGCTTCCTTAAAGAACACTCTGGAAAAAGCAACAAGGCCCTTCATTGAACCACTTAATTGCTCAAAGCACAGAAAAGAAGGGCCTTGTCCACTAAGCCCTTTCTTAACTATCTAGTGCTGCTACAACAGAAATATCACAAGCAGATGGCTTTAACAAAGTGAAATTTATTCTTTCATAGTCTAGGAGGCTAGAACTCCAAATTCAGGGTGCTAGCTCCGGGGGAAGACTCTCTCTCTCTGTCAGCTCTGGGGGAAGGTCCTTGTCATCGATCTTCCCCTCGTCTAGGAGCTTCTCAGCTCAGGGACCATGTGTCCAAAGACAAGCTCCCCTCCTGGCTCTTCATTCTTGGTGGTAGAAGGTCCCTATCCTTTCTGCTTGCTTCTCTCTTTCATATCTTAAAAGAGATTGACTCAAACCACAATCTAATCCTGTGGATTGCATCCTGCCTCATTAGCATAACTGCCTCTAATCCTGCCTCATTAACATCATAGAGGTTAGGATTTACAACACATAGGAAAATCACATCAGGCCACAAAATGGTAGACAATCACACAATACTGGGAATCATGGCCTAGCCAAGTTGCCACATATTTTGGGGGGACACAATTCAATCCATGACAAGCCCCATCCAGGCCATGAGATCTTAAGGTTTCTTAAACTGGGCTGGGGGACAACAGACACGTTCACTAATGACAGTGCTCCTCTGGAACTGACATTATAGGATTGAAGCTCTAAAGTAGATTTAGAATCATAAGAATGTAAGGAGGACTCTCCACCCAACAGCTGCAAAGTATACTTTTTTTCTAGCGCACATGGAACATTCTCTAGAATAGACCACATATTAGGTCATAAAACAAACCTTTGCAGAATCCAAAACATCGAAATATTGCAAAGCATCTTCTCAGACCACAAGGCCATAAAAGTGGAAATCAATAACAGAAAAACTAGGGAAAAGAAATCAAATACTTGGAAAATGAACAATACCCTCCTGAAAAAAGACTGGGTTATAGAAGACATCAAGGAGGGAATAAGGAAATTCATAGAATGCAACGAGAATGAAAATACTTCCTATCAAAACCTCTGGGACACAGCAAAAGCAGTGCTCATAGGACTATTTATATGGATAAATGCACACATCCAAAAAGAAGAAAGAGCCAAAATCAGAGAACTGTCCCTACAACTTGAACAAATAGAAAGTGAGCAACAAAAGAATCCATCAGGCACCAGAAGAAAACAAATAATAAAAATTAGAGCTGAACTCAATGAATTAGAGAACAGAAAAACAATTGAAAGAATTAACAAAGCCAAAAGCTGGTTCTTTGAAAAAATTAACAAAATTGATAAACCATTGGCTAGACTGACTAAAGAAATACAGGAAAGGAAACAAATAACCCGAATAAGAAACGAGAAGGGCCACATCACAACAGACCCAATTGAAATTAAAAGAATCATATCAGATTATTACGAAAAATTGTATTCTAACAAATTTGCAAACCTAAAAGAAATGGATGAATTCCTGGAAAAACACTACCTACCTAAACTAACACATTCAGAAGTAGAACAACTAAATAGACCCATAACAAAAAAAGAGATTGAAACGGTAATCAAAAAACTCCCAACAGAAAAAAGCCCTGGCCCAGATGGCTATACTGCAGAGTTCTACCAAACTTTCAGAGAAGAGTTAACACCACTACTACTAAAGGTATTTCAAAGCATAGAAAATGACGGAATACTACCCAACTCATTCTATGAAGCCACCATCTCCCTGATACCAAAACCAGGTAAAGACATCACAAAAAAAGAAAATTACAGACCTATATCCCTCATAAACATAGATGCAAAAATCCTCAACAAAATTCTAGCCAATAGAATTCAACAACATATCAAAAAAAATGATTCACCACGACCAAGTGGGATTTATACTAGGTATGCAAGGCTGGTTTAATATTAGAAAAACCATTAATGTAATCCACCATATAAATAAAACAAAAGACAAAAACCACATGATCTTATCAATTGATGCAGAAAAGGCATTTGACAAAGTCCAACACCCATTTATGATAAAAACTCTCACCAAAATAGGAATTGAAGGAAAATTCCTCAACATAATAAAGGGCATCTATACAAAGCCAACAGCCAACATCACTCTAAATGGAGAGAGCCTGAAAGCATTTCCCTTGACAACAGGAACCAGACAAGGATGCCCTTTATCACCGCTCTTATTCAACATTGTGCTAGAAGTCCTAGCCAGAGCAATTAGGCTAGACAAAGAAATAAAGGGCATCCGGACTGGCAAGGAGGAAGTAAAATTATCTCTATTTGCAGATGACATGATCTTATACACAGAAAACCCTAAGGAATCCTCCAGAAAACTACTGAAACTAATAGAAGAGTTTGGCAGAGTCTCAGGTTATAAGATAAACGTACAAAAATCACTTGGATTCCTCTACATCAACAAAAAGAACACCGAAGAGGAAATAACCAAATCAATACCAAGAAGATAAAATACCTAGGAATAAATCTTATCAAAGATGTAAAAGACCTATACAAAGAAAACTATAAAGCACTACTACAAGAAATTAAAAAGGACATACTTAAGTGGAAAAACATGCCTTGCTCATGGATAGGAAGACTTAACATAGTAAAAATGTCTATTCTACCAAAAGCCATCTATACATACAATGCACTTCTGATCCAAATTCCAATGTCATTTTTTAAGATGATAGAGAAACAAATCACCAACTTCATATGGAAGGGAAAGAAGCCTCGGATAAGCAAAGCATTACTGAAAAAGAAGAAGAAAGTGGGAGGCCTCACTCTACCTGATTTCAGAACCTGTTATACAGCCACAGTAGTCAAAACAGCCTGGTACTGGTACAACAACAGACACATAGACCAGTGGAACAGAACTGAGAACCCAGATATAAATCCATCCACATATGAGCAGCTGATATTTGACAAAGGCCCAGTGTCAGTTAATTGGGGAAAAGATAGTCTTTTTAACAAATGGTGCTGGCATAACTGGACATCCATTTGCAAAAAAATGAAACAGGACCCATACCTCACACCAAGCACAAAAACTAACTCCAAGTGGATCAAAGACCTAAACATAAAGACTAAAACGATAAAGATCATGGAAGAAAAAATAGGGACAACCTTAGTAGTCCTAATACAAGGCATAAACAGAATACAAAACATTACCAAAAATGACGAAGAGAAACCAGATAACTGGGAGCTCCCAAAAATCAAACACCTATGCTCATCTAAAGACTTCACCAAAAGAGTAAAAAGACCACCTACAGACTGGGAAAGAATTTTCAGCTATGACATCTCAGACCAGCGCCTGATCTCTAAAATCTATATGATTCTGTCAAAACTCAACCACAAAAAGACAAACAACCCAATCAAGAAGTGGGCAAAGGATACGAACACACACTTCACTAAAGAAGATATTCAGGCAGCTAACAGATACATGAGAAAATGCTCTCGATCATTGGCCATTAGAGAAATGCAAATTAAAACTACGATGAGATTCCATCTCACTCCAACAAGGCTGGCATTAATCCAAAAAACACAAAATAATAAATGTTGGAGAGGCTGTGGAGAGATTGGAACTCTTATACACTGCTGGTGGGAATGTAAAATGGTACAACCACTTTGGAAATCTATCTGGCGTTTTCTTAAAAAGTTAGAAATAGAACTACCATACAACCCAGAAATCCCACTCCTCAGAACATACCCTAGAGAAATAAGTGCCTTCACGCAAACAGATATATGCACACCCATGTTTATTGCAGCTCTGTTTACAATAGCAAAAAGCTGGAAGCAACCAAGGTGTCCATCAATAGATGAATGGTTAAATAAATTATGGTACATTTACACAATGGAATACTACGCATCGATAAAGAATAGTGACGAATCTGTGAAACATTGCATAACATGGAGGAACCTGGAAGGCATTATGCTGGATGAAATTAGTCAGAGGCAAAAGGACAAATATTGTATAAGACCACTATTATAAGATCTTGAGAAATAGTAAAAACTGAGAAGAACACATCCTTTTGTGGTTACGAGGTGGGGAGGGAGGGAGGGTGGGAGAGGGTTTTTTACTGATTAATTAGTGGATAAGAACTGCTTTAGGTGAAGGGAAGGACAATGCTCAATACATGGAAGGTCAGCTCAACTGGACTGCACTGGACCAAAAGCAAAGAAGTTTCCGGGATAAACTGAATACTTCAAAGGTCAGCGGAGCAAGGGCGGGGGTTTGGGGACTATGGCTTAAGGGGACTTCTAAGTCAATTGGCAAAATAATTCTATTATGAAAACATTCTGCATCCCACTTTGAAATGTGGCATCTGGAGTCTTAAATGCTAACAAGCGGCCATCTAAGATGCATCAATTGGTCTCAACCCACCTGGATCAAAGGAGAATGAAGAACACCAAGGTCACACGATAACTAAGAGCCCAAGAGACAGAAAGGGCCACATGAACTAGAGACTTACATCATCCTGAGACCAGAAGAACTAGATGGTGCCCGGCTACAACCAATGACTGCCCTGGCAGGGAGCACAACAGAGAACCCCCGAGGGAGCAGGAGATCAGTGGGATGCAGACCCCAAATTCTCACAAAAAGACCATACTTAATGGTCTGACTGAGACTAGAGGAATCCCGGCAGTCATGGTCCCCAAACCTTCTGTTGGCACAGGACAGGAACCATCCCCGAAGACAACTCAGCAGACATGAAAGGGACTGGACAGTGCGTAGGAGAGAGATGCTGATGAAAAGTGAGCTAATGATATCAGGTGGACACTTGAGACTGTGTTGGCATCTCCTGTCTGGAGGGGGGATGGGAGGATAGAGAGAGTTGGAAGCTGGCAAAAATTGTCATGAAAGGAGAGACTGGAAGGGCTGACTCATTAGGGGGAGAGCAAGTGGGAGAACGGAGTAAGGTGTATATAAACTTATATGTGACAGACTGACTTGATTTGAAAATGTTCACTTGAAGCTCAATAAAAGTTAATTTAAAAAAAAAAAAGCAATCAACTGCAAAAAAAAAAAAAAAAGAATGTAAGGAGGGCTCATACCTCAGAGTCCTAGCCTGCAGGCACTGCCTTGCAAGCACATGTGGGCATGCGTATCTTGGGAATGGAGACAGCAGAGATAAAACTTGGTAGAATGGCAGGACGAGCAAGGCCAAGCTGTAGAGACCACCTTATCTCAGACGTGGCCCACTCCAGAGGGCAGTATAATTTTTTACCTGCTGGCCCTACCAGAATAGGAAGGCATTATAGAACCTGTCCCTCTTTCTTCCAAAACTACCTCCAACTGCCGAGGATTATGGGAACTTGTTGGCCTGCTGTGTGGAATTGCCCCAGGATCCAGTTATGACTATCTACGGTTAGGTTCCAGCTGCATCAGTGTGCGACTCTATCCTTAAAAATCAGATTCTTAGGAGATTTGTGTCCCAGGATCCAGGAGACTAACTGGGAGCGGGCAAGAAGCAGAGATGGTATGGGAGTGGTGCCACCTAAGAGCATTGTTGAATGTGAAATTCAGAAAATTAAGCAACAGTATCTCACCCAAAACTGTCCAGTGTTACTTATTGAGGAGCCAAGAAAGACCCACAAGCAGACTGCAGGGTGGTAGGGTTAATGATTCCACCTGACCTCTTGGTGTCAGATGAGTGCACACCTTTTTTTCAGGTATGCAGGTAAATGGGACCATCACTACTCAACAGGGTGAGATATTGAGAAATTTATTGTAGCTCATCTTTTGTGCTGCTCTGCCCTATCAGCAAAACAATGGAAAGATAATTTTCCCCTTTTCCTTCCAGGAAAGGCAGCCAGGGCTTTGTGTTCCCAGACTGGGTGCCCTGACCCTAGGCAGAGAATTTCCAGCTCTTTGTGTATCAGGCCCACCTGGGGGAATTAAGATGGTCTCCAAGAAGGGAAAAGGTCGGAAACTTTGTGCTTTGTGGGTAAGAGAATTTAGGGCCTGACCCCTGGGAAAGGTAAAGTGGAGTTCAGGTTGGATACTGAGAATTTTGAAAACGGAAGGGGTAGTTTTGTGGGATTCCCCACATGACCTGTCCCCCAACACTTTGTGCTCTGGCCATGGCCAGGCATGAGGGATGGCTGTGGATGCTCATGGATCCTGGACACTGTTGTGACCTTGGTTTCTTAGGGGACCTCCTGGATGTGGAGAAGAGCTGCAAGGGCCACCTTTGTGGTTGCCTAGAGCAGAAGTGCCCATCAGAAGGCAGAAGACTCGACAGCAAAGAGCAGAAGCAGCCATTGTAACCAGAATGGCCTACACCAATTGACAAGAAGCCATGGAATGAGTTGACCTTGAAGATCTCCCAGTCCAAGACACATAATTCAACTTGGCCTCTGGCTTCTGATCACCTCCCACTGCATAGCTCTGCATAGCTCAGAACTACCAACGCAGTACCCACAGATTGCCAGCTCACAAGCTCAGACTGTTTGCCTCTCTTCCTGGGCCAAGGGGATGGTTATACAGACGTGTGCCATTCGAGCACCATCATCTAGTGATAATTCCGTACATGTGGGTATTAGTGGAAGACATATGTTGCAAATTGGTTAAATCTAAGAGGTCAACAAGAAGCATTACATAAGCTTTTGGATTTAATGAAAAATGCTTCTATGTCCTTTCCTTGTCAGCATGAAACCAACAGCTATGCACGATTAGGCACCAACATGCTGGGGCATTTCCATGTTTCCACAGGGAGCTCCAGCGTGCTTCTTGTTTCTCTAGAATCACACCATCAAGCCAGCCAAGGTTGCAAATCTGGCCCTTATGCATCACTGTCTTTGACTTAGCTTCCTGAGTTCAGTTCATTTCCCAAGTCTTTGCCTCAGGGAAGACATCAAGGCCTCAGGTTGCCTGTCTTTCTCCCTGTGTTCATCCAGGTATATTCCAAATTCTGTGATGCCTTGTGACTGGGCAGAGGTTACAGGGGATAGGACTTATGGATTGACTGGCTGTATTTCTATATAGGGATGGAGAGACTAGGTCACCCAGCTGTACAGAGGAAAAAGTCCCTTGATTTCACTATACTCTGAAATAGGAATAATCCTTTTTCGGCAGAGAAAGTTCTTTTGGAGATGCTAAAGAAAAGCGATTTCCCCCTTAGACACATTGAAATATGCCTTTGGAAAAATTGTTCTCCACTAAAAAAGTCAAAAGGATTGAAACTGTGAAAGAGGCAGCTGATTTCAAGATAAAGACAAATGCAACAACCTAGGGAAAACGAAATGGCTTGGAAACAAAGGACATTTCAGAAAGAAGAATTTATAAGAGGCACTTTCACAGTGGGATGGCACAAAATGCAGTTAAAAAAGGACAGTGCCCCAATGTCATGTGCAGAAAATTCAAGTTTGAATTTGTTGGTCTCTGTTACTGAAAATACCTTTCACACTTAACATGTGCATTAGGCCTATGGTCAAAAACACTGCCTCTACACTTAACTCAAGCTAGATGTGCTGGTCTCAGCTCTTCCACCAAACCATATACAGTAAACCTGCAAAAGCTGGGAACTGTGTAAGGTGTAAACCTGTCAGAGAAGGAAAACACAAATATTTTCCACTAGAATGAGCAATAGAAAAGTGGTAAGACTACACCCTGTCAAAGGTGGAGAAGTTGCAAGACCTGGAAAAACAAGGCAGTCCTGTCGATTTCCAGCTCTCTCGGGCTTCATGGTAAATTCATTTTCCTAGACATCATATCACAGACTAGAAATGGAAGGGAGTTGGTTACGTGAGTGCTTTTCTTCCTACACAGCATTACTCTTTACCTCTAAGACAGGAATTAGTTAGGTTTTCTTTGTTGGCTCAGAGAGGAGTCAGGCCAATTATTTTAATGCACACAAAAATAATTTCTTTCAGCACAGACGGTCTTTGATTGACTTAAAACTCCTGCCTATAAAATCTGCACAGACAAAAGAATTGTGAAAAAATCTGCTATAATAAGATTAAGCTCAAATAACAAGGCAGGTGTTAAATTTAAAATTAATTGGCAATGCCAACCACAAAATGGTCTAATTCACCTCCTCTATTGCTCTCTGGAGAGAAGTGAAGCAAACAGCCTGCTCTGTTTGTTCGTTTGTTTGCCCTGCCTCCTCTACACACTCCAGTCTCTCCAGTGCAATTCTCAAGATCCAGCTCTACTTCCGTTGCCTCCATGGGCCCCTCCTGGACTACTCCAGCCCAGCCCTCCTTCCTGGCACTCCCTGAAAGGGCAATAAAGAATAGTGGCTAAGAGCTCAGCTAGATCTGCCATCAACCCACATTCTTAATCTGCTAGCTGTGTGACCTTGGACAGGTTACTCATCCACTCTAAGACTCAGTTTCCGCCTCTGAAAAATGGGACTAAGAAGGTGACTTTGGCAATGAATGAAAAAATGCGCGTAAAATACCTAGCACCGTGGCTGGTTAGAAGAAGTCAATAAATGTTAATAATAATATTTTTATATAGTCCTCTCCCAGTGATCGTTCAGTAATAGAATTCTCATTTCTCATGCAGGTGACCAGGGTTTGATTCCCAGCCATTACACCTCATGGGAAGCTACCACCCATCTGTGAGTGGAGGCTTGCATGTTGCTGTGATGCTGAACAGGTTTCAGCACAGCTTTTAGACTGAGAAGGACTAGGAAGAAAGGACTGGTAATCTGCTTCCAAAAATCAGCCAGTGACAACCCTATGGATCACAATGGGCTGATCCTCAACCGATCACAGGAGTGGTGCAGAACTGGGCGGCGTTTCCTTCCACCGCTGGGATCGTCATGAGTCAGAGGCCAACTCTAGGGCAGCTAACAACAACTCTACCCATTTGGAGGAGCACAACATTGGCCAGATGGTATCTGCTTAATACATCTCTGTTGCACTGAACTGAGGGAACTGAAAATGTTCTTCAAAGTGGAGGATGGTCGTGGGCCACGAACTTGGGCCAGGGTGACCAACTGCTGCAGGACAAAGGTCACACCAGGAGGGGTCTCTGTTCTAAGATGAGCTCTCAGTGAGTACTCATAAATGCAACATGAAACAACTACAGAACTCCAACCGACTCCAGTGACTGAAAGAAACTCTGGGACTGTTGCTAACAGAGAAAGAAATCCTCTTAACAGGGACTGAGAATGTCAGCCCATCATTCCAAAGGACACTGCAAGTCAGAACTTCCTGTCTGATGGCCGGTCAAAAAGAAACCTGGATCTTTTGGGAATTTAGAAATGGGCCAAATTTACTCACAAAAATTTTAGTTGTTAGATACTCATCAGATTGGATGGAAGAAGCAACACTTACTATTTTTAAGAGAATAACCAACTTTGAAACATCTCAAAAAAAAAAAAAACCTCAAAGGAGCCAACAAATAGCCACTTAGGAAAGATCTTTCTGTATTTGTTAATTGAAACAAGACTGTTAGGCCCTGGTACCTGATGGGATGGAGGTGAATTCCTTTCTCAAACACAAATATTCATTGCTTATTTATGACCCTGTTCTCCCAAAACCACATGATCCTGGGAAAGTTACAAATGCTCTTCAGGTATCAGTTTTCTCATCTAGGAAATGGGTATAATGATTCTCCCCACTTCCAATGTTCGCTGTGAGGACTCAATGAGCTAGTTCATGTGGAGTCCTTGGGTATCACAAATAGTTAATCACTCAACTACTAGCTGGAAGGTTGGCAGGTGGAATCCACCCAGAGGCACCTTGGAAGAAAGACCTGGTGATCTGCTTCTGAAAGGACACAGCTTTGAAAACCCTATGGAGTACAATTCTACCCTGCAACATATAGGGTCACCATGAATCAGAACTGACTTGACGACAACTGGTGGTACTGATAATCCACGTGAAGAACTCAGCCTATAATCTGATACATAAATAAACAATTAAGGTATAATAACTATTCCACAAATCAGATTTCTTACTACCTTTTTAGCCTTGTCTTATATGCTCTGACCAAAGTTTGTTTAATCACACTCTTTACATGAAACCTGGAGACAGCACTTTCCTGTTTTAAAGAATTTTCATTTTTTAGCCAATAAATCTTCTGAATAGTGGTTGTAGATATTAAAAATGATAAGTATAAAGGTCAATGAAAATCTGTGTAGGAGATGGAAAACCAAGACCCAAGGGTTAAGGAGGTCTATATAATCTACAGTCGCTTACTTGAGAAATCAGCTTCTTCCAAATTGAGTTGTTTTCCTACCCTCAGCAAAACATTCTTCAATTTCTTCTCTGACTTGAAAAAAACTTCTATAAATCAACCACCCACCAAATCATCTGTGCACCTGAACTGACTCTGGGAAACTCTGAGTTATGATATCATGCACCTAATACAGCAAGAAGGCACTAAAAAGTAATTCTCCTTAAAGGGCTTTAAAGAATAGTCTGTCCTTTGTATACATTCTAAGGTTATGTCATTGTCTCGCTGTCACTGGGAGGGTGTCAGGAGTGGTGATAGGGCTAGGCCTGGAGCAATGATGGATTGTGCCTGTTACCTGGACCCCTTAGAAACAATAAACCCTTTATGAGACCTCTGGCCCAGGCCTTTCTGCTTGAGAAAGGGAGCTCCATCATGTGACCTGTATGAGCTCTGAAATTCTCATGTCAGCCTTATTATAAGATGTCTCCAAACACCAAGGCTCAAAGCCACAGTGTTGAGCAGGCCCTGCAGAAGCTCTGAGAATACAGTGGTGATAAGGCAGATGTGGCTGCTGCCTTCTAAAGCTTGTGGTCTAGTGAAAGATAATAAATAATTGTGCAAACATTAACTCATTGCCGTTGTAGTGAGTGCTATGAAGTACAGAGACACTGCTCTTCCCTAGCAGTAAGTTGCAATTAATGCTGAGTCAGTGTTGTTGGCCAGTCCCATCAGGTGTGTCCTGAACACAAAGAATATGAGAGCCACTGATCCAGGAAGTACAGCTGGTAACTGCAGAATCTTATTTCCTGGTGTGCCTACAGGGTTGCTGTGAGCTGGAATCTACTTGATTTTTTTTTAGTGCCTCTCACAAGGAGCCCTAGTGGAGCAATGGTTAAAGCACTTGGCTGCTAACAAAAATGTCAGTGGTTCAAACCCATCAGCTGCTCCTCGGGAGAAAAGATGTGGTAGTCTACTTCTATAAAGATTTACGAGCCTCGGAAACCATATGGGACAGTTCTACTCTGTCCACAGGGTCACAACGAGTTGAAATCGATTCAATGGCCATGGATTGGGAGTGCCCCTTGGACTCCCAACATTCACCCAATGATTGAGCCCCTTCTCTGTGTCAGGCATTGTCATTGCCATTAGCAAAACAGACACAATCCTTGCTGTCAATCTCATAGCCTAGTAGAGGAGACAGATTAAAAAATATATACAGATAGGCACATTGTGGTTGTTCTTAGTTGCTGCTGAGTCAACTCCGGCTCTACAGGTAACAGAGTGAAGCATTGCCCGGTCCTGCACCATCTTCATGAACGTTTGTATGTTTGAGTCCATTGTGGCAGCTATTTACGTCAATCTATCTTATTGAGGGTTTCCCTTGCATTTGTTGGCTTCTGCTTGACCGAACATTATGTTTTCTAGCAATTAGTCTTTCCTGGTGATATGTCTGGAAACCCTGGTGGTGTAGTGGTTAAGTGCTACGGCTGCTAACGGAGGGTCGGCAGTTCGAATTTGTCAGGCGCTTTTTAGAAACTCTGTGGGGCAGTTATACTCTATCCTTTAGGGTTGCTATGAGTCGGAATCGACGCGACGGCACTGGGTTTGGTTTGGTTTTTTTTTTTGGTGATGTGTCCAAAGTAGACAAGTCAAAGTCTACTTGCTTCTAAAGAACATTCTAGTTGTATTTCTTGAGACTGATTTTTTTGTGGTTTTTTGTTTTACAGTAATAGATAACAATAATAGCAGCAGTAACCCTTTCTTAAAGGATAGTCATTCCTAAGCATTGTGCTAGGCATATTTTATACATATTTCTCAAACAACAACAACAAACAACTCCCCTTTCAAAAAAAAAAAAAAACAAAACTTGCAAGCCAAGTATTTTGGATTGAATTTTGTCCCCCCAAAATATGTGTCAACTTGGCTAGGCCATGATTCTCAGTATTGTGTGATTGTCCACCATGGTCATCTGATGTGATTTTCTTATGTGTTGTAAATGCTACCTCTATGATGTTAATGAGGCAGGATTAAATGCAGTTATATTAATGAGACAAGGCTCAATCTACAGATTATTTTGTGTCTTAAGCCAATCTCTTTTGAGATATAAAAGAAAAGAGAGACATAGGGACTTCCTACCACCAAGAATGAAGAGCCAAGAGAGGAGCACATCCTTTGGACCTGAGGTCTCTGTGCTGAGAAGCTCCTAGACCAGGGGAAGATTGATGATGAGGACCTTCCCCCAGAGCCCACACAGAAAGAAGGCCTACCCCTGGAGCTAGCACCCTGAATTTGGACTTCTAGCCTCTGTGAGAGAAGAAATTTCTCTTTGTTAAAGCCATCCACTTGTGGTATTTCTGTTACAACAGCACTAGATAACTAAGACACCAAATATAATTACCCCTAGTTTTTCAGATGAGAAACTGAAGTTGAGAGAAATTAATTAACTTCCTTACGTTCTCCCAGCTCATAGGTAGAGTCTCAGTCCCGAATCCATTTGTTGTCCATACTAAATAACTTCTAAGCAAAGGGATGAATAAGTAACTTCATCAGAGTGAAATCTAGACCAAGGCCCAGGAGAGATTGACTACACTTTGAAATAGAAAGTATTAACCTTCAGCACAGGGTACGAGACCCTTTTTTGTTTACATGCTCCCCAGGGGGAACAGAGCCCTGGCTAGGGGGGGCCGGGCAACCTGACTTGGGTTAGCTCTGGTTAGCCTTCCTCCCATTTCTTCCCCCACCCCCCCCTTCCTCTAGCGCTGGAAGTAAACATCTTACTTGCTTGAGGCAAGAGGGTGGAGGTAAGGAAAGTCCCCACAATAGTTCTGCTATTGTGCAAATAATTCTAGAAGATGCAGATCTAGGCTGCGGCAACAAGCTGGGGGCCCCTGAGGTTGAGCTAGCCAAGTCGCTTCTTGATCTGAGGCTGAGGGATTGGTCACACATACTTGCCATCAGCTCAGTACACTGCTTAACATTCTTCCTACTTAGGTACTGAACACAGAAAAATATGTAAGAAATCTAGCTCAAGTCTGTTCTCAGTTGCTTGAGGACGTTTAACCTGAGCAAGGGGAGGCAGATTTTCTCAAGGGGAAAATGAATGTGGTAGGACTCCCAGCCCCAAGACTGATTTAACAACAACAATCAAACAAATCAAGCCTGTGACTGTCAAGGCTATTCCGACTCATGGCGACCTCATGTGTTATGGGGTAGAAACGCTCCATTGCGTTTTCTTGGTTATAATCTTTAAAGGAGCAGTTCTCCAGGCCTTTCTTCCACTGGGTGGGTTTGAACCACCAACATTTAGGTTAGCAGCCAATTGCAAACCACTTGTTTAACCCAGGGACCTCGACTGATCTGACATGGGGCTCATTTTTCCACTTAGGGTGAGCGAAGAATCATGAGGGGATGAAGTTTCACCAAAAAAGCCAAAATTCTGACCAAGAGGCCTTGGAGTTTGTCATCTTCCCAGGCTCTGCTTCAGGGCTGAGGGCAAGCGTTTAGCTAGAAAAGGCCCAAGAGGCAGTCAGAACAGAGCCCAGTGTTTCCGAGCCAGATAAGAGAGATTCCGGACAACTTGCAGCACAGCGAGTCAAAGTCTGGTAAGGGACTCAGCTCTATTTGTGAATGGAAGTAAGGGGAGAAGAGATTCATGGTATGGTTCCAGCGGGTGCCCTCGCTGATGCTACAATGGCAAACGAAGAGAGGAAACGTCAGGGAAAGGTGAACAGGCAGTCGCCTTTGTAGCGTAAGGATATACACAGGAAATGTGGGCTTCTCCATGGGACTGGGATTCGGAAGGATCTGAGACCATACAAAGCTGCTGAGTTACCAAGTGGAAACCCCAGGCTCTTGCTCGGCATGACTCGGATTGACCAATAAATGAGAGACTGGGGTGGGAGAACAGGAATGCACCTTTATTTTGTTGTACAAGGAAAGGAGTCAGTCGAGCAGAGCTGCTGCTGCCAAGACTGCTCACCAAGGGCAGGCAGGCAAGTTGCTTTCAAAGGGGTTTACAAGTAGGAAGTTCATACAAATTATGTCAGCAAAGTTCTTAATTGCAGGTGCAATGGGGTTTACATATAACCTCCAAGCAAAAGCAGGATTCAAATGCAAAGCTGGGGGAGAGTGGGAGCCCTGCAAAGGAAATGATTTCCAATACAACACTGTAGGGGAGGAAGCCAGGTAAAGAATACAGCACTGTGTGGGGGCTCTGGCTCACCCAGGGAGCTTCAGGTGGGGAAGGTTTCATCACTAACTAAAAAAAACTTTTTTTTTTTTCTCATCGCAGGTGTGCTTAAATGAAATGTAGCATCGAGTTTATATTAGTGTCAAATTTCATTTCAATAGTGCTATAAATGGCTGTAGACCTTTATGGAAACATCGAGGGTCAGAAGGGGTCACTTAACTTCTTCAGTTATCCTTAACTCTGCTTTTCAGGGGGAAATGAAGTGCTTTTGTGAGCTTGGCAGTTTGGGGCTCCAAAAGCCACGGGTCTACTCTGTCTTTGACTTGCTCCCTCAGACTGTCTGCCTTAAGGATGAAGGTTTCTGTTTTCTCTGGGCCTAGTAGGTCCAGGACTTGGATGAAACCTAAACAAACAAACAAAAAAAACAAACTTATTGCCATCAAGTCTTCCAACTCATAGCAACCCTACAGGACAGAGTAGAAATACCCCATAGGGTTTCCAAGGCTGTAAGTCTTTACAGAAGCAGACTGCCACATCTTTCTCCTGGGGAGCAGCTGGTCGGTTTGAACCACTAGCTGAGAACTTAACCACTGTGCCACCAGGGCTCCTAGGATGAGGTCTAGGGTGCAATACTTAAGGCAGCACTCGCTGTAAATTCCTTTCCCTTGAGGTGGGCCTGACTGGATCATATGAGGTTCCAGAGGTCACAGAGGAAAGAGGTGAGGGAGACTCCAAGTGTGACAGGGATTTTCCTGCTGGCTGCGAAGGAGCTCACAGCTGTGTTGTGAAAGAACCTAGGGAGGGGGCCACAGACTGAGGAAACCTGGGGCCTCTGAAAGCTGAAAATGGCCCCTAGTTGACAACCAGCCAGAAAATGGGAACCTCAGTCCTACAACTGCAAGGAATTAAATTCTGCAAATAACCACATGAGCTTGGAAGAAGGCCCCGAGCCTCAGATGAGACCCCAGCCCAGCCGACACCTTGATTTTAGCCTCGTGAGACCCCATGCAGTGCACTCATTGACACCATGCCTGGACTTCTGACCTCCAGATCCATGTGATCATGAATTTGTGTCATTTTAAATTGTAAGTTTATGGCAATTTTTTGCACAGCGTAGAAAACTAATACAATTACCTTTCTACAATAAAAACCAACTGCCGTATCAAGTTGACTCTGACTCATAGAGACCCCATATGTGTCACAGTAGGACTGTGCTCCATAGGATTTTCAATGGCTGAGTATTTTTAAAAATAGATTGCCAGGCCTTTCTTCTGAGGTGCCTCTGGGTGGACTCGAACCTCCAACCTTTTTGTTAGAAGCTGCGTGTGTTAACCTTTGCACCACCCAGGGATCAGTCCATATCTCCTAGGTCCCTTTGTCTTATTAAAAACTGGTTCTATTTGATTGTTGATTATATTTTCCCTTGCGTTAATACATAACTGCCTTTCTTTTATTTTTTCCGTACTGCTTCCTTTAGGAATTTGCATAGTAATGCAAGTCTGCTTCACACAGGTTTTTATTTTAACACTCACGGGAAACTATATTATCTCCTCTCCACCCCATACAGAGCAACTCTGGGGCAGGCACCGTGGTGAGGCCGCTGTTTTCATCCCTCCCAACCTGTGTACAGGGCTTCCAAGGCTTAACGTTATGTTTATTACGTAACAGCAAAGCACAAGCCAAAACAACTTGCTGCTGGGCTTTTAAATATAGCAACAGCAGAAATCTTTTCTGGGCTTGATGAAGAGCCACTTGAAATATCTTTTAATTTCAGATATTTTCTGGTCTACAGAATTCAAAAAACCTGAGAATGGCTCTGAAGGGACTGAGGTGCCCTCACAGAAAACCCACCACTCCGCCGTCAGAGACTTGATGATATGATGGGGTGGGAAGCGAAGATAAACGCTAAGCTCACCAGCTGCTGGGATCTGCAGGCCTGCTCTCAAGGAGTACCGCCTTGTGTGTTGAACCTTCTCAGAGGTGAAAATGGAAAAGGCACACAAGTGGAGTCCCTTCACACCCAGCACCACTAAACATAACTCAGTGGTACCACAGAATGTGACTCTTCTCGCCTCCTGCTCCCCTTTTCTAATTGGTGGGACCATTTTTTTTTTTTTTTAGCAGTTGGGTTCATGTGAAAGGCTCTTGTTGCAAACGTTAAAAATTCAGCTCAACCTGGTTTAAGAAAAGGCAACTTGTTGGCACTATAATCAATTAAATAAAGGTTGTGCTGCTTTCTTTACCCTCTTCCCTCCTACCCATTCCCACCTCCAAACTCTGGGCTCACCCCATAGGACTAGGGAGCCTCTTTTCTATATTCCATCAAACAACTACCCCGGGAGGGCTGATTGGGCTTGGGTTCCATGTTCTTCACTTAAATCGTCACTATGTCCAGGGAGGTGGAACCCGTTGTTTGGCTAGGTGGGAGCACATATCCACTTCTAGAACAGGAGTAGGAGGTCTTGAGGACTGAGAGTCAGGGAAGGGTGGTCCCCAACATCAGGGTGCTGTTACCGGTACAGGGTGGAATGGATGGTGGGCGGCCAGAACAACTGATACCCTCCAGCAATCCGAGCATTCTAACACAGGATACAGAAGGGAACATGTGAGACCTGGAGAGGCAATGGGAGGACAGCATTTCTCTCTGCCTCTGCGTTTTCATTGGGCCACCAGGATTCCGATATGTTCATCTGTATGTGCATAGGCATTTTGCCCAGGCCATCAGCCTAGAAGCATAACAAAACCAAACCCGCTTTTGTTGAGTGATTCCGACTCATAGCGACCCTATCAGAGTAGAACTGCCCCATGGGGTTTCCAAGGCTGTAAATCCTTACAGAAGTAGGCTGCCATATCTTTTTCTCCCAGGGAGCAGCTGGTGGGTTTGAACTGCTGACCTTTCAGCTAGCAGCCGAACACTTAACCCTGCACTACCAGGTGGGTGCAGAATTATAACACATTTTTTCTCTGCCTTGGACCTATAATTTCTTCCCTCTGCTCAAAAGGTAATGGGAGTTTCTGTGCCCCTGTCCCTGTGTTCTTTTGAGAGTAGATTACCTGTCCCTCACTACAGAGAAAGTCTGGAGGCCAAATGAAGACTTCACACTGGAGCCTGGCCTGCCATGGCGCATCTGGGTGCTGAGGAAGTGGGGAGGCTGGGGTAACACAGGGCCCATACTGCCCTCACGCTATTGCTTCTGTCCATGGGCTCATGGGGTTGCTCTGTCACCACTCCTGTCCTGTCAGACCTGCACCTTGCAAGATCTTCTGTACCCGCTTTGTATGGGTCCTTCCCTGTGGTTTGGTTGGGGGACATTAGCCCTGCTTTCTGGACTGGGGCCTGGGTGGGGCTCAGGCCAAACGAGATGAAGATTCACTGACCTTTCAGAAATGTTCTCTCTACCACCATGGGATCAGCTCCTATTTCTACTAGACTTCCCTAATCCATCAAAGGATTAAACAAACTTTGGACAGGGGAGGCAGGACCCTATATGCAAACAGCACCAATTAGTTTTGCTGAATTTTATAAATATGTTAGGGGCCGTTTTAAAACTACCCTAATGTCCAACTCAAACCCACTGCTGTTGAGTTGATTCTGACTCATAGTGACCCTATAGGACAGCCCTGTAGGATTTCCAAGGAGCGGCTGGTGAATTCAAACTGCTGACTTTTTAGTTAGCAGCCGTAACTCTTAACCACTGCGCCGCCAGGGCTGCTAATATACAACACCCCTTAAAATGTATTCTTGTTGGATTATCTGTCTGATGAGTGATGGTTAAGTCATTAATTTCTATTTAATGTTGGGAATATGAATGAATGGCTTATTTACATACCAAAATTATAATTATTGAATATTTACTAAGTGTAAGGTACTGAGCAAGGGGACACAAAGATATTTAGCACGCCTATTTCTTCTCCAAAAGTTTACATTCTACTAGATGAAGTAAGTGCATAGCACAAAAATAAATACGGTTCTGTATCAGAATCAGCCTGTGTCTTTAAAAAGACAGCTTAGCCTAAGTTCACCTAACTCCTAGCTTGAGGGGTTTAGCTGAAATTAGCTAAGGTTTGGCTCAGATGTCTACTATAAAAAGGGCCACTTGGAATCTCAGAGGAGGCTGACGAGGGAGTTGTAGCATTGAAAACAATCCTTTTGCTTCAAAATGAAGTAAGCGACTTATGACTGCTCTGAAGCTTTACGAAACCCAATGGGGAAAAAAATGAATAAAGTATTCTTGATATTTTGGCTTTTAACAAAGTGGAAAAGAAGCAGAAAACATAGTATCGATGGAAATTTAACCATCTGAAAACCTGTTGTTCAATAGAGTGTAAAAGAATCCACTGAAAGAAATTTATCAAATTTATACTAAAGGTTATTTTTATTTGTTCTATGTTTTGATTTTGATTTGACTTAGTAGAGTTGGCAAGGTAAATTAGCAATTACTTTCATTTTAAATTGTAACTATTTATTGTGGGGTACCATCACCCTTCTGTCAGTTTGTACACAGTGGGGGCTTGTGTGGTGCTGTGATGTTGGAAGCTATGCCACTGGTATTTCAAATACCAGCAGGGTCACCCATGGTGAACAGGCTTCTGTGGAGATTCCAGACAAAGATGGACAAGGAAAAAGGGCCTGGTAATCTGGTTCTGAAATTTTGTCAATGAAATTCTTATGGGTCACAACAGCACATTGTCCAACTCACTTACTCGGACACGTCATCAGACAGGATCAGTTGGTGGAGAAGGATATCATGTTTGGTGAAGTAGAGGTTCAGCAAGAGTGAGGGAGACCCTTGGTGAGATGAACTGGCATAATAGCAGCAATGACAGACCCAAACATGCCAGCAGTTGTGATGATGATGCAGGACTGGGCAATGTTGTGTTGTTGTGCATAAAGCTGAGTCAGAGTCAACTCAATGGCCGCTATCTCTCTATTGTGGGGTTTACAGTCATGTCCATGTGTGCATCTATTCATGCATAGCCCACTCGCTAACACACACACACCAGTCATGTGTGATATGTTAACAAGATCCCCCATTGTATGGTGGGACTATGAGTTGAGGACCTTGATTTATGTGACAAGGACGGATCCTCCTGCAGTAATAGAAGCACAATTTTCAGCTGGGCACATGGCCAACTGGACTAAAGACTATCTCTTGGCTTTCCTTGTAGCTAGGTATGGCTTTGTGTCTAAATTTTGGATAATGATGTATAAACAGAAGTGATTGTGCCATTTCTGTAAAGTGTCTTTAAAGCTAGGGAACAAGCCGTTCTCCTTCCTTCTGGCTAGAAAGTAGGCATGATGAATGCAGCTAGAACAGTCATCCTTGGGCCCAGGAGTAAGGCAGATGATGAGAATTGGGGGGAGCAACAAGCTAGAAAAAGCTTGACTACCTCATGATTGTGGAGCTCCCATACCATCCATGGACCACTGTATTAGTTGTCTATTGCTATGTAACTAATTACCCAAAACCTAGCAGCTTATAACAAAAAAACATTTATTATCTCACAGTTTCTGTGGGTTAAGTGTCTGAGGGTGGCTCAGCTGAGTGGTTTGGCTCAGGAGACTGTAATCAAGTAACCAACTGAGGCTGCAGTCATCTCAATGCTCAACTGAGAGAGGATCTACTTTCAGGCTCACTCATGTGGGCCTCTCCACAAGACTGCCTCACAATATGGTACCTGGTTCCTCCGGAGCAAATGATCCAAGAAAGAGTGAGCGCCTAAGATGGAAGCCACAGTCTTTTTATAGCCTGATTATGGAAATGACATCCCATCACTTCCACCTTATTCTATTGGTTAAAAGAAAGTCAGTACATCCAATCCACACTCAAAGGGAGGGGATTACACAAGAGCATGATTACCAGGAGGTGGGAATCATTGGGAGCCATCTTAAACACTGTTTGCTACACCCACATTTCCGGACTTATCCCTAAGACAAAATTAAACTACCTTTGTAGGCCACTGATATTTTTTCTGTCATTTACAGTACAGCCTAACCCTAATTACAACAGCTTCTACTGGGTAAGTTTAGGATTATCCCAAACTTTTTGAACAATCATTAAAAAAAAAAAATCTCATGAAAGGAAACTAATAATGCCTGTCTCAGATAATTAACGTGAAAATTAAATAAGATATGAGGAAGTGGAAAGTAACTTGCAAAGAGCTGTAATTGTTATTACCTCTGACCTTTTTTTTTTTTTTACTGACCTTGAGGTGAGCACAGAAATGAGAAAAAGATGGCGTTAAGAGTCCACAGTAAGGAGATAGCCCACAAGGAAGGAGGAAGCCACGGGCTGAGTGAAGGTGGCCAGAGATTTGAAGGGCTTGACACCAGGCTGGTGCTGAGATTGCATGACTCCTTGGACTCAGCCTGTCTCCTCTCTGAATGCTTGGAGCTTTCCTGTAAGTTAAACCTAACTTCTAGCAAAAGTACTTGATTGAAAATGGTAGAAACTCAACTCTCATTTGCTGAATGAAAAATGAAAACTTATTGCAAAACCTCTAGGACTTCTCATGGATTTCCCAGAGACAGGATTATATTTGGGCCTCAGGAATGACTGAAGCCAGGCCCTCTCTTTTTATCTTTCATCAGTCCTTTCCCGGAATATCTGTGTCATTCTCTTTGTCCTGTCCAATATGCCTGACTTTATGCAGGAGTGATTTTAGAAGCTCAATTTTAATTTTCTGCCACTCAACATGGAGTTACTCTTGTTGCTTCTACGACTCTGACATTAAAACCCAGTTCTAAAAACTGAGCTACTTAAGCCTGAGACAAAGCCCCACTTGAATCATCAGATCTGGGTATAATTCTTCCTCCTGTACCTTATGAGTTCCCACTTTTGGAGCCTGCCCAGTAACTCAGCCCTTCTAGAACTAGGCTCCTCAGGGACCAAGGTCCCTATTGCAAACCTGGGTCTTGGGCCTGGGCTTTGCTATCTGCTGGTAGACTTCCCTGATGCTAACCACGTGATCAGTTGCCATCAAGTCAATTCTGACTCATGACAACCTCATATACGTCAGAGTCGAGCTGAGCTCCACAGAGCTTTCAATTTTTTCAGAACTAGACCAGCCTTTCCTTTTGAGGTACCTCTGGGTGGACTTGAGCCATCGACCTTTCAGTTAGCAGCTGAGCGCTTAACTGTTTGCACCACCCAGGAACTCCCCTGAACCACACGACTCCCTGCCTTTTCCTAAATTCTCAGTTGCCATGCTTTTAGCCCCACATCTGCCCCCTTCCTGCTGCAGTTAAATGAGCCACGATGACTACAGCATAAAGGCTTCCTACAAGTTAAAACTCAACGTGAAGATTTTGAAGAGCCTCGAATGGGGGAGTGAAATGAAGAGACCAGTGGAGTCAGTGTTTCTGGAGGCAGAAGGTACCAAAATTGTCTGGGAGAGCTGGGTGA
This sequence comes from Loxodonta africana, assembly GCF_030014295.1. Classification (NCBI taxonomy): domain Eukaryota; kingdom Metazoa; phylum Chordata; class Mammalia; order Proboscidea; family Elephantidae; genus Loxodonta; species Loxodonta africana. The sequence goes on along the minus strand of NC_087351.1, from coordinate 83,557,408 downwards.
CCCCAAAAGACCACTTGGGGAATTCTCACACTTTCCCTGACTTCCTCTTCCCTCCCTACTTCTGGAATAGGGAGTTTGAGATGGCTGGAGTGTGTGGATGAGGTAGAATAAGGAAAAAAAAAAAATCAAGAGTTGACAGCTTTAAACACCAGAAAAACAAAATCTTAACATGGATCCTGCCATGGTATCTGGTTAGCTTATAAAATGTTTGTAAACCACATAGCACATGCAAACCAACAGGTTGCCCTCCAGCATTTTCCATTTTTCACAATGCGACCCTTTGGAAACCTCCAGAGGGATCTTTGCCATCTCCTTTCCTCCAACAGCATCTTAGGGTGCAGAGAGGGCCACGAATGAAGCATGTTGACAGTACTTCACAGGCTATTGAAACCCTCTTCAAAGGGTCATGAAAAAGAGTCTGACCTCTGTGAGGTTCCTAGGACTCTCAGGTTGACTTTGAGGCAAAGGCCACTGCCTAAGGTGATGGTGTCAGAAAATGTTCCTCCCAATATTCTCGGGTAAAACATTACCAGAACATCTGGTTTTTAAAATTCTAGGAATACGAGATGTGTATCTCCGAGGTACAGGAGTCTTGGGTGCTGCAACAGTAAAGTGTTCAGCTGCTAGCCGAAAGCCTGGCAGTTCGAATCCACCCAGAAGTGCTCGGAGGAAAGGCCTGGCCACCTACTTCCAAAAGATCACAGCCACTGAAAACCCTATGGAGCACAGTTCTACTCTGACATGCATGGGGTTGCCATCATAAGTCACAATCAACTTGACGGCAACTGCTTTAGCTTTTTTTTTTCTTATCACCAAGGTACACAGTCCCTGTTCTTTAGAAAGAATCATCAGAATTTTTTTTTAAAAAAGAGAGTGGTTGAAATAGTGCTGAAGTCCTATATATTTCTTTGTTCCTTTTGTTCTGAGTGCAGTCAATTGATGAGTTTTGGTGGAGGCAGCCTGGCACAGTAGGAAGAAGATGGGCCTTGAAGGCAGGCAATCTGGAATAGAATCCCAGCTGGGCCCTTTCCTAGCTGTCCAGCCTTGGACAACTTACGTAACTTTTTGAGTTTTACTTGCCTTATCTATAAAATGGGTATAATATAATCTACCCAATATAAAAAGTTAAATGTAAGAATTCATGTATATTTAAAAAAAAAAAAAAAGACAATAACAAGTGTTGGCGAGGATGTGGAAACCCTGGTGGCATAGTGGTTAAGAGCTACGGCTGCTAACCAAGAGGTCGGCAGTTCAAATCCACCAGGTGCTCCTTGGAAACTCTATAGGGCAGTTCTATTCTGTCCTATAGGGTCGCTATGAGTCAGAATCAACTTGATGGCAATGGGTTTGGTTTTGGGTTTGATCCATTGCTGGTGGGAATACAAAACAGTGCAGCTGATGTGGAAAACAGTTTGGTGGCTCTTCGAAAAGTTGAATGTAGAACTATATGACCCAGCAATTCCACTCCTAGATATATTCCTGAGAGAATTGAAAACTCGTGTTCACACAAAAGATTGTACATGAATGTAGCAGCACTATTCATAACAGCCAAAAAGTGGAAACCCAAGTATCCATCAACTCATGAATGGATAAAGAAAATGTATATCTATATGATGGAAGGAAACCCTGGTGGCATACTGGTTAAGTGCTATGGGTGCTAACCAAAGGGTTGGCAGTTCGAATCCGCCAGGCGCTCCTTGGAAACTCTATGGGGCAGTTCTACCCTGTCCTATAGGGTTGCTATGAGTCGGAATCGACTTGACAGCACTGGGTTTGGTTTGGTGTTTATATAATGGAATATTATTCACTCATAAAAAGGAATGAAGTAGTGTTACACGCTACAAAGTTGGTGAAGTTTGAAAACATTATGCTGAGTGAAAGAAACCAGTTACAGAAGGCCACATATTGTAAGATTACATTTATATAAGATATCCAAAATAGGCAAATCCACAGAGCCAAGAAGTAGATTCATGCTGCTTGCTAGGAGATGGGGAGAGAGGAGAATTGTGACTAACTGCTAATAGGTATGGGGTATCTTTTTGGGTGACAGAAAAGTTCTGGAATTAGATAGTGGTGATGGTTATGCAGCATAGTGAATATGTTAAAAACCACTGAACTGTACACTTTAAAACGGTGAATTTTATGTTATGTGAAGTATATTTCAAGTTAAAAAATGCTATAAAAATAGAAAGAAAGAATGTGTGTACACCCTCAGCTCATTGCTTGGCCCACTGTAGAATCTGAGGAAGACAAGTGATTTGTGACACGGAGAGGGTAGAAGGTGGAATAGAGTGAAAGCAGGCATCTCAGAACGGTGTCATGATTGGGCCACACCCATTTTACAGTGAGCTCCTTGAGGGTTCTGGCTGTGTCCTGCTCGTCTGTGAATCTCTAGCACTAAGCACAGGCCTGATTTAGAGTGAGCACTCAGGAAATGTTTGTTAGACTGAACTGGAGCCTCAGCTGGGGCACCGGTGGGAAAGGAAGGCAGCAAGAGAGGACAAAGGACGTACAGAGTGACAAGGCCTGACGGACGGAGAGTCTAGATGATAGACTTTAACTCTGCCTTGTCTTTAGAGCCCCCATAGAATTAACGGACTGGTGAAGGAATAATTTCAAAAGTGCTTTGGAAGCCAGATGGGAAGCTTATGTAATTGTTTTCATTTGCAAGCTCAAGTGAAAATAATGAGCTCGTTCCTGCCTGCAGGGGAAGGTTCTGGTTCAGCCATCCTCCACCTTTGTCTGTCTATCCCTGTTAAGAAGGGCCCCTCCCATCCTTCCTACAGATGGCCCTCTGAGATGCCACCTCCTCCATGAGGCTGTCTGGGGACACTGGAGCTGGCAGTGGAGGGGCAGGGCCGGGGGAGAGTGCTGGAGGTAGGAAAGGGCAGGGAAAACTAGGTGTTCCATCGTCACGACAAAACACGACCCATGTCTCCCACAAGAGGTGGAACAAAGCACCAAAAGCTAACCAAAATCTGGGGCTGGGTGCCTGGGAGGCTTTTAAGCTTTAAAGAGATGTTGTAGATGTGTATATGAAAGCTCTTCGGACACTATAAAGTGCTGCACAAATAGAAAGTTTTGTTAGTTACTGCAGCAGAGAGAAGAAAAAACCAACTAAGAGATGTGACAGGGTCCTTCTGCTTGCTTTCCCCTCCCCCTGTGTCCTAGGACAAGCCCATTAACCTCTTTGGATCTCAACTTTTCACCTGCGAAACAAGGATAGCTTCCCTGACCTCACCTGAAGTCAAAAATAGCCTCTTTCTTCTTTGTGTCCCAAGCCATGTAATTGGTAGTTTGGACATGTATTTCACTCCATCTGGTTTGAGATGATTTCTATACTTCAGTTAGTTGTTTATACTACTTGCGACTCGGTAGATTATCAGCTCTGTGAAGGCACGGATTGGTGGGAAACGTATCTACTGAGCCCACAAGGCACTGTTCTAGGCTCTAGGAATACAGCAGTGAGCAACACATAAAATCCCTGCTTTCTGAGAATTTTCTTTCTTGTGGGGAAGGTAGATAATAATGACAAAAGGTAAAAGAGAAAAAACAGGAAAATAAAAAGGCAGCAGGGCTCCAGCATACCACAACTCCAGGGGGCACTGATCCTATAGAATACAATGTTAATGGTACTCCTTAGAGCTGTCAAGGGCGGCTGCCTTGGCTTACTATATCCCCAATATCTGGCTCCAGGTCGGATATATGGTAAGCATTCTGAAATGTTTATTAAAGAATAAGTGAATGAATACATCAGTGGTCTTTAAATCTTTTAATGTCTACCTGTATCTATTTTTCTCTCCTTCCTGCTTATTACTGAGTCCCTGAGTGATTTTGTGGAGCACAGTAGACTCTCATTGAATATGAAGCTTATTTGGAAGAAATAAGCCTTTGTTATGTTAAGCCACTGAAACTTTGGGGTTGCTTGCTACCCAGGCATAAAACCCAAACTAAACCCATTGCAGTCCAGTCAATTCCGACTCATAGCTACCCTATAGGACAGAAGAGAACTGCCCCATAGGGTTTCCAAGGAGCGGCTTAGTGGATTTGAACTGCCAGCCTTTTGGTTAGCAGCCGAGCTCTTAACCGCTTCGCCACCAGGCCTCCATCTACTCCATTCGAACTAATGGTGTCACTCTCCTGTAAGTTCTTGAGTGTGGGACTGTGGGGCCATTATTGGGCCCAGCACAAGGGAGATCAGTGAATATAAAATATGAACTAATGGCAGAAAGTGTAATGCCCATCGATTAATAAGTATTATCCCTGCCTTTCCCTCTGCTTGAATTCCTCAGCTCTTAGGCAATGCACTCCTGCAGGCCCTTGGCCCAGCCACAATGGTGTGATTGTTCTCCAAAGGGTGGGTTTCCTTTAACCCCAAGGCTCTCTCTGTAGCAGGTGAGGTAATGCTGTCCTTCTCCACCCAGGAAAACACACACCAGCTTCTATCCATGTGAAGCAAACAATCTGGAGGAAGAACATGACTCAGGAAAACTCTAGGCCCCAAGAGTTGGAACAATTGGGGTCTTTGCCTACTCAAGCACTTTGAATGTGGCTCACACAAAACAGAGAGACACTTGCAACTGTGCTGTGCATCTAGGCAGAGGTATGGACCAAATGCCCTGCACAGGGTCGGGAAAACACCAAAACAAATAAACAAACCAAACCAGTTGCTTTGAGTCAACTGATGATGACCCCATGTGTGTCGTTTTTTGGAAGTAGATCACCAGGCCTTTCTTCCAGGGCTCCTCTTGGTGGACTTCAACTTCCAGTTAGCAGCCGAATATATTAACTGCACCTCCCAGGGGCTCCAGGAAGACACTACTACATCCTTTTCCTTAGAGCAGTGGTTCTCAAACTGTGTTGTGCATCTGAAGAGCCTGGGGCGCTTGTTCAAACACAGACTGCCAGCCCCAACCCCAGAGTTTGTGAGGTAACTCTGGGGCGGGACCCAAGAATTTGCATTTCTATCTAGCTCCAGGTTGATGCTGATGCTGATGCTGCTGGTCCAGGGGCCACACTCTGAGATCCACTGCCTTAGACTAATGCTCTGCATCTCAGAGTCAAGGTTAAACGCAAATACCTTTGAGACAAACACTATAGCCTGCTATCATCCATTCATGGTACAGGATGGACTATTTTTCTTTTTCTTCAGATTGCCTGGATCAGAAGAGGAGCAATGTAAAGGAAAGGTAAGTTTCAGGGAGGGGAGTGACTAGGAAACAATCTAGTTTGAGGGCTGCTGCCCAGAGGGGAGAAGCTGATCCAGTGTCAGGAAGGAAGGTCCTGGGATGAGGGTCAGGAGGATCCTAGGGCCAATATGGGTGGAGAAAAACCAAAACCCAAACTCATTGCTGCCGAGTCAATTCCAACTCACGGCAACCCTATGGGACAGAGTAGAACTGCCCATAGGGTTTCCAACAAGCAGCTGGTGGATTCAAACTGCTGACCTTTTGGTTAGCAACTGAGCTCTTAGCTACTGCACCACCATATGGGTGGAGAGGTGGCCCCAAATGACAAGTCTGAGCGCTGATCATTGGATAGTGGAAAGAGCATCTGAAAACCTGTGTTCTTCCCATGAGATCTTGCAGCTGCTGGCTGCAACCAGGATGAGCCACTTTGAAGTCAGTTGAAGCAGCTCCAACAGCCTTTGTGGGTGGAACCAGCCAGGTTTCCCAGAGCCCTGTGTGTAGTGCACTACCTGGTTCTGCCTGCAACCCAGGGCGGAAGGCCACCAGGCAGTGCATCCTCCTGCTGATTTATGATCAGTGGTCCCCAGCAGGGTCGTGCTTGCCAAGGGCTATCGTAGGCGGCCGTGACTCACTCAGCCTCCTGGGGAAGCAGATGCTGCCACTGCATCTGCGCTGCCACGGAAACGGGTTAAATAAATCCCAGCTCCCTAGAAGGGGGCAGAGAACAAGCTGCCTGCAGCCGGTGAGGAGCCCGGGGCCGCTCTGCCTCTGTTCTGGGTGCAGCCCCCGCACTGGTGAGCACAGCTATTCCAACTCCCAGCTACAGAGCTGCTGCTGCTGCTGGTGGGAGGGGAGGGGGGGCAGGGGGTGGCCACAACTGGAGCTTGTGCAGCAACTGGAACACATGACAAGGGGGTAGGCTGAAAGCTGTGTCTGATGATGGCATGGGGGGCACAGTGCAAATACCCATGTGCAGGGTCCCAAGCCAGATCTTGGCACCTGGCTGACTGGTTCACACCGATCCCTCTCCACCTAACAGCTGTGGGATATTTGTGCTTTTTGATGGGGTAGGGAAAAGAGATGAGAACCTCACTCCTGATTCTTCCCGCTCTTGTACTTGGAAAGGCCTAACTCCTACGAAACCTCCCGCACTAGATGACATGGGGGGCAGTGGTGGTTCTGTGGTAGAATTCTTGCCTTCCTGCAGGAGACCTGGGTTTGACTCCCGGCCAATGAGCCTCAATCACAGCCACCGCCTGTCTGTCAGTGGAGGCTTGTGTATTGCTATGATGCTGAATAGGTTTCAGCTGAGCTTCCAGACTAAGACTAGGAAGAAAGGCCTGATGATCTACTTCCGAAAAACCAGTCAGGGAAAACCCTATGGCTCACAGGGGTCCAATCCCATTGTACATGGGGTCACCATGAGTTGGGTACTGACGCAACAGCAGCTAACAATAAGAACAACAGGCAACATGGAGCTGCCCTCCATTCCAACTGACCAGAAAGATATCTCTTTGTTAGAAACTAAGAAGGAGAAACTGAGGGCCAGAAGGTACAATGATCTAACCAAGGTCCCACACTTTTAGAGGCAGGGCCAGGCTGGGCTCTTGATACTCTGAGCATCACACCCACATCATTTTCCACAGGATAGTAGCCCAAAGAAACTACTTGATGGACTTGGGGAATTTGCTTTGCCATCAGCACCTGATCTCCGAGGTACTGGGTGGTGCCATTAGTAACACACTCTGCTTTTCCCAGGAGCAACAGTGGAGTCTGTAGCCAGCTTTTCCTGCCCTTCACCCATTCCTATGCCAAGCTAATGAGTTTCCACTGGGGCTCCACCAAGCAGACAGTGGAAACTCCAAGAGTTTCCAGGTTTGCCCAACATTCTACCGGTGGGGAACAGAGCCAGGATTTGGCCCTTAGGTTTTCAGATCCCAAGGGGCATGTCTAAACTTACTGCTCCCACCTGGTTACTCTTGGGTCATTTTCCCAGCAGTCCCCTCCTATGTATTCCCAGCTATGGCTCACAACTGGGTGTGGTGGGTCAGCACATCTCTATGCCCCACAGTCCCTCAGCCCTGGGCAGTCCCTCACCCAGGCTCACCGCAGCCACCTCAAATCTTGCCCCTACTTGAACTCCTTACCTGCAGAGGGGGCAATTATGACTTTCTCTCTCGGACCTTCCCCTTAGAGTTTATGGATGGAATAAAGGCTGCAGGTGGATCACAGCCTCCTTCCTGCCTTTCCTGCCAATATCGTTGGAAGAGAAGCCCCTCTTCTCTTTAAGGAAAATCCCTTCACCTGAGTTATCTGGATCCCTTCCCACACTTCCCTGGGTCTTTGCTCTGTTAATTATCACCTGCCTCTCCTAATTCAATGTCTGATTTTCTATGGGCTCCTCTCTCTCAGTCTATAAACATGTTCATGTCTCTTCCATATAGAAAACCACCTAAGCAAAGTGTGTGTCCCACTGGTTCCTCTCCTTATTTAATGAAAAGCTTCTTATCAAAGTGGCCTACCCTTTTTTTCCCCCCTTTCTTACCTCCCAAGTGGTCCAAATCTCTCTGTGACTTGTTAGCTGCGCAATTTGGGCAAGTTACTTAACCTCTCTGAGCCTTGGTTTATTCATTAATAAACTGAGGATAATAATATTCTTTATTGGGTTGCTGTGAACATTAGATGAAATTCTGTATGCAAAGCACCCAGCACAGTGCCTGGTACATAGGAGGTGCTGAATTAGAGAGAAATCATTTCAGTTACTTCAGTCCAATGCTGTTTGAATTTTGCCCTGTCACTTCCCTGAAATTGTTCTTGCAAGGTCACCAAGAGCTTTCTAATGGCCTCTTATAAGGTTTGCCTCTCGGTTCTCATCCTACTGGACCTCTCTTTAGCATTTGGCACTCTTAATCCTACTTTCAATCTATAATTTTCCTTTCCAGTGGCTCTCATTTCCCTTGCCTCTCTGTATTCTCCTTCTCCACCTCTTTCCCTGACTCTTCTTCTACCCATCACTTCAGTATTGGTGTGCCCAGGTCTTTGTCCTTGGACTTCTCATTACACAGTCCATGGACCTTCTCATCTATACCCAGGGCCTACACGTGTCTTCCAGATTAATATTTATAAAGCATAAAGAGTCCCTTGCTCAACTGTTGTCAGTGGCTCCCTGTCTCCCTCAGGAAAAAGTCCACCCCTTCAGCACTGGCACAGGGTTGAACAAGGATCTCCAGGGTTGAATTCCAGTGTATGTTTCCAGGTTGCCTTGAACATCCACCACACCATCACCTTTAATCTACCTGTAGTGGATGCTGTGGTGTGCCACCCAGAACCCTCTTCAGTATTTATTCCCCAGCTGCTGGGCGTGCTGCTGGAAGACCACCTGCAGCTGTCAGTCCTCTTTGGGAATTGTCTCAGGTGAAGAGACCCAGCTTCATGCCCTTTCCCAGGCAGCCCACATTCCATGGTCATCAGTGTGGAGGATAAAGTACAGAGTCCTTTTCCCTAACCCAGGAAATCTCTGAAGAGCCATTCTAACTCCAAAATTCCCCATGGGGTCAGCTGAGGCCTATGTTGAGACTGCATCACAGCCCAACTCCTTTGTGCTCGATCCTTCCCTTCCCTTCCCCAGATGATGATCCTGCAAACACTCCCAATAAATCACCTGCACACCAATTTCCATCTGAACAAGCTTCTTGAGAACATAACCTGCAACACTACCCATATTAGCCTATTTGCCTATACTTGAATTCCACTTCCCCTGTTCTTTATTTCTTTGCTCACGCCTTTGGTTATGGGTTGAATTGTGTCCCCCCAAATATGTGTTGGAACCCTAATTCCTATACCTGTGGATGTAATCCCATTGGGATAGGATTTTCTGCATGAGGCCATATCATTGTGGGGTGTGTCTTAGACCTAATCACTTCTGAGATATAAATAAGTGGATCAGGCACAGAAGGAAGCAAGCACTGATGGCAGGAGATAGAAGCCACACCACATGAAGATCACCAAGGAACAGAGGCTGAAAGGAGAGAGATCTTCCCCCAGAGCCAACAAAGAGAGAAAGAATTCCCCTAGAGCTGGCACCCTGAATTCAGACTTCTAAAAAAATTTCTCAAATTTATTTGAGCAAATAAATTTCTATTTGTTAAGGCTACCCACCTGTGGTATTTCTGTTATAGCAGTATTAGCAAACTAAGACACCGTTCCCTTCAATTCTCCTGTCCTTTTCTCTTATTTCTATCTGTCAAAATGTTCCCTGTTCTTCCAGGCTCCTCTCAAATGCCACCTCCTTCATGATATTTGATGCTGTCTTCTTACCACTCTCCGTGTCTAAGATAGAAGATACCACTCTCTTCTCCTTGCCTGGGCTCTGGAATTGCCCCTGGTCCAATTCTGGTTCCATTCTTTGCTAGTTGTATGAACTTGGGCAATTTATTTCACTTTCCTAGTCTGTTTCATCATTGGCAGAATGGAGATGATAGTGTTGGAGGGAGGATTAAGTGATGTCATGCCTATAAAACCACTCTAAACCATCCCTGGCGCATAGTTATCCCTCAATGAATGTTAGCTATTATAATGGGTTTTCTACCATTCTAGGACTGGGACATTGTCTTATTTTTTTTCTGATGTGTCAAGCCCAGAATAAATAATTTGCTTATGGAATCCAATTATCTCATGGCTCAAATATTCCCTCTCATCTATTTGCATGATTTTAGCTCCCTCCCCTCATTGGGATCTCTAAGGAGATGCTACACATGTGTCCACTGTCCTGTCTGTCATCTGCACCCACTGTGAGGTCCAGCATATCAGCTCTTCCTCCCCTGCACTGGTCTGTTCATCTCAACCTTGCTGGTGTTCACCACGGGTATGTCAATATCTGGGGACTGTCTCAGATGTTCCCCACATGTCTAGTCCTCAAAGCACCAGAAGGGAGCTAAGGGATAGAGAAAGGTTTTCCCACATTGAGTCATGCATCTCTCGAACCCCAAAGCAGCTATATTTGTGCTCAAGGTTTCTTTTTCTTTTTATTGTGCTTTAAGTGCAAGTTTACAATTCAAGTCCGTTTCTTGTACAAAACTTATACATACATTGTTACATGACACTAGTTGCTCCGCCTACAATGTGACAGCACACTCCTTCTCTCCACCCCATATTTCCCATGTCCATTCAACCCACTCCTGTCCCCCTCTGCCCTCTCATCTCGCTTCCAGACAGGAGCTGCCTACATAGTCTCATGTGTCTACTTGAGCTAAGATGCACACTCCTCACCAGTATCATTTTGTCTTATGCTCCAGTCTAATCTTTATCTGAAGAGTTGGCTTCGGGAATGGTTTTAGTTTTGGGCTAATGGAGAGTCCGGGGGCCGTGACTTCTGGGGTCCTTCCAGTCTCAGTCAGACCATTAAGTCTGGTCTTTTTACTAGAATTTGAGGTCTGCATCCCACTTTTCTCCTGCACCATCAGGGATTCTCTGTTGTGTTCCCTGTCAGGGCAGTCATTGGTGGTAGCCAGGCACTATCTAGTTCTTCTGGTCTCAGGCTGAAGGAATCTCTGGTTTATGTGGCCCTTTCTTTCTCTTGGGTTCCCATCTTCTGTGCTTAAGGTTTCTTGAATGGTCTTCTTCAGCTTTAGCCCTTGCCACCCCTCCCTGCAATTGGGCTCTAAACCAGTCCACAGGACCAGCTGAAAAAAAGAGATGTCTGATCTCCCATTCATCTCTTCCAGTCTTTTCTCTACCAAAAATCTTTTATCCTCTTCCAGTAAAAGAAGAAAAGCTTCTGTGCATGGAAGGCAAGCAAGCAGCGGTGGGGAGAACACTGACCAACCAACGAACCAGTTGCCCTGAGTTGATTCTGACTCATGGTGCCCCCATGTGTTTTAGAGTAGAACTGTACTCCATAGGGTTTTCAATGGCTGTGATCTTTCAGAAGCCCATAGCCAGGCCTTTCTTCCAAGGAGCCTCTGGGTGGGTGGGTGGGTGGGTTAGAACCAGCAACCTTTCAGTTAGTAGCCAAGTGCTTAACCAGGAAGGCAGAGCTGGCTTATCTTCAGGGGAAGGGGAGAGAAAACTCCATTTACATCAGTTTTGCAGGATCAGATTTCATGGCTGAGAGACCAAGCCTAACATTGCCCTCCTTTCTTTGGGGCATTGGGCAGAGCTAGAGGAACCCGGGACTCTGCTGGCCCTAGGATGCTGTTTCCATGAAGTCAGCCCACTGGGACCCGAGCAGGAAGGGCCTGTGCCTTTCATCAATGCATTCACTTAGCAGACACAGACATTCTTGACTCCAGGTGCTGCTGGAAGTGACAAGATCATTTTGTGATGCCGGCACCCAGATGGTCAGTTTGCTTTCTCTTTAGCATTCAGTATCCAACTGCTGTCCTTGGGCTTGGCTTCTGGCAAATGGCAGAAGGACCATTATACTTACAACCTCACATAGATTCTTCCCCAAACACTTCTGCATTCATTGAAAAATAGACTTTCACATTTCAAAGGGAATCTACAGGCCTAGAGTTCAGTCACTCTCATGCAGGACTACCTGTCAGAAGATCAACCTGTCTAGTTGAGTACTTCCCACAACAGAAAGCTCGCTGCTTTATTAGAAAGTCTGGAGAATGGACTTTGGTTAATAGAGATGTCTTCCTGGTTTTGATCTGATATCTGCCTCCTTGTAATTTCTACCCACCTGGTTCTGCATTCCGGTCCTCAGAAGAAAATAACCAATTCATTATCAAATGGCCTTATAATCACCCTGGTTGGTGAAAATGGAATTGTTTCTTTTATAGAAAACATGCCTGGGGAGGTAAAGGACTTGTAAAACAAGCTACGAGCGGAATTGCTTTAGAGCCCGAGTGCCTTAATTTCCCAGACCAGTCCTCCCTCCATTACTCTGTATTTCACAATCCTTGACAACCATTGTTGAGTATCTACTGTGTGCACTGGGTGGGTGATGGAGGCAAGAGAGATCTTGACCTTCTCTGCAGAGAGCTATTGATACCAGCCCAGCAGACACAAGCACACAAGCACGCACGCACACGCGCGCACACACACACACACGATTCAAAGTACTTGCTAAGATAGCAGACTGGGTGGCCTTATTTTCACCCTAGAAGATCAGCCTGGAAAGCCAGGCTTCTTCCTTACTTTCAGCTACTCCCCCAGCTCAGGCTGACAGGTATGAAAGAGAAAATGTGGAAAAACTTAACCAGAGAAGAACAGAGAATGAATTTGAAAGGAAGTCCTAAAGAAAGAGTTTGAAAATGGTAACTGTCAACACTGCTCTTGGAAAGAAAGTGCAGAAAGCTCATGGGTGTGTGTGGTGGGAGGGAGTGATTGGAAGGGATGGTGTTCGCTGGGGGCCAACCTTGATCATGAGACAGCAGGGAAGCAGGGGGCAGGGCCAGGAGGGGTAGCAGGACTGCACACCAGAAACACTGGGGTAGGAGCCCCTAAGACCTAAGCAAAGGCCTGCTTTCAAGAAAGGCAGCTCCGGTCATTTCCCAGGTACCTCGTTCTTTCTTAAAGGCATAGTGTTGGGGTGAGTTCCCAGCCATCAACGTTCAGGCTTCGTCTTCTCTTCCTTGGATAGTGGCATTTATTGCACTGAGTCATTTAGGCACATAGAGACCCAGGCTCTCTGAGCATGTGGATGGAAATGCTGACATCCTTTCAGATGCTCAAAAGTAGAACATGCAGAGGCTTGGTGACCCAAACAGCATTTAGAGACAGGAAAAAATCTGCCAAGTTCCACTTCCTTGGAGGTGAATGGAAAAGGGTAACCATTGCCTCTGTGAAGACTGCATTTGGCTTTCACTTGGGTGGTTCCCAATGAGTTAAAGGGTTGGAATCCAGGACTCCCATTGTGGATCTGACAAAAGACAGTTCCAAAGAAGATGAAGGAATTATGATATTCCTAAGTAACAGTAGGCTAAGAACTCCCAGACAAATGAGAAATGGAAATTAGAGCCCAGAACCAGGGTGAATGGAATTTGCATGCAACAGCTCAGGCACAAGCAAGGCTTCCAAGGTGCCTCCATGGATCCCTGGCCTGTATTGCTTGCTCATTTCACAGGCCATCTTGTCCAGGGCACAAGGGATGGCCCTGCTGACGTAAAGGTTTGGTGTAGATGACAAAAAGGATTTCCGTAGATGGAAATCAGAGATGACAGGTGGAAAGGTAGAGGGCTGTAATCTCAGCAAAGGTCACAGCGTGATGTAAGGCCCAGAAGTGGGAAGGGAGAGGTCTTGCTCAGAGTCAGGGAATGCTGCAAAACCTGATGTGGGTGTATTTGGCAAGGGTGGGGGTTAAAATGAAAAGGAAGAATGGAAAGACAAGTTAAGGCCAGGGGTTGATAAACACCAAGAAATTTGGATTTTATTCTGCAGGGAATGGGTTTGGAGACTATCTTGATATGACTGATTACTCTGGCAACAATGTGGGGGAAACTCAAGGCAAAAAAGACCATTTGGCAAGGAGTAATGGAGATCTTAACTAGAACAGAGATAAGAGAATAAAAAACAAATATGAAACAAATTATGGAGAATCAATGTTACTTGGTGGTGGGTTAAATATTGGAAAAAGACAAGAAGGAGAAAGCTAAGGCAATCCTGAGTTTTAAGCTTGTGGCATGGGGAAGATAGTGGTATAAACAGTAAATACAGTAACTCAGAAAGCAAAGGATGTTTAAGGGAAAAGATGATGGATTCAGGGTTAAACAAATTGAAATCGAGGCGTGGGTGAGTCATCTGTGCGACCGGCAGGCATTCGTTAGGTGGCGGGAAACAGGAGCCTCTAGCAAAGGAGAACTAGGAGACAGTCTCATCCAGGCACCCTCAAAGTCATGGAGGAAGCTGATATTTAAAAGGTAAGGATGTAAAAGAAGAAAAGAAGGCTGGCGGGGGCGGGGGGGACTTTCCCTTCAAGGGAAGGAACAAAAGAATCAATGAAGGAGATAGAGAAGGAGTGACCTCTGAGTTAGAAGAGAACAGGAGGGTTATAGTATTGCTGCCTAGGGAGGAGCTTTAGAAAGAGGACCAAGATATTAGTCAGGGCTCTTTGATTGAAAGGAGTGAAAACTAACTCTAACTTAAACATAAAGCAGAATTTATTCACTTAATAAATCAAACAGTGGGAAGGATAGTGATACTGACTGAAGTGACCTTTGTTATTTTATGGCCTTCCAGAATTTATTGTTGTTAGCTCCCATTGAGTCAGCCCCCAACTCATGACAAGACCATGCACAATGAAACTAAAAAACACTGCCTGGTCCTGTGCCAGCCCCAGGATCTGTTGTAGATTAGACCATTGTGATCCATAGGGGTTTTGATTGTAATTTTTAAAAATTTTGTTTTTTAGGTGAAAATTTACAGTGCAAATTAGTTTCTCATTCAAAAGTTTATCCATGGTGGGGGGCCAAGAAGGCAGACTAGGTAGACCCTACCTCGGATCCCTCTTGCAACAAAGACTCGGAAAAACAAGTGAATCGATCACATACGTAACAATCTATGAACCCTGAACAACAAACACAGATTTAGAGACGGAGAACGAACAAATACGGGGAAGCAGCGACTGTTTTCGGAGCCTGGAACCAGCGTCCCAGTCAGGTAACCTTGGCGCCGGGCTTAGGTCTGGGCCCACGGGAGCCAAACTCAAAAATCTTGTGACGGCGCAAACAAGGGGCACAGCCCTACCCCCCTGAACTGACCCCGGGAGGCGGCCCAGCTGGTCCGCGCGGGCAGCGTGGAGACGCGGCTGGTGGGAGAAGTCCCCGGGAGGCAGTGACTGGTTTTGGAGCCTGGAGTGCAGCGTCCCAGCCAGGGAACCTTGGCACCGGGCTTTTTACTGGGCGCTGTCATGGCGAAAGCACGGGGCGCAGCCCTACTCCCCTGAACTAACCCCGGGAGGGGGCCGAGCCGGTCCGTGGGGGCGGCGCGGCGACGCTGCTGGCAGGACGAGAAGTCCCCAGGAGGCAACCACTGATTTTGGAGCCGGGAGTGCAGCGTCCCAGCAGGGGAACCTTGACGCTGGGCTTTGGATTGGCAGCGGAGGATCTGACCACGGCTTCAGCGGGCCAGACCCTCAGGGCAATCTCCACACAGCCAGCACACATAGGCGACATGCCCCTCGGGAATCTCAGATAAAATAGTCATTCCAAGCAAGATAAGCAACTTCGGCTATATTCCGAGGTGCTACTCTCCTATTTTTCTGAACCCTCTCCCACCTTCCCAGGCGGCTTCATTAACATTGGAATATCCTGAACCAGAGGGAGAACGGCTCCGGCTCCGCGGCAGCTTTGCTTCCCCCCCCCACCTTTTTTTTTTTGGTCTTTTCCTAACCCATTCTTCCGGCCTGAGAGAAGGAACCACAAAAAACCCAGGAACCAAAAATCCATCCCTAATTGGACTAAAAACATAGAACCAGCTACAGCCAAGCATATACGATCCAAATCTCGGACTTTCATTCTTACAGGGAACAAGGTGGTGGTTATAATCCAAAGGCAGTTCTGATAGGGATCTGACTGCATTTTTTTTTAGCGGATTTTCTGGAAAAACGATTTTCCCAGGTCTGATATCTCTGCTTATTCAACAGAGCCCTCACTGACCCACAACAGGGAAGTGAGGGCTGAAGCTCCCCCCAGACCACCTAGCCTCTTGCCTTGGGGGTCTAAGGAGGGTGACATCTACCAATCAGTAGAGGTACTTGCATTGGGGGCCTAAGGTACATCTGCAGAACCCTCCCACCAAGGTGCTATAGGAATAGAGACACACCTACCTCACTGACACTTGGGGGAAGCCTGTCAGCATCCTGCCCCCGCGGAGGGTGAAGCCCAGCTGCTGATAGAATCTGGTGCACACAACTATCACCACTACTTCTCGAGGTGGATAGGTGTTAGGGTGCAGCACACACTTGATGACCCAAAATCAGATTCTACTCAAGAATAGTGAATAGACTCAGGCATATATATCTGGCAACAGCCCAAACCAGTTGGTAATAGGTCATAAGTAAGTCAAGGGCTACAACAAACAAGACAGCACAATCTAGTAGCCCATCCACGTATATTGAAAGAAAACAAAACAAGATAAGACTCAGTGAGCAATTATAGAATAAACCACTACTATTTTTTTTTTTTTTTTTTATATCTTAGTGATGGCTCGGAGACAGCAGGCGATATCAAACCACATAAAGAAGCAGACCATGACAGCTGCTACAACCCCCCAAACAAAAGAATCAAAATCTTTCCCAAATGAAGATACAATCCTGGAATTATCAGATACAGAATATAAAAAACTAATTTACAGAATGCTTCAAGACAGCACAAACGAAATAAGGCAAACTGCAGAAAAAGCCAAGGAACACACTGATAAAACAGTTGAAGAACTCAAAAAGATTATTCAAGAACATAGTGGAAAAATTAATAAGTTGCAAGAATCCATAGAGAGACAGCATGTAGAAATCCAAAAGATTAACAATAAAATTACAGAATTAGACAATGCAATAGGAAGTCAGAGGAGCAGACTCGAGCAATTAGGATGCAGACTGGGAAATCTGGAGGACCAGGGAATTAACACCAACATAGCTGAAAAAAAATCAGATAAAAGAATTAAAAAAAATGAAGAAACCCTAAGAATCATGTGGGACTCTATCAAGAAGGATAACTTGCGTGTGATTGGAGTCCCAGAACAGGGAGGGAGGACAGAAAACACAGAGAAAATAGTTGAAGATCTGCTGACAGAAAACTTCCCTGACATCATGAAAGACGAAAGGATATCTATCCAAGATGTTCATTGAACCCCATTTAAGACTGATCCAAAAAGAAAAACACCAAGACATATTATCATCAAACTTGCCAAAACCAAAGATAAAGAGAAAATTTTAAAAGCAGCCAGGGAGAAAAGAAAGGTCTCCTTCCAGGGAGAATCAATAAGAATAAGTTCAGACTACTCAGCAGAAACCATGCAGGCAAGAAGGGAATGGGACAACATATACACAGCACTGAAGGAGAAAAACTGCCAGCCAAGGATCATATATCCAGCAAAACTCTCTCTGAAATATGAAGGTGAAATTAAGATATTTACAGATAAACACAAGCTTAGAGAATTTGCAAAAACCAAACCAAAGCTACAAGAAATACTAAAGGATATTGTTTGGTCAGAAAACCAATAATATCAGATACCAGCACAACACAAGGTCACAAAAACAGAACATCCTGATATCAACTCAAAAAGGGAAATCACAAAAACAAATTAAGATTAATTAAAAACAAAAATGCTCATAACAGGGAATCATTGAAGTCAATATGTAAAAGATCACAATAATCAAAAAGAGGGACTAAATACAGGTGGCATAGAACTGCCATATGGAGAGTGATACAAGGTGATATAGGACAATACAAGTTAGGTTTTTACTTAGAAAAATAGGGGTAAATATTAAGGTCGCCACAAAGAGGTATAACAACTCCATAACTCAAGATAAAAGCCAAGAAACACGTAACGACTCCACAAACATAAAGTCAAACACAACGAAAATGAGGATCTCACAATTTACTAAGAAAAACGTCTCAGCAGAAAAAAGTAAGTGGAAAAATGAAATAGTCAACAACACACATAAAAAGGCATCAAAATGACAACACTAAACACTTATTTATCTATAATTACGCTGAATGTAAATGGACTAAATGCACCAATAAAGAGACAGAGAGTCTCGGACTGGATAAAGAAACACGGTCCGTCTATATGCTGCCTACAAGAGACACACCTTAGACTTAGAGACACAAACAAACTAAAACTCAAAGGATGGAAAAAAATATATCAAGCAAACAATAAGCAAAAAAGAAGAGGAGTAGCAATATTAATTTCTGACAAAATAGACTTTAGACTTAAATCCACCACAAAGGATAAAGAAGGACACTACATAATGATAAAAGGGACAATTGATCAGGAAGACATAACCATATTAAATATTTATGCACCCAATGACAGGGCTGCAAGATACATAAAACGAACCTTAACAGAATTGAAAAGTGAGATAGACACCTTCACAATTATAGTAGGAGACTTCAACACACCACTTTCGGAGAAGGACAGGACATCCAGTAAGAAGCTCAATAGAGACACGGAAGACCTAATTACAACAATCAACCAACTTGACCTCATTGACTTATACAGAACTCTCCACCCAACTGCTGCAAAGTATACTTTTTTTTCTAGCGCACATGGAACATTCTCTAGAATAGACCACATATTAGGTCATAAAACAAACCTTTGCAGAATGCAAAACATCGAAATACTACAAAGCATCTTCTCAGACCACAAGGCAATAAAACTAGAAATCAATAACAGAAAAACTAGGGAAAAGAAATCAAATACTTGGAAAATGAACAATACCCTCCTGAAAAAAGACTGGGTTATAGAAGACATCAAGGAGGGAATAAGGAAATTCATAGAATGCAACGAGAATGAAAATATTTCCTATCAAAACCTCTGGGACACAGCAAAAGCAGTGCTCACAGGCCAATTTCTATCGATAAATGCACACATCCAAAAAGAAGAAAGAGCCAAAATCAGAGAACTGTCCCTACAACTTGAACAAATAGAAAGTGAGCAACAAAAGAATCCATCAGGCACCAGAAGAAAACAAATAATAAAAATTAGAGCTGAACTCAATGAATTAGAGAACAGAAAAACAATTGAAAGAATTAACAAAGCCAAAAGCTGGTTCTTTGAAAAAATTAACAAAATTGATAAACCATTGGCTAGACTGACTAAAGAAATACAGGAAAGGAAACAAATAACCCGAATAAGAAACGAGAAGGGCCACATCACAACAGACCCAATTGAAATTAAAAGAATCATATCAGATTCTTATGAAAAATTGTATTCTAACAAATTTGCAAACCTAGAAGAAATGGATGAATTCCTGGAAAAACACTACCTACCTAAATTAACACATTCAGAAGTAGAACAACTAAATAGACCCATAACAAAAAAAGAGATTGAAACGGTAATCAAAAAACTCCCAACAAAAAAAAGCTCTGGCCCGGACGGCTTCACTGCAGAGTTCTACCAAACTTTCAGAGAAGAGTTAACACCACTACTACTAAAGGTATTTCAAAGCATAGAAAATGACGGAATACTACCCAACTCATTCTATGAAGCCACCATCTCCCTGATACCAAAACCAAGTAAAGACATTACAAAAAAAGAAAATTACAGACCTATATCCCTCATGAACATAGATGCAAAAATCCTCAACAAAATTCTAGCCAATAGAATTCAACAACATATCAAAAAAATAATTCAACACGACCAAGTGGGATTTATACCAGGTATGCAAATTTATGCAAGGCTGGTTGAATATTAGAAAAACCATTAATGTAATCCACCACATAAATAAAACAAAAGACAAAAACCACATGATCTTATCAATTGATGCAGAAAAGGCATTTGACAAAGTCCAACACCCATTTATGATAAAAACTCTCACCAAAATAGAAATTGAAGGAAAATTCCTCAACATAATAAAGGGCATCTATGCAAAGCCAACAGCCAACATCACTCTAAATGGAGAGAGCCTGAGAGCATTTCCCTTGAGAACGGGAACCAGACAAGGATGCCCTTTATCACCGCTCTTATTTAATATTGTGCTAGAATTTTTTTTTTTTTTTTTTTTAGAAGTCCTAGCCAGAGCAATTAGGCTAGACAAAGAAATAAAGGGCATCTGGATTGGCAAGGAGGAAGTAAAATTATCTCTATTTGCAGATGACATGATCTTATACACAGAAAACCCTAAGGAATCCTCCAGAAAACTACTGAAACTAATAGAAGAGTTTGGCAGAGTCTCAGGTTATTAAGATAAACATACAAAAATCACTTGGATTCCTCTACATCAACAAAAAGAACATCGAAGAGGAAATCACCAAATCAATACCATTCACAGTAGCCCCCAAGAAGATAAAATACTTAGGAATAAATCTTACCAAGGATGTAAAAGACCTATACAAAGAAAACTACAAAGCTCTAGTGCAAGAAATTAAAAAGGACATACTTAAGTGGAAAAACATACCTTGCTCATGGATAGGAAGACTTAACATAGTAAAAATGTCTATTCTACCAAAAGCCATCTATACATACAATGCACTTCTGATCCAAATTCCAATGTCATTTTTTAATGTGATAGAGAAACAAACCACCAACTTCATATGGAAGGGAAAGAAGCCTCGGATAAGCAAAGCATTACTGAAAAAGAAGAAGAAAGTGGGAGGCCTCACTCTACCTGATTTCAGAACCTATTATACAGCCACAGTAGTCAAAACAGCCTGGTACTGGCACAACAACAGGCACATAGACCAGTGGAACAGAATTGAGAACCCAGATATAAATCCATGCACATATGAGCAGCTGATATTTGACAAAGGCCCAGTGTCAGTTAATTGGGGAAAAGATAGTCTTTTTAACAAATGGTGCTGGCATAACTGGATATCCATTTGCAAAAAAATGAAACAGGACCCATACCTCACACCAAGCACAAAAACTAACTCCAAGTGGATCAAAGACCTAAACATAAAGACTAAAACGATAAAGATCATGGAAGAAAAAATAGAGACAACCTTAGGAGCCCTAATACAAGGCATAAACAGAATACAAAACATTACCAAAAATGACGAAGAGAAACCAGATAACTGGGAGCTCCCAAAAATCAAACACCTATGCTCATCTAAAGACTTCACCAAAAGAGTAAAAAGACCACCTACAGACTGGGAAAGAATTTTCAGCTATGACATCTCAGACCAGCGCCTGATCTCTAAAATCTACATGATTCTGTCAAAACTCAACCACAAAAAGAAAAACAACCCAATCAAGAAGTGGGCAAAGGATATGAACACACACTTCACTAAAGAAGATATTCAGGCAGCTAACAGACACATGAGAAAATGCTCTCGATCATTGGCCATTAGAGAAATGCAAATTAAAACTACGATGAGATTCTATCTCACACCAACAAGGCTGGCATTAATCCCAAAAACACAAAATAATAAATGTTGGAGAGGCTGTGGAGAGATTGGAACTCTTATACACTGCTGGTGGGAATGTAAAATGGTACAACCACTTTGGAAATCTATCTGGCGTTATCTTAAACAGTTAGAAATAGAACTACCATACAACCCAGAAATCCCAGTCCTCGGAATATACCCTAGAGAAACAAGACCCTTCACGCAAACAGATATATGCACACCCATGTTTATTGCAGCTCTGTTTACAATAGCAAAAAGCTGGAAGTAACCAAGGTGTCCATCAACGGATGAATGGGTGAATAAATCGTGGTATATTCACACAATGGAATACTACGCATCGATAAAGAACAGTGAGGAATCTGTGAAACATTTCATAAAATGGAGGAACCTGGAAGGCATTATGCTGAGTGAAATTAGTCAGAGGCAAAAGGACAAATATTGTATAAGACCACTATTATAAGATCTTGAGAAAGAGTATAAACTGAGAAGAACACATACTTTTGTGGTTACGAAGGGGGGAGGGAGGAAGGGTGGGGGAGGGTTTTTTACTGATTAATTAGTAGATAAGAACTACTTTAGGTGAAGAGAAGGACAACACTCAATACATGGAAGGTGAGCTCAATTGGACCGGACCAAAAGCAAAGAAGTCTCCGGGATAAAATGAATGCTTCAAAGGTCAGCGGAGCAAGGGCGGGGGTTTGGGGACCATGGTTTAAGGGGACTTCTAAGTCAATTGGCAAAATAATTCTATTATGAAAACATTCTGCATCCCACTTTGAAAGGTGGCATCTGGGGTCTTAAATGCTAACAAGCGGCCATCTAAGATGCATCAATTGGTCTGAACCCACCTGGAGCAAAGGAGAATGAAGAAAACCAAGGTCACACGACAACTAAGAGCCCAAGAGACAGAAAGGGCAACATGAACCAGAGACCTACATCATCCTAAGACCAGAAGAACTAGTTGGTGCCTGGCCACAATCGATGACTGCCCTGACAGAGAACCCCTGAGGGAGCAGGACATCAGTGGGATGCAGACCCCAAACTCTCATAAAAAGACCATACTTAATGGTCTGGCTGAGACTAGAGGAATTGCAGCGGTCATGGTCCCCAAACCTTCTGTTGGCCCAGGACAGGAACCATTCCCGAAGACAACTCATCAGACATGAAAGGGACTGGACAGTGGGTAGGAGAGAGATGCTGATGAAAATTGAGCTAATGATATCAGGTGGACACTTGAGACTGTGTTGGCATCTCCTGTCTGGAGGGGGGATGGGAGGATAGAGAGAGTTGGAAGCTGGCAAAATTGTCACGAAAGGAGAGACTGGACTGACTCATTAGGGGGAGAGCAAGTGGGAGAACGGAGTAAGGTGTGTATAAACTTATGTGTGACAGACTGACTTGATTTGTAAACGTTCACTTGAAGCTCAATAAAAGGTATTAACAAAAAAAAAAGTTTATCCATGAATTGTTTTGTGACATTGGTTGCAATCCCCACAATGTGTCAGCACTCTCCCCCTTTCCGTTTCCACCTCAGGTTCACCATGTCTAGTCGTCCAGTTTTCCTGTTCTCTCCTGCCGTCTCTCTGCTGTTGCCCATTTGGTCTCCTATCCTTGATTGAATTAAGTAGCACATTCCTCACGTGCTAGTCTTTGGTGGACTTTAGGAGTGGCTTCAAGTTGGAGTTAGCAGAGTGCCCCAGGGCCATAGTCTGTCAGAACAGTAAGTCTGGTCTTCTTTTGTGAATTTGATTTTTTTTTTTTTAATTGTACTTTAGATGAAGGTTTACATGACAAATTAGTTTCTCATTAAACAATTAATACACGTATTATTTTGTGACATTGGTTGCCAACCCCACGACATATTAACACTCTCCCCTTCTTGACCTTGTTTTTGTCTCCCCTTTACTAGTTTTCCTGTCCCCTCCTACCTTCTCGTCCTTGCCCCTGAGCTGGTGTACCCATTTAGTCTCCTTTTATTTTATGGGCCTGTCTAATCTTTGGCTGAAGTATAGGAGTGATTTCAGTACTGAGTTAAAAGTGTGCCTGGGGGCCACACTCTCAGGGTTTCTCCAGTCTGTCCGGCCAGTAAGTCTGGTCTTTTTTTATAAGTTAGAATTTTTTTCTAGATTTTTCTCCACCTCTGTCTGGGACCTCCTAATGTGATCCCTTTTAGAGCAGTCAGTGGTGGTAGCCAGGCACCATCTAGTTGGGTTGGACTCAGCCTGATGGAGGCTGTGGTAGCTGTGGTTCATTAGTCCTTTGGACTTATCTTTCCCTATCTTTGGTTTTCTTCACTCTCCCATGCTCCAGACGGAGTGAGATCAGTGGAGTATCTTAGATGGCCACTCATAAGCTTTGAAGACCCCAGACACTACTCACCAAGGTAAAATGTAAAACATTTTCTTTATAAACTACGTTATGCCAATTGAGCTAGATGTTCCCCGAGATCATGGATCCCACAGCCCTCAGCCCAGTAATTTGGTCCTTCGGGGAGTCTGGATGTCTCTATGAAGCTTCTAAGGCTTTGCCTTCTTCAAGTTGTGCAGGCTTCCCCAGTATTGTGTACTGTTTTCCCCAGTATTGTGTACTGTCTTACCCTTCACCGGAGTTACCTGTTATATGTTGTCTAAATAGTGTTTTTTCCTCCCTGCCCACCATAATTACCAAAGAGAGTTTGTGTGTCAACCTTTTCATGAGTTTTTATAATAGTGGTCTCATACAATATTTGT
Source organism: Loxodonta africana (assembly GCF_030014295.1). Taxonomy (NCBI): domain Eukaryota; kingdom Metazoa; phylum Chordata; class Mammalia; order Proboscidea; family Elephantidae; genus Loxodonta; species Loxodonta africana. The sequence continues at coordinate 83,533,480 of NC_087351.1, read as the reverse complement.
CCTTTTGTGATTGACTTATTTCACTCAGCATAATGCCTTCCAGGTTTATCCACGTTGTGAGATGTTTCCCAGATTCATCATTGTTCTCATCATTGCATAGTACTCCATTGTGTATATGTACCA